>NC_092237.1:4492373-4829873 GCF_036320965.1 Panulirus ornatus
CACTCCCAGATATCTAAAACACTTCACTTCCTCCAGTTTTTCTCCATTCAAACTCACCTCCCAATTGACTTGACCCTCAACCCTACTGTACCTAATAACCTTGCTCTTATTCACATTTACTCTTAACTTTCTTCTTCCACACACTTTACCAAACTCAGTCACCAGCTTCTGCAGTATTCCTGGTAATTTATAGGGGAGGGTATTGATTGAGAGGGTGAAGGCATGTACAGAGCATCAGATTGGGGAAGAGCAGTGTGGTTTCAGAAGTGGTAGAGGATGTGTGGATCAGGTGTTTGCTTTGAAAAATGTATGTGAGAAATACTTAGAAAAGCAAATGGATTTGTATGTAGCATTTATGGATCTGGAGAAGGCATATGATAGAGTTGATAGAGATGCTCTATGGAAGGTATTAAGAATATATGGTGTGGGAGGAAAGTTGTTAGAAGCAGTGAAAAGTTTTTATCGAGGATGTAAGGCATGTGTACGTGTAGGAAGAGAGGAAAGTGATTGGTTCTCAGTGAATGTAGGTTTGCGGCAGGGGTGTGTGATGTCTCCATGGTTGTTTAATTTGTTTATGGATGGGGTTGTTAGGGTGGTAAATGCAAGAGTTTTGGAAAGAGGGGCAAGTATGAAGTCTGTTGGGGATGAGAGAGTTTGGGAAGTGAGTCAGTTGTTGTTCGCTGATGACACAGCGCTGGTGGCTGATTCATGTGAGAATAATATATATATATATATATATATTTTATACTTAGTCGCTGTCTCCCATGTTAGCAAGGTAGCGCAAGGAAACAGACAAAAGAATAGGCCAACCCACCCATATACACATGTATATACATAAACGCCCACACGCACATACATACCCATACATTTCAACATATACATACACAGACATCCATATACACACATGTACATATTCATACTTGCTGCCTTCATCCATTCCCGTCACCACCCCACCACTCATGAAATGGCACCCCCCCCTCCCCCTCCATCCCCCCACGCACGTGAGATTGTGCTAGGAAAAGACAACAAAGGCCACATATGTTCATGCTCAGTCTCATATGTATATATATTTATTCCTGGTGATGGGGAGAAAGAATTCTTCCCATGTATTCCCTGCATGTCGTAGAAGGCGACTAAAAGTCTAGGTGTCTGGAATTACGATTGCCGAAATTTTTTTTTATTGTACTCTTAAAGCTACTGCTGGTGTCGAGTGGACGAACGCATGAACCCCGTTTTTGTCCGCAGGTGGTAGAGAGTCGTGTGATAGTATGTGGCCGGCTGATCAGTACATTCACTCCTCGCGTCACGTTCTCTGAACTCTCCCACAGGCATTAGAATACAGACATTGACCAGCACACACACACACACACACACACACACACACACACACACACACAGGAGTGGGTGGCTGGAATTCCTCCCTTTCTGTTTTTAATTTTCCAAATTAAGGAACAGAGAAGAGGACCAGTGAGGATATTTCCTCTAAAGCTCAGCCCTCTGTTCATAATGCTACCTCGCTAACACGGGAAATGGCGAATATGTTAAAAGAAATATATGTATACATACATACATATATACACATATACCTATTCCTACATGCCCACCTTCATCCGTTCCTGATGCTACCTAGCCCCACAGGAAACAGCACAATTGCATGAAAGACAAGGAAAAGATAGCATATACATTCTCTTCTCCCCACACCCGATTGGGACCCCTTGCATCAGTGAGGTAGTGCCAGGAAACAGTTGAAGAAAGGCCCCACTCGCTCATGCTCACTCTCTAGCTGTCATGTGTAGTGCACCGAAACCAAAGCTCCCTATGCACATCCAGGCCCTACAGACCTTTCCATAGTTTACTCTGGACATTTTACATGCCCTAGTTCAGTCCATTGATGGCACTTCAACCCCAGTATACCACATCATTCAAATTCACACTATTCAGTGCCTGCCTCCAAACCATTTCATCACACCCTCTTCAACTGTCAACCACACTCCTTTTTATTACCATTCATCTCGCTTACCCTTTCATTACTTACTTGATCAATCCACCTCACACCACATATTGTCTTCAAACATTTCATTTCCAAAGCATCCACCCTCGTCTTCATAGCTTTATATTGTAGGGATTACTGTTCCTTCAAACATAACCATTTTTGCCCTCCCAGATAACAAACTTTTTACACATTCTTCAGCACTTCCAGTCTTCAGCCCCTCACCCGCCTTATGTAAAACAGTTCACTTCCTCTGATTTTTATTCGTTGAAATTCATACCCCAACTAATCTGTCCCTTAACTCTGCTGAACGTAGTAACCCTGCTTTTATTCACAGCTGTATCATCAGCAAACAACAATAGACTCACTTCCCAGGCCCTCTCATCCCTTACAGACTGCTTGCTTGTCCCTTTCTCCAAGACTCTTGCATTTACTTAAAAAAATCCACAGCTTTTCATTTTCTTTTCTTGAAACTTTAAAGTTTTTTCACCCATCTTGATTTTTTTTCACCTTTACAGAACAAGAGATAAACTTTAAAAGTAAACTTAGCAATGTTATGCTCACAGAGGGGCTACTACTGCTGTTAGAGAAGAGTGGACAGTTTGGTGTACATGAATGTTTTGATATTCATTTTGCTTTTATTCTTTTCTATATAAAATTTATAAATAAAGTGTACTGCATTAGTATTAGCATTATCATAACAGTTATACAGGCAAGGTATCAGAAATTTACCAATGTAGCAACATCAGCACAAACTCACACTTCTGTCCCCTGTCATGGAAGCAAGGTAACTAAGAGTGATCGTCTTTTAGAAGCATTTGGCACCGTTATGCATTCCCCTCCCTGCTTCTACCTAGAATATAGCCATGCAGTTGTGGTAGGAATTCTCAGTATGAAGACCTTCATCTGTAGATGTTGATCACATAGCAAAGATCTTGGGCTGAGGATAGTATATAGATAGTTTTTCTAGGTAGAAGAGTTGCAATAGGAATCAAAACCTCATCAAAGAAAGTTCTGTTTAGAGGATACACATTCAAGAAATTGGGTAGCAGTCTGTAGCTCACTGTCTTTTTTCCATGTATCACAATGAAATTGAAGTGATTGCATAACACTTCTCACATGTGCAGCATTTTATTAGAGAATTCATGTTTGTTTTATGCTAGGATTACCAGCATTTATTATCTTAAGCAGGGATAGGGAAGAAGTCAAAAGTAATTCATGGGACACCTAATAAGAATACGAAGCTCCTCTTTTACCTATGAAAGAGAGCAAAGCTGTAAACCAGAATTGAATGCTCAAAGCAATCAAATAATCATTACAAGCCTTACTTTACTTATATTTCCTGTCAAGAAAATTTTTATTATTGAATGCAGATTTAAAAGATGGTTAGAAAAACCATTTTATAACAATAAACTCATGTAAATATGAAAAATTTGTGAAGAACTGTAAAGAGATGATCCTGTCAGAAATATTTTATTGTGATGCACTTTTGTTTTTCGTGTACATTTCTCATGGTGTAGAAATAAGCAACACCAGGACACCTATATCATCCATATTCGTTTTAGTCTGTGCTAATTGTGAAATTTTTCTTTCCTAACGCCAGATAACTAACACCCTCATGCCCATTTCCAGTGTATGTTAATGTAGTTAATATGTATCTACTGTACACCCTTCCATATTTGCATTATTATGATAAATGCAACCATGTAGTTCATTAGTGTTTTACTTTCTGTGCATGTACATGGATTTTCCATGTTATTTTATCCACAATAGGAGCTTTACCCCATTTTACTTTGCATGTTACTTTACTTCATCAGGTGTTATTTCTTATCGATAGTTATATTCTTGATCATGCTCTTAATTTGCCATTACCAGTTTTTTTCATTTCCCAACATTGAATCAGTTTTGAGAATGTTCCTACCATATTTTACATGCCATTTTAGGTTTAAGTAGTTGTTTGCTATTTCTTAATCATATTTTCCTATTGACTTTTTTTCAGTATCACTCCAATTTTCTGTAAAACAGATGGCTTCTTTCATTATTTTTATGGGACTAACTTGTTTGTTTATATAATTATTGATAATTGTTGCAAAATAGTCTTAATGATTGGTAGAAGTGAGTGAATTTGCATAATGCAATGTATTCCAAGTATTTAGAATAAGTTGTATTTGTCCATGTAGCACGATGCCAAGCTTACCAGAGGCGGTGGACTTGAAGTATGGTGATGAGTGTCCAAATGCTCAAGTAACAGAAGTAGCATGTGTGGCACTCACCTTGAAGCGTTCAGGTAGACAGCGGCTGCCCTCGGTGCTAATCCTCTCAGAGTGTGATATAGAAAAAGCTGGAGATGAGGAAGAGGTGGAGAGGAAGTGTGAGGGTGTGCGAGAGCTAGACTTGTCAAGAAACAAACTAACTGAATGGAAAGAGGTAAGGTTGTTTAGTTTTTTTTATGCATTTACTGATTTAACTGTTATTTTGTGAATATGGAACATAATTTTGAATGATACTGATTCTATTATTTTGGAGGTTAAAGTGATGCATATATTTGGCAACTGGTCATCAGAAGGATTGCTTAAGATATGTTAATGATTTGAAATAGTGATATATAACAGTAGTCAGAATTGCCATGAAGATGTTTTTTCTTTTTGCTCTGGGCACAGGGTTAAGAACTCTATATTTCATACCAGTGTAATCTGTGCTTGGAATTGAATTTGAAAGGGAAAAAATGAAAATTGTGAAATATTGACCCACACTGATTGATTTGTTGGGTGTTGTATATATATATTCAGTATTTCAAGGAAAGAAGCTTTATGATTTTTCAAATGTATTTTGTAACATCCATATGGATTATATCCATTTGTGAAGCCATCAGCTAAAGAGCAGCATTGCCTGTTTTGAATTTAATGAATATAATATTGCCTCATATCTTGACGATAATTGTTTACCTCCTCCATATTACCTAGCAAATCAAGTTGTCTGAACATCATCATGTATTAACTCTAGGTTGTGTACAAGGAACTATCTTACCTTGACTTTAGTTCTCTAGCTTTTTCATTGAGTTTTTATCAAACTTACAAGATGTAGGTTTTGGAGTGCAAGTGTTGTTCATTTTGCTACTTTGCTTAGGTGAGAAGCCAAAAGGGT
Source organism: Panulirus ornatus (assembly GCF_036320965.1). Taxonomy (NCBI): domain Eukaryota; kingdom Metazoa; phylum Arthropoda; class Malacostraca; order Decapoda; family Palinuridae; genus Panulirus; species Panulirus ornatus. The sequence continues at coordinate 4,497,508 of NC_092237.1, forward strand.
TCCAAAGATAAAAGAAATTTTGAGAAACATTTGACATATTATCTTATCTAGAGAACTTAGATTTTTTTTGTGGATTGCCTTTCCTAACTCTACCTTTCTCAGGTCTGGATGATAAGAATGTTGAATAGAAATCTTGGTGGACACTTGCTTTTCTGAATGAGAAACTTTTAACTCATTTTCCTCATTGACAATTTTCAGATTTTTTATTATTCTTGAGGTGATAAAGTTTTTCATCCAGTTTTTTCATGGTAGCCAGTCGCATTTGTTTTTCATTCATTGCTGATTATATTCTTGTGAAAGAATGGTTCTTATGTTTTCAAAACGGTCAACACCCATTTATTTACATATCCTGATGGTGTCCGTTGTTAGTCTCCCTGACCCAGTACCCAGAGCAGATCATCATGTTTAAGGGAGGTGAAATTAATTTTTACTGTGTTCAGTGGTTTGAAAACAGATTCATCATGCCCATTTCACTGTGGAATTTAAGGCCTGTTTGAAATTTCTGTCAGTGTCATGATGGTATACAGATGGCATAAGAATGTTGTAACTGTGTTCACTTAATTGGTCAGTCCCAGAGTGACAGCCTGAACTAAATAGAAATAGCATTCTTCAAACTATTTGGTATTTTTCCTCTCTTTTGGAATTTTAAGTGCAGACTACACAGGTTACGACAAGGGGATTAGTCTTCCGAACTCAGTTGTACCACAGAGCAGAAATTGGTCTCCTCTATAACTGATTTTCCTGTCATATTTTTCTTTCATATTTCATGTAATCCAAATCTCTCCACAGTTAAATAGTGTATCACCCACCATCAGGTATTCAAGATACTGCGGCACTTACCCTGCCTTGGGTTTCTTAACCTAAGCTACAACTCATTTGAAACCCCCATCTCGGATCCCTCTGAAGTGGTCAGCCTAACTAACTTGACACGACTTGTACTCAATGGAACTGCACTTCCATGGAAGGATGTCCATATTCTTCTCGAAAATGCTCCAAGGTAACATTATTTCACTGGCATATGATAGCATACAAGAGCAAAATTTTAATTAAGTACTGCTTTTTATTTTGGCTGACTTAACTGAACCAAATGCATTACAGCCCATCCTAATTTACACAGAGGCTAGCATAATGCGAACTAAACTGAACAGGAAATTAAAGCTCTGGCATCATCATGTCGAACACAATTTTCTTTTTACATAACCTAACCTAACCGAATGTTCCAGCATTGAAACGTTTCTACTGAAATTTGATTCTATGCTTACGTAATGCTAACCCAAATCATTGAACCTAGACTAACCAGAATCATAAAATTCTGGTGTGATGTTAATAAATATGTATTTTTTTGTTCGCTTTTTATGTCAGGAACTAGATTTAAGTTGTTTTAGTGCTATCTTGTGTTTATTCTATGGATGAAAGAAAGGTTTACTCAAAGGTAGCATATGATAGTCACTTTATATGTCCACTCATGTCTTTTGCTAGAAAAATTATGTCAAGAATAAGTATGTTATCTGATTTCAGATGCTTATTAAGGATTTTCTGGTATTGATTTCTGTGATAGTATGATAATATACATTTTGCCTAAATATCCACACAGTTATACACTATACTATGTGCTTTTCATAGGTAAGATATATTTAGAAATATGAAGGTTCCTAAGTCCACCAACTCGAAGGGTCAGGTTTTTGTACTGTGTCAATGTCCACTTTGGTTTGCGTGTATTGCCTTGATGACCAATAAGCATTGTTACTAAAATGAGTCTCTTGCTTATTGAAAGCTAAGGAGTTTGCATTTAATAGGTGCTGGTCATGTTTTTGTAAATTCTTAAGTTCTTGTTTTATTTATATGTATTATGCGATTTTTTCACAAATCTAGTTGCTATATTGAACCTTGAATTATTTACTGATGATTTATTGACTTATTTGAAACAAAATTATTAAGGGTCTATTATCCCTTAAGATGAGAAAGAAAGTTTAATCCTTTTGGTTGTAACTTGTCATAGAAGGCAACTAAGAAGGATGAAAGCTGAGGGCTGGAAATCATGCCCATTTCTAATATGATCTAAAGTTGGAATGGAAAGAGGCACTAAGTGAGGATTATCTCTGAAAAGTTGTCATTTGTTAAAAGCATTACCTTGCTTAGGTGAAGAAGAGGAAATGTGTATTACTTTTAAGGAAAGAAGTGATTTAAAACAATTCTGCTTTCAGTTGCACAGAAAAACTACTTAGTAAGTACTATCATTTTAGATTCATGATGAGGGTCATCATTCAGTGAAGTACAAATGAAAAGTATATGATGGCCATCTAGTGGAAGTTTTTATCCATTTTCAGAATTAAGACTGGACAGCTGTACCAGAGCCTCTATTTCCAGGTGTCTTTGACAACCAGACCTCTGAGGTGACCAGATGTAATTCACTGTACCCACTGTATATGTAATTTTTTTTTGTCTAGGATCAGACTGTGCTTGGTAACACCAATTAATGTTATCATGAATTAGACCCGCCACTGTATTATTCAATTGCCCTTCTTGGTTCAGGTTTAACTCTGGATTAGTGCAAGACATAACCTCAAGTAGTCCTGGAGTTTATATTTATAGAATATCAACAGAGAATCTACATTTCTTGTTCTTTGGAGCATTTAAGAATTCCAGTTCTTCATTTGGCATATTTTAGTTATAATATCAGTCCATACAAGTTGATGTGTAGGTGAAGCCAGTGTCACCTCTCATTTTGAGAGTGCAGGCAAGGTTCTGTAGAAGTTGATGCAGTTATTACATTGTCTATAACCGAAAAAATGTTTCTATTAGATTTTTTTGTGGTTAAACACTGAGTCAATTTGTAAAGTCTTGTAATTTCTGGTATTTGAGAGCTTTCTTTAAAGTTAGAATAAAAAACATTGTAACATCAGTTTAGGAAACATTCGTTCATGTTTGCTTTAGTAGTAGTTAGACTCATTTCAGTGCACATCATCCTCCACACAGTAAACTTACACTTCTATGATGCTGTTCTTAATACTTGGTATTCCAAAGTAAAGCTCTCCAAATAAACACTACCCAGAAAAATATGTCATGTACCATGCCATAAGTTTGACCACCACTCATCCATGCAAGTGTAGAGATGAAGAATAGATTCCACACAAGCACAAGACAATCCCCTAGATATTGCCCACATTCCATGGAAGGCTGCCTAGCAGTTAAATTTTCACTACTCTTCTCTTCAATTTGTGGAACCACAGTGGGAATGTGGTGGATTAGGTGATTGCCATAGGATTTCTATAAACATCAAAATCAACAACACCAGTAATGTTTTGTTTAGATGAGGAAGATGGTTTAGGAATTTTCCCTAATTTGAGTTAATGCACAGGATAGAAGTCAAGTTAAACATTTCTTAAAAGAATTTTTGATGATAATGCTTTCTTGACAATAACAGTAATCATATTTCTCTGAAAAGAATGAAAGGATCATGCTTATCTTGTACTTTAATATGGTTAGATATGAAAATTTTAGAGGCTTTTACTGCCAGATTCTAATATCAGTTGCAGTAACCCCTCTGTTGTGTAATTGTTTTTTCCACCTTCCCAGTGCACAAAAAATGTCCCTATTTTTTATGTATGGAATTTTGCTCAAAGAATATGACATTCTTCGAAAGAAATTAAGACAAATGTTCCAAGTAAGGGGAAACTCGTTATAAACCAGATAGGTATCTACTTGAATTACATTAGATTACATTTTATGACTTTGTATGTATCTGATATGTTGCAGAAAAACTTAAAACTGGTGTTTTGCCACATGGAATGAGAGTAAAGCATTTTGTAGTTTAGAAGAGATAGATAATTTACTGTCTTGGCCAATCCTATGTAAGGGGCCCAGGCCTGGATAGGGGAATGGGATTGATGTCCATAACATTGAAGGGGTTGAATGAAGAGAGACCTGTGAGAGGAAAACAAATTGTAGGAATTGGGAAAACATAAGATAAAGTGTTTCACAGTGTAGTGGAAAGCAGGTAACTATGATATCAGTCAGTTTTGAATATTGAATATTTGAATTTAGGATGCATTTAAGTTCATAGTGACTATAAGGTTACCCCAGATGCTCTAAATAATGATGATTTATTTATCATATTAGTGATAGGTCAGATCTGTTATAATTCCCTGGAAATGAGCTCAAGAGGAGATAGTGAAATGGTGTAAGGGTAGCTGATGTGATCGCACTATTTCCCAATTTAGCAAGGTAGTGCCAGGAACAGACAAAGAAGTTCCTCATTCACTCCAGTCCATTCTTAAGCTGCGATGAGTAATGCACTGAAACCACAGCCCCTGTGCTAATCAGACCCCACAGACCTTTCCGTGGTTTCACCAGGCTATTTCGTATGTGATGTAAACTACAAAATCTGGAATGCTGCATTGTCTGTAGTATGCATCAGTTGCATTAGCACTGTATGCATTTTTTGTAAAGATGCTGAACTCTAAGAATTAAGATTTAGGTCTCATGATTAAGGCCTACATTGGATGTTAAAGGTTATATGTAGCTTGTGATCCATAATGGTGATACACAGGATTTAGATCAATCATGCAAGATTGTACTTGTGATTCTTTTCTAGAATTGTATGCTGTCAGCTTGGGTAAATCTGTACCAGTGATAATACATATTAAAGAGCATGGAATAGCTAATTTTTTCTTTGATGATCAGTTTGGTTTATTCTTGTGTTGGAAGTTCCCTGTGGATGTTGCTTGAAAGATTATGTTAGTCTCGTTCAATTTTGCCTGTTAATGGCTTTAAGGAGAATAATTTATGTCTAATGCTTATTTAACCTTAAAGTGGGTTTTTCAGACCTTTTTCAAGGCTCAGTGAATGTCCACCAGATGAAGACCAATTTGCTGTGCCACTGAGTTTTCAGTAATTGGCTCTGGATCACTAAGAAGTAAATTTTTAGTCTTTTTAGATTTTTCTAAGCCTTGACAAAAGGAAAATAACACACACTAACCTGCCTGTCCACCTTTACTTTTTTTGGTTAGGCATGACCAAAGGGTGGTGTGTATGTGTTGTGTTGGCTCCATTCACTAGCTCCCTTTTTCAGGGTGATGGTCCTTTGTTGATTGTTTATTTCCATCTACTCAATGATTGGTAGTTTATGTGGTACTGCTTGGTGGTAGGGGCTTATAGATGTATATATATGTTGTATGCTGGATGTTGAATTGGTAAAGAGGAATAGTTATTACCGTTCATTGCGGGTCCAATTTTCTTAGATAGCAAGCTGAAATGCTGTATGACCTTGATTTGCCTTATTTAAGGTTCAGAAAGGAGTCTCTCAAGGCTTAAAATTCATTCCCTGTGCTTACATTCACAGTGATGTTTTGTACATGCTATCCTGTAGACATTTCTTTTTCTCATTTCTTTTTCAGTATATTCTTAACTCTTACCTCCTTGCACCCTTTTTTTCTGTTTTTCGTATATATATATGAATATACTTGATTAGGGAGCCCTTATTTCCCCTTCTCATTGTTTTCTTAATGTGAGCAAGTTGTGCCTGCTTCACTTGATCACAAACCAACGTGCACAACTCTTACAGATATTTGGAGCTTTGCTGTTGTGTCTTCGACACTTGAAGGTGTGGGAATGATCTGCATCCGAAATATATGGGGAAGATTCTGCTTGTGCCACCCTGCAGTGACTGCAGGAAAAGGCATACATGATATAGAGATTGAAGTGAGTGTTCAAGTTTCTGATATCTCACAGAATTCTTTGCTTAACAGGTTAAAGCACAGGATGATGACATGTTTTCATTTCACATGACCTAGGAAAAGAATGGTCACGTAAATGGCAGCCTTCACTTATGTTGATGGCCTGACTGATGACCAAGTCACTGATGGAAAAGAAATATGCATGGATTATGTTTAATTGGCTATTTTCTAAAGGTTAGCTTCTGCTTTTATACTTATGGGGATCTGACTGTTACTGAAGAAGTATTGTCTTAATCATATCTCAAGTCCCCATGGGATGTCACTGAAGAAGTATTGTCTTAAACATAACTCACAATTTCCAAAGGGAGAATTGCATCATGTCTTGATTTTTTGACAATACCTGAGAATGCATTTTCAACTTTCAGATGTATACTGACTTTACCAGTGACTGATCCCTCAGGTCTGCAGCATCATAAACCTGCTATGGGATGTTGCAGTGGAATAGGACCTGAAACCCCATACCTGAGAAAGGGTGAAATCATGCTTCAGTATATATCTATCTATCATCTGTATGTCTGATGCCTGTTCCTTCCGGGAACTCCCATTAGGGGGTGGCCATTGCAAAAGAGTCTCACTTATCCCCTTCCTTACATGCCTCCCTCGCATATACCATTCCACCATTTCTATCCCTCCAGTATTCCTCCACCCTATTTTCCCATGTCACTGACGGTCTTTCTCTCACACCAACACCTTTGATTGTACTCTCATGCACTCTTCATGTAAATTCCCAGTCTTGCATTCTTTCCACATGACCAAACCACCTCAAAGTATTATGTTTCACCCATTCTACCTCTCCACAGTTCATTCCTTTTGCATTCTCTGCCATACCACATCTCTCATACACCCCTTCATTTATTTTTTCACTCCATCCAGTCACACCACATGCTTTTCTCAAATACCTCATTTCCACAGCCTGGATTCTTGACCTCTGTGACTCATACCATGTTAATGTTTTGGCTGCATAGGTCAGGGTTAGGAGGAATACGCTGCTCTTTAATCCTCTCTTCACTTCCATACTTACACCTCTACCTTTCATTATTTTGTTAAGGGACCCAATGACTCTTCTACCCCATACTGCTCTTTCCTTTATCTCTCCTTCCATATCACCAAACTTACCCAAGACAGCTCTTAAATACTTAATGTCTGTCACTTCTTCCATTCTTTCTCTCCCCATATCCAAAGCACAATTTACTAAAATTTCTTCTTTCACTCCATATGGTTTTACAAAATTTATACTATCACTCTGTTTCCTTTCATACACCATTACTTTACTTTTGTTTGCATTTACCTTCAGTCACCCTTGTTTACACGCATCATAAAACACACAACCTTCTGCAACTTGCTTTCACTCTCAACAAACAACACAGTACCATCCACAAATAGGCTTGCCAATATCCACCATATCTAACCACCACACTCCATCTCTGCACCCCTTTTCCCTAGTTTTGCTTTCATATCCCTTATACTTCATCCATATATATATATATATATATATATATATATTAAAAAGCCTCAGTGATATCACACAGCCCTGCCTCACACCTGCATGTATCCCAAAACTTTCACTCAACTCTCCATCCACTCTTACACATGCATTTGCTCTTCTAAAGAAGGCTTTCACACCATCCTACAGTTTTCCTACTACACCAAATATCCTTAACACATCCTATAAAGCATTCCATGCAATGATTTCTCCAGATCAATAAACGCTGCCTACAACCTCTTACCTTTTGGTTAATACTTCTCCATGGTCATCTTTACCACCATAATCAGATCCACACATCCTTACCTTTCCTAAAAACCCTTGATCTTCATTTATTCTGCTTTCAGTCACTTCCATCACTATCAGTTAACATTCTTGTATATGCTTTTCCTGATTTACTTAACAGACTTGTTCCCCAATGATTGCTATGTAAATCCTTAGCACATTTTCCTTAGAATAAAGGAATAGTGATAGCTTTCACCCAATCCTCATGCACATCCTTCTATTTCCATGCTGAATTACATATCACATGCATCCACTCTATCACAATTTCTCCTCCATACTTCAGCATTTAAACCATAATCCCAGCCGCTCCAATCTCTTACCTTCATCCTCATTATTGCCCTTTTTACCTCTCTTTTCGGTATAGGCCCTTGCACTTGTTTGCTCTTCCTTCCATGCATGGAACAACTGCTGCCTCCCCTTCTCCCATATTCATCAGTTCTTCGGAATACTCTTTCCATCTTCCTTTTGATGCAGCAACTCCCCTTCCTTACTTCTCACATTAACATTTCCACTCTTACATCCACCTCTTTCCTTTTTCACCTCCTTCTAGTATAGTTTCATGTTATCTTGAAACTTTTCACTTAACTTTCTTCCAAAATCTTTATCTACTCTTTCTTTGCTTTCCTGTATCAAATTCTTAACATTCTGCTTTCATATCTTATATTCTACCATCCTTTGCTGAACTTCCATATAACATTCGTAACAGTGGAAGTTCAGCAAAGGATGGTAGAATATATAATATGAAAGCAGAATGTTAAGAATTTGATACAGGAAAGCAAAGAAACATGAAACTATACTGGAAGGAGGTGAAAAAGGAAAGAGGTGGATGTAAGAGTGGAAATGTTAATGTGAGAAGTAAGGAGAAATATACCATATGCCTTTTTCTTCTCTTCCAAAGCATTTCTAATCTCTTCTGTCCACTATGCATTGACCTTTTATTCCTGTATCTCACTACCATGTATCCAACTACTACTTCTAAAGCCTTTAATGATATTTCTCTAAACTTTTTAAACACCTCATTCACACAAGACTGCATCCCTTCATTCACTGCACTTTCATCTAAGCTTTCAGTCACCTTCCTCTCATACTCCTCCCTGCATTTTTAATGATTCAACTTCTCAGTTGCCAATACTTTTATCTCTCCAGTCTTCCTTACACTGTACCCCCACTACTCCCTGATCCTTATACCCACAAGAACTGCAAAATGGTCAGTCTTCAAAGAATCCTCTTATAACTCTAGCATTTAGCACAGCCTTTCTCCATCCACATTGTCAATCAAAGCATTTTGCTCTTCCCTTCCATCATTCCTCATCCGTGTATATCTGTGGATCATCTTGTGCCGAAAGAAACATTCATTCTCATTTACTTCAGGCACTCCCCATTTACCAGTTATCTCACCAGTTTCATCACATCCCACTTTCACTTTCATATCACCCAATACAACCATGTGTATCTCATTCTCAAACCATTTATACAGTCAGTTTCTCCAGAAACGCTTCATTTCATCCCCACCTCATACAGTCTTCATATTCATGAGCACGTTTACACATACCCAGGCGTTCTTCACAATCCCAATCTTTCCTTTCACCAACACTATTCTTGATCCATTCCATTTATGCTCTGTAACACCCTCCCACCACTATTCTTGATCCGTTGCATCCATGCTCTGTAACACCCTCCCTCCACTATTCTTCATCCATTCCATCCATGCTCTGTAACACCCTCCCTCACTCTTGGTGATAGCAGAATTGTACATTCATCTTTCCTACTTCCCTGATAATTTTCACTCGTTCATTTCCATACCACACCTCTTTCCATCCCCTCCCTTAACTTGCATTCATTTCCATTTTCACTTCCCACATCCTGCCCAAGGATATGGGTTTCTCCAGTCCCCACCACATCCAAGCTACAACTCTGAAACCTCTCCACAAGCTCCCTCCCTGCACTCTCATTAGTCATCCCATTCACATTCAGCACCATCACCCTCAATCACTCGTCTCTTTTAATTCTCGGCATTACTGGTAGACTCTAGTGTCGCTGCTTAGCCTTTTGTGCCTTACCCTTGATAGGTCACTGACAGAGGGTAACTGCAGCACAGTGTTTCCAGATGTAGCGAGACTCCAAAATTGCCAAAAAACTAAAGTCAAAGCATACCTCAGGTGTTTGTCTAAATTTAAACGGATTGCCCTGATGGAGTTAGGCAACGCCTCCATCTGTATTTCCACCCCTAAGGAGTGTACTAATGAGGTTGCCACAAGAGGGTGGGTTGAGACGTGGATACTCTAGTATAGTTAAAGTATCCCCTTGAGGTACTGAGACTTGACAACTTTCCCCAATTTTAAGCTTCATTTTTTACTTTTCACAGTAGCAGCACCTCCTACCTCATTGGTTACAATATTGCCACTGCTTCAGTTTATAATAGTGCATTAATACTGCAAAGCTGAAAGCATCTGGAGTTTGAACTTGTTTTAATAATTCAGTGAAAAGTTGAGATATGTTCTTATGACTAATACTTGGCATACTTCATGGTGATTTGGTATTGTAATTTACTACCTCAATGTTGCAAGTTATTTGAACTGAAATGAAACAGGTTTTATGTTATTATCATTATTATTATTATTATTATTATTATTATTATTGTTGTTGTTGTTGTTGTTGTTGTTGTTATTATTTGTTTATACTTTGTACTTAATTCCTGTTTACCGCATTAGCGAGGCAGCGCCAAGAAACAGATGAAGAATGACCCATCCTCTCATATACACATATGTATACATAAATGCCCATACACACACATACAAATATACATACACAGACATATACTTATATACACATGTACATATTCATACTTGCTTGCCTTCATCCATTCCTGGCACTACCCTGCCCCACAGGAAACAGCATTGCTACCCCCTGCGTATTATTATTATTATTGTTATTGTTATTAATTATTTAAAACTCCTGGGCCCCTTTCTTAGGGGTTCATGGTGTTACCCTAGGATCCTTCCCTTAGAGGGACATGGTGTTTCCCTAGGACCCCTTTTCCAGAGGCTCCTGCAGTTCAAGGCTGCATTGCGCTAAGTAGCATGGATGTGGTAGACTCCTTTGAAGTAAGAAGTTCTTTGACGAGACTATACTCTGTTTCTTCAACTGACAGTGATGTATATAGCCTCACTAAAGGTGACTTTTCACTACATGGTAACCTCAAGAAGGCAGAGTCTGGTAACACTACTCTTGTCACATAGTTATAGTTATTCTTCATTGTAGTAATAGTATTTTTCATGGTTATTTTTTTTACTTTGTGCTTTTTTGTAGTCTTTTAAGAAGAAATTATATAACATGACTCATTATGTCTGTGATTTTTGTTGGTTGTCTTCATTGCCCTGCTTCTCCATGTTAAGTTTGAATTGGTAAAAGTAACACCTTTAGTCGAAAAGATTTAATGTTAAGGAAACTATGCTTGGTAAAACCTTGCATAGCATATATGTTTCAGTTACAGATATGAATTGGTACTTTGATGCAAGGATTTGGTTCTAAGTCCGTATTTCTTTCTGTTTTAGATTATGTAATTTCATTTTTATTCAGTCATAAGAATCATTCTTGTTGGTAGGAATATAACTGATTGAGGAGAAAGGAATTTCATTTAGAAAGAAAGTGCAAGGTGTAGTCTGACTTGAATCATCATTAAAGATATTAGAGTAGCTCATCATTGTGTATGGAAGAGAAGATGAAGTCCATGGAATTCCCCTTCTATTCATATCCCCTTGTGTAGTAGACTGGGCATCAGGGAAAGGGACATGTTACAAACAGAAATCCAAGATTACTTAAGAAAATAGTTCAGAAGAATTCCTGTTCTTACATTTTTTTTTTTTTTTTTTGAGATCTATACTCGAGTTCCAGAGCTTGATAACATGATTCATTCGATCTCTTCCTGGAGCAATTTTAGTCTCATTTAGAGGTAGATCTGAGAGCTGTTTGTTTGGACTTTGTAAGGTTTTTCTTTTCCTTGTAAGAGATATATTTTCCTTCTTATTTTTCAAAACCAGTAAAAGCATCTGTATGTAAGAGACTGTAAATCTAAGTGGATACCATAATTTTTGAACAGCAATAGAAAGTCTTATTTGAAAGATCTTGATTAGTGTCACTTCATGCCCAAAATGCAATGGAACATCAAATTGCTTAACTGCCTTGCACCGTCCCCACATAGACACACACAGATCGCCATACTTTAAGATATGTGGTCCCATCTGATAGATGTGACCAATTACTTGAGCCCCATATAAGATTGAAGGAACTCCTGGGGTGGGAAGTATATATTTTCTTTTTCTTTTATACACTTTTAGTCACTGTCTGAGTCATTCAGGAAATACGTAAGCAGTATTATTTTTCCCCTATCGCAAGGGGTACATTATATATTTATTTATGATTACCTCAGGAACCCTTTCTGAAAGGAATCTGTTGTTATCCCAGGACACTTTTTTCTGGTGCTCCTGCTGCTCCAAAGCTCTGCTGCATTCAGTAGTAGGGACAGGATGGACTCCTCAAAAAGTGAGAAATTCTTTGACAAGTCTGTCCTGTTTTGGCAGCTGATAAAGATACAGCTTTGCCAAACATGGCTTTTTACTCTTATGTAACCTCGAGCAGGTGTAGTCCAAAAACATTTGTGCATATATTTTTTCTTCTTTACTTGTTTGCTGTTTCCCACATTAGTGAGGTAGTGTCAAGAACAGATGAAAGAAATGGCCTAATTTACTCTCAGGTATTTCATTACTATGTATAATGCACTGAAACCATGGCACCCTCATCCTTTAAGCAGGCCCTGCAGACCTTTCCTTGGTTTCCCCTGACCACTTCATATACCCTAGCTCTGCCCATAGGTAGCATTTCACCCCCTGTATACTACATTGCTCCAGTTTGCTCTACCCTTTGCATGCCTTATATTGTAGTGTGTTCAAGGCTTTTATTAGCATGGGCCTTGAGTGTTTCATCAGTGAGGGCTGGCTTAGTATAGTAAGTGTGAATCTTTTTTAACATGCACCATACTTGGTTGCAGTGAGTCTTCTAGTTCATTATACTGAGAAAGGAGTGCTGGTATTCACTTTGCCTTCCATTGAATAGGTTAGTGATGGTGTTATATAGGTTTTTGGTCTTGTTCTCTGATTTCTGTTGATGGTGAGTGATTTTTTTCTGATTTGGGTTATTTGTTTTGAGTCATGTAACTTATGAGAAGTCTGAGTTATATTCTTTCTGTCCTTTAATGTTGTGTGCTTTTTGCTGGCTTGGTTAGAGATGTTGTCAGAGTGTGAGGTGACATGATCAAGGGATGGGAGATCACCAGTGCTGAAATTTGTTTGCCTTTTTACTCTGTACGATATGTGTAAATTGTGTAAATTTTTTTGGTCGGTGTTTGGGTTGGTTGAGCCACGATGACTTTTATGAGGATGGGCAGGTGGTTAGATGAAACTTATGTAGCATTCTCTAGGTGGTCCTTATGTGTAGTGCTGGTGAGCTGAAGGTTATGTCTCTCAAGTTTGAGTACTGGAGGCAGTTGGATGAGAGTTTAGTTGGTTGGTTGGATAGGTTAAGGATACAGAAATGTTGCAGTTGGTTTATGAATAGATTACCTCTGGGGTTTTAGGTGTGAGTGTTCGGCTATGTGGGATAGTGGTCATTGAAATCTCCTCAAAGACAGATGTTGGGTACCCTGATCAGGTTTTACAGTTAGAGAGTATATGTAGAAGGGGGATGTATGTAGGTGTTGAACTGTGGAAAATACTTATCAGCAATAAGTTTCAGACCTAGTAGGTAGTAGTTGGTAGGTGGAAGTTTGTAGGTGTTGAACTGTGGAACATGCTTATTAGCAAAAAGTTTCAGACCTAGTAGGTAGTAGTTAGTAGGTAGCCAACAACCAGGGAGGTATATTATTAGTATTATTAGTACTACCTGCCTTGGTATCAGGAGTGTTAGTGACATCTGCTTAGTGAGCCAGCACTTCAGTGGTTGTCAAGCTGCACTCCTCTGACCCAGGTAGCTGTCCTTTCTTTCTGCCTCACTAACATGGATTGCTGGCATTCTGTCCATAAACATACAATATATCCTTCTCAGATGTAACACTTAACTCACGCAGCTCAATCTTCATAACTCTAGATTTTCCTGTTTTGAGCACTGTGTGCTATCCCTTCCCTTTGGTAAAATGTTAGGAGCAGTAGATAGAAGTAGTAGGTAGGAACATTTAAGCTAGAGCATTAGGTAGAAGTAGTAGGTAGGAGCATTATATAAGTAGTCATTAGGAACATTTGGTAGGAGCCTCTCCAAACAGTGTGCTAGACTTGCTCTCTGCTAGTGGCCTGTTAAGGGTGAGGCACTAAAGGCTAAGAAGTGGCTCTTGAGTTCTTTAGTTATGGATACTGTTGCCCAGGCCACCCCTTTGAGTGAATTCCAAATGGACAGGCATCAGAGATATAGATAGATAGATAGTTATATTGCAGTTAGTGCTCTTTTCTTTCAAACTATTTGCCATTTCCCGCGTTAGCGAGGTAGCATTAAGAACAGAGGACGGGGCCTTTGAGGGAATATCCTCACCTGGCCCCCTTCTCTGTTCCTTCTTTTGGAAAATCAAAAAAAAAAAAGAGAGAGAGGGGAGGATTTCCAGCCCCACACTCCCTCCCCTTTTAGTCGCCTTCTACGACACGCAGGGAATACGTGGGAAGTATTCTTTCTCCCCTATCCCCAGGGATAGGGGAGAAAGTTAGTGCTGTGATATGTTATTCTTATGGATGTATTTCTAGGGTGTTACATTGTCTCTGAGCTATGAGCTATCTTGTAGTGTACTGGTATTGGAGAATGTTATGGTTTGGTGGGCAAGTGTTATGAGCCATCCTCTTGTCCTTTTCGTCTGTCTTGTCTTATCATTGTTTAACTCTTGAAAGCTGGGAGGTGTGTCATGTTTCTTAGATGAGGGCTATGTGGATATTGTGTTCTCTGAGTTGTTTGAGTATATCAGTGTGCTTGTTTTTGATGCCATTGGCATTGAATTGCTGGATTGCATATTTTGTGCTTTTGTTTGTTAGGGAGAAAGAGTATTGCCCATGTATCCCCTGTTTGTTGTAATAGATGACTAATTGGGGTGGTTTGAAATCTTCTCCTCCTGTATTACTTTTCAAAAGAAGAAATGGAGCAAGGAGCCAAGTGAGGATTTTTTCTGTAAGGCTGAGTCACCAGTTCTTGATGCTACCTCACTCACACAGAAAATAGCAAATATATAAAAGAATGAAAAGATGTATCGATGTAAATGAATATATATGGAAGTAATATTTTTTGTTTTTCAGAGTAGAAGAATTGCATCTCTGTAAAAATGGGTACCAGAAAGTAGAGAAAGCTCAAACAAAGTATTCTTCAGTTAGTCGCGTCCACTTCAACAACAATCCCAGTGCAGATTGGTCAGAGGTAATGTAATTCATGTGCCACATGTGGTTCCTCAGTTCAGTAGTGGAGGATGCTTGTTTGATTTTGTCTTTATATAGAAAAACATTTAGAGAAAGTTGTTTTACTATGCATATTTCTGTAGTTTTAACATGCATACACATATGTGATTACCTATTTGTACCATATGGAAAGGGATTTTTACAGCCCTGGGACACCATCTTTTGAATGTTCTGTACTGTCTTACAACTTTTTAATTTTATGAATGCTGTGTGCAGCAACCATGCCATCAGTCATCTTACTATGTTCATCCACCTCTCATATACTGTAAAAGTACTTCTTTACATTTTTTGAACAAGTTTCTTGTTTGATATTATATCCAATGGTTACTTTATCCCTACATATCTGAAAGAGATGTTCACCGTCTACACGATTGGCCTGTTTTAAGAACTTACAGGTAGTAATCAGGTCACCCCTCACACTTTCCTGTAAGGTGGGCAAATTTAGAGCCTTCTAACCTTGCCCTGTAACTCAGCTCTGTTAATTCTGGTATTTAATTTGTTTCCCTTATGTAGACCTTCTTTGTTGTCTTTGCTTCTTTAGGTGCAGTGCTCAAACTTCAGAAGTATATTCTAGTTTTGGCCTTATTTATGATATGAAGAACTTAAGAATGATTCCTAATCCATATACTATCATGGTATTCTAATATTTTTGTCAGATTGTTTGTCTCCTTAATTATTCTTTAAATACGATGTAAATGTTCATGTATGGAAATTTGGACATTAACAATAAAAGCCAAAAATTTTTATAGTACATAGTGCACCCATACTTTTTGTCTTACAAAAGTATGTATGGACTGTTAAATCTTTCAGAATGATGTGTAAAAAAAAAGAAAGTCTTATTTCAGTGGTAGAGATTGGTTTGAATGATTGTGTAATCCAAATGCAATGAGGCTCTTTCCATGTTTGTATGTTCTCTCTGGTTTGGGACTGAGAATACCAGTGCCCATTCTTAATCAGTTTAGTCACATGTGTAAATTCCAAATGGAAAGATTAAGAAAGATCAGATTTTAGTAATGCGATAGCCAATCAGCCAGTGAGATTCTAATGCGCTCACAGATGTCAGCAGTAATAAACATCAGTCAGGTCATCTGCTCTGAGTCCAGTACTGAGGGAACCATGTTCTCTGTTTTTAGAACTTTCCACCTGATCAAAGCTTTCTGTAATCTAGTGCAAAATTACAAGAATTTGAGTGAAATTATCTTTGGCTTAGTTGTATGTATAGCAGATATTTGAGTATTATGTAAATAAACCAAGTGAGTGTTGGTGACCAGGTTACCTCCTCCCTCCTTCTCTGGTTCTTTGGAAAATGTTTGTAGGACTGTAGCTCCTGGAGGAAGGTTGGTATGAAGTAACTAACTGTACAGTTATTTAGCAAAGAAAACTAGACTTATTAGTGATATGAACTGACTGCATGAATGGTTTGTATAGATAATAAGCATGACTATATTTGTAGGTTTTGTTTTTCACATTATTTTGTCGCTTCAATTAAAAGTTCTTATGCTTTATGTTGATTACCAGTTTGGCTTCTTTTTCAAATGACAGTATGTGGTTTGGCTGAGAACAATGTGTAGTCATCATTCATACCATCAGCTAATGTCTGACTACAAATGTGTTTCAGGGATGTATCTCTCCAAAAATATATTTGTAAATAGTTCATATGGAAATACGTGCTGATCCATATCTAAACTTTACAGTCACTGTTGAAAGTGTTAAGCACATAATTGCATGCCTTGTGACTTGAGCAGAATAGAATGGCCTTTTCTGCTCATGCTATCTTATTCGTGTCTTGTCAGTTTGCACGCATGAATACACAACCTGTCTAATATTATTCGGTGTAACTGTGGATTCATGTTTTTTTGTGAAATTAGAATTGTTTTCATAACTGAAAGTGGGGTCATATACTTTTGAGATTATTATTTATGCTGATGACAAGATGGCAAGATTATGTCATAGACCTTTGTACACTTCTAGCAAGTGCATTGATATGGAAATGTATAGTTTCTTCTAATTTTGAAATTGTAGGACAATGAGTGTGAGGGATCTGAATGAAGAAAGCTTTAGAGGATGCAGAAGGTGATAAAACATTTGGTTAGGAAGATATGGTGAGAATCAAATGGAGTATATTAACAGTTTATGAGATAAGATTGTTAATTAATGCTGAATGAACAAGATGCCTAGAGCAGAGTAAAATAATCACTGATATAAAATGAAACATGGTAGAAACTGTTACAAATCACAGAGGATGAGTAAACAACGATGCATGATAACCTGTTCAAAAACATGATTCAGAAGTATTTTGGTATTTAGAAGTAGCATAAAGTTATAGAAAATACCGTTAGCAAAGAGAAAGTTCATGTGACTAGAATAAGTAAACAGACAAGGCAGAAGGAATCATTAGGAGACTGGCAGGGATGAAGAATCAAGATTTACAGAATTCCATCAATTAACTGGATTAAGTATTTCAAGGAGCATACTTATATGATGACTCATTTAGTATACATTATCATCATAGCAGTTTTTAAAAGATTATGAGAGCATATTGGTTTTGGTGTGGAAGAGAGCTGTATAATATCGAAAGGTTGTTTAAGAAAGAACGCATGAATATTATAGTGTGGCTGTATGCAGTTGTATAAAGGAAAGTAGAATCAGAAACATCACTTGAAGGTTTGTGATATTTGAGATAGGAAGGAAAACCAATGAATACATAATTTGGTATGAGAAAACTATGAGGAATGTCTCAAGAAAAAGATTCCAAATTTGCTGGTAATGAAAAAGGTTTCTGACACTTGTTTGCCATATCCTGCATTAGTGATATAACACCAGCAACAGATGAAGATATGGCTCCATATGCTCACATCCACTCTCTAGCTGCTTTTTATAATACACTGAAACCAGAGCCCCCATCAGCAACCACACCCCACAGACTTTTCCATGGTTTCCCGTGAGTGCCTCATATGGAAGGATAAGTATCGAGAAAGACAGACTTAAGAGGATAGAAACGTATAGGATGTCATACAGAAAGTATAAAAAATTCTCGGAGGACTGTGTTTGAAATACTAGGAAGGAAAATTTTACAGGAGCTTGAAGTTCCTGGTAGCATTGAAAAGTTTAGAGTAAAAGGACTATTTGCAAACTTGTTGACTTATTAGGCAAAAACTATAATTTTGTGACAGAATAGGTATCTGTAGGCTAGACACTGGATACACTTTATAGAGGCAAAACTTAAATGAAAGTAGATGTACACGGTTTTTCTATATGGATATTAAGTATTAAAGAAAGAGCTAGTGGTTTGAGGATGGACCAGCCCTGTTAAGGAGTTAATTTCCAAGTTTTCAGGAGATATTAGTAAATGAAAACCCTAATTTAAACAGTTTGTAGTAAGAATGAAATCAAGAAAAGTAGGATTTCATTTGATGGTATTGCTAGATTGGATGGGCAGAGTCCTAAGAAGAGTGTACCCTGTTTAGGATCAGATAAGTTTCTTCATACATAATTATCTCGTTTTCAACTCATGATATTACACATAATTTCAGATTGAAACCCTAGGCCAGATGTTCCCTGTCTTGGAGGTGTTGATCCTTGCTGAGTGCCCACTTGGTTCCTTGAACAATGATGGGCACTATCGTGAAAATTTCCCAAACCTCAAATACCTCTCCCTCAACAGCACAAAAATACATACCTGGGAGTCAGTAGACCTAGTCAACAAGTTCCCTGAGCTAACAGAGTTAAGACTACAGCAGTGCCCTTTGTATGAGGTAAGATATAGAACTCAGTAGCTGCAGAGAAGTAATTTGATGGTGAAATAAGACCAGACTTTTTTTTCTACTTTCAGTATGACATTAACTTAAATGTCTTGTTTTAGTTTAGAAAATGTTTACATGATTTTGATATATGATTATAGGGTGTTTGAGGTATGTATGGAGGAGGGAGAAAGATTATTGTTTGTGCACTATGACAAGTTTTCATCTCTCCATCCCTCTTTTAGTCGGTAGTAGGTTGTAGACTTCCACCAACAAGAGTGTTGTTACTGATACTTTCTTCCTGGATACTGGAAGGATTGGATATAACTGTGCAGTGAGTCAGGACTTCATTGGCTGTCAGATTTCTCTCCTTTGGCCCAGGTTGCTGTATTTCTCTCTGCCACACCCACATTTGGGTCACATAGAAATTGACAACACAAAATTCAGTTGACTTTTTTTAAGATTCTAGATTGTGCCTCTGAGTGCAGTGCACTGGCTCTGCCATTTGGCAAAATCTTCATGCAAAAACTTGTAAGTTTCTCTCACTCTCTCAGAGTGGCATAAGTAAAGACCAACATGGATTTGTGTCAGGAAAAAGTATGCAAACTTAGTTATTAGTTCATTATAATGACAAATAAAATTTTATCTAAGGAAAAAGAATGGTTATGGTTTTTCATCACTGCAAAATCTTTTGATAAAGTGATCCATGGGATTTTACCAGAGAAAGTAGTTAAACATAATAATAAGGGTAAGATAGGAAGATGGATTAAAGAGTTACTAACTGACAGAGAATTTGAAGTGGTTGGAAACAAAACCATGTCTTGGGAGGAAGATGTCCTACCTTGGGTACCACATGGAACAGTAGTAGCCTCAGTACTCTTTGTAATAATGGTATCAAACATTAACAGGGAAGTAAAGGAGAGTTAAGTAAGGAGCTCTGCTAATGACATCAGAGTAAGCAAAATGATTTGGCAGAAACTGATCAAAAGAAAATGCAGAAAGACGATTTACAACAGGGCAGAAGTAAACCTAATGGAAGGTAATGAAGATGAATTTGAGCAAATAAGTTACGGGACAAGAATGAAGACATCAATGACACCATATAAAGGCCCAATAGAGAAATTGGAACAATTGCAAAAGATTTTGGTGTCATCATAACTGGGAAGTTAGAGGGTATTTTAAGAAGATATTGCTATCAAGTCAAGTGATGGGTGATACGATTCTTAGAACTTTCCCTGGAAGAGATGAAATCAATTGTTGAGAATGTTTAATGTATATATAAGAAGCAAAATAGAATACTGCAGTGTTGTATGGATATAAGTAAAACAAGTAGTTGGTGGAACCTATTGACTATCAAGAAAAGCTAAAAGTACTTGAAAGAAGAAAAGAAAGATAAATGACCACCTACACATGGCAACTAATTTAAGGTTTAAAAGAAAATGTGCTGAACCTGAAAGCTTTTCAACAGAAGATACAGAGTTGTCTATAGTCTTCAAGAATACTATAGAACATATTAAAAATTAGTCATAAAAAAATATATGACAGCCTAACCAGGAAGCTGAAACAGTTGTTCATTTAACTTTTAGGATGAATAAGAAACATGCATGTAGTAAATACATAAATATTCAAAAGAATACTTGGCATGTGGTTGAAATCAGTCCCAGATTAACCTAGAATAGAGTAATATGTAATTCAAGTGGCGACTAGGAAGATTGGTCTTATTCATCAACCAAGATGTGCAGTGAGTGGTGAGCACTTTATGCTAGTCCTACCATCTTTGTTAAATCTTATTGTATGTACTCCCTCTGTCATGCCCAGCAAGGAAAGACATGTTGAAAATATATGAGTCATCATAAATGAGAAACTTCAGGTCAAAGAGCTTATTTTTAAGATAATACTAGGAAGCCAAAAATATTCAAGGGTCATGTAAAGTGATGAAAGAACTGTTCAGTGTACTTTCAACAGAAATTAAAACATGCTCTGGATAACTACTGAAACATTTAAAAGAAACTTGATGCTATATCTGTTTTGAAACAAGGTCACATAAATACAGGACTAATAGTAGTGTAATGTCTGTGGTAGTAGAGTAAAACAGTATAAGTAAAACAAGCTAGTTCTACCAATTGGCAAAAATCTTGTCATGTGTACTTGTTTGTAGGGGAAAATAAGCACTACCCTCTGGTAGATTTATGAATTTCATTTACAGAATTATAAAGATGAAGAACGACGACAGCTAACAATAGCTAGATTGTGGCGAATTCAGAGATTAAATGGTGGAGCTTTAATCACTCCAGAAGAGAGAGAAAATGCTGAGCGGGCTTTTATTAGATATTACATGAATGAGGAAATTCGACCAAGGAGGTAAGGTTAACTTGTATTTTGTTGGTTATCTGACAAGGATATTCAGTGCATTCAACAGCAGTTTGATTTACTTGTTTGTGCTCACTAAATTCAGTCATGGTTTTTAACCTAAGCAACCATTAATAGTTGCTTAACATCATATAAATGTGTCAGGTATGAGAGATGGGTGAAATATATAAAAAACATAAATGCTTCACTGTTTAAAGTTTTGTGTGTTAGATTAGAGTATCATTAAAGAGAATCTGATACAACTGTATTCCCAAGCCAGATGACATACCATAATACGATTAATATCTTATGTGCTGCCGAGTATTTCTTTCAGTTTCTCTTAGAAAGTAGATGTCACTATGCATACAAAACTTACCTCGTGATTTTTTATATAAAGAATCCATGGATATCTTAAGCTGATCCGTACAATACAAAAATACTACATTGATGACAATGCAGATTTACATATTCCTTTCAGATATGACGAACTTGTATGTCAGCATGGAAAGTTAGACCCTTTGGTTGAAGTTAGTCTCCAGCCGGAGAAGGAGGTGCATGTGACCATTCGTTTTGGTGAAATAACTATTCAGAAAGTTATAAGTGTTTACTCTAGAGTTCTGGATCTGAAGAAGGAACTTGAACCTAAGGTATGTTGATCATAAATTGTTATGTTATAATGCTCTTCTTATATTACACTGAACATTCACAGATATTAATAGCATCTAACACTGTATATTCATTTTATTTGCATGAGCACTTGCAGGAGTGGGGGGTCCCAATTCTGCATAAGTATTTCCTACCAAAGGTGCATGCTAGTATCCAGATGTTCAAACTTATGTAAACGCAAACAAAATAATTTATTATGGACAGGAAAGTAAGGAAAGAAAGCTCTTGCCTTTTCTAATCAAACCCATTTCTTCAAGCTGGAAAATAACAGTATTACTGTTATATTGTCATCCTTTACTTTTTTAATCGAGTATTGTAGCATGACTAGCTAATGTGATATAACAAGTTCTTAAGAAACAGCTAGATGTTTTACTCAGAAAATAAGATACTTCTGGGGTTGTGTTGTAATACCCATGAGGCTGGCATTTCAAACTTTATGTTTCTGTTGATGTGCTTTTGAGGGGACTTTGATTCACTCTTAGATCGTAAAACTTTAGGTTATCCCTCTCTAGGAGGGCTAAACCTTTTCCTCTTGCATGCTTCTCCTTCCTCCTTTGCTTCTGTGTACCTGTTATATACCTATGTTAGGTTTTGAGAGTGGGATATTGGGAGATCAGATTGAGGATGATTCTACTGTGAAAATGATGGACAGTGATTTATGGTAATATGCTTGAAGTAGATAGATTCATAAACAATATTCTTTGTAAGGAAGGTATTGTGGTACTGAAGTTCTCTTGTCCTGCATGCAGGAGAGTTTGAAGTGAAGGCATTGTGCCAAGGGATTAGATGCCTGCAATGATTGGACCATTTCTCAAGTTAGAAGGTGTCAAGGAGGATTGCAACATTTCTGGGATTGTTATGTGAAGGAATAAAATATGTTGTAAATCAGTAAATAAGACAATAGCATGTAGCAAACTAATAGATGAGGAAGGTCATTTAAAGGGATGATTGTTTACTAAAGTTGTTTGTAATGAGATTTGTTGTTAAAAACAATTAGTCAGAGTGAATAAGGCTTATGGTAGGAATTACAGGGAGGGAGGATTTGGAAATTTGTTCAGAGTATATCAAGTTAGGAGAAAGCTGAAGAAAGAAGTGTAGTAATTTTAGCTAGTAGAACATGTATATGGAAAGGCAGAGGAATTAGTGAATGGTCTTTGGTAGAAGTTGGTTCAAGGTAGGGATGTGGTATGTCCCTGTGGTTTTTTTAACATTTCTATAGGTGAGGAAGGATAGGGGCTATAGTAAGTAACATAGAAGAGTAAGATTAGAAAATGATCGAAGGGAGTAGTGTTGGAATGTCACTTGAAGGTATCCTGCTTATGGCTAATAATCCAGAAGAAATAATAAACTCTGATAAATAGTTTGGAAGATTACTTACTGGAAGTGAGTACTGTTCCAACAAAATTAGAGTGGTTGTGTAAGAAGTATGTTAGATATGTTTTAGAGTCTGATTATAAGGAGTACTGAAAAGAGGTAAGAAAGTTTGTACTTTTTTAAAATGCTTGATTCAACTTAACCTGAGACTTAAAAGTGAAATGTGTGGATATTTGATACCATAATGACAAAGAGGAAAGGTGGAGAAATGGATCTTTTGGATGTAAGACAAATGTTTAGAGAAAGACATGGAACAAAGAAGCGGATGGTTTTTTTAAAGATTGGGGAATTATTTCTGTGATAAGATGCCGGAGATGGTTTATTTGAGTGAAGCGAAGAGAAGTTGGAAAAAGGGAGGCCTGCATTGGTAGGTAGTATGGGTGAGGTAATTTTCATTGGAAATTTTCAAAAGTTTATCAAGTTATGAAAAAAAATCTGTGAAGGTCTTATTACCTAAGTCACCCCACTGGATACTGGATATAGATGAACTCAGCTTTGCCATATGTTAGTGGAGCCTTCACTTTTTATGTTCCCTTTGGGTTCCATGATACAAGGCTAATTATCTTGTCATATCATTCATATATTTGTTGTGTCATAGATCAACAGATTAGACTGACATGTATCATCTTCTAATCCCATACTAATTGAAATTTAGCCATAAACTAAATGTTTGTGGGAATTAAATGGAATGATTAAGTTGACTAGGTGGCACCACTAGCATAAGTGAAGTTAGTTGTTGAATGGTGGCCTTGGAATCCCCATAACCTTTGGATTGGTTGTTAAGTGTACTACACCCAATTTGACAGTATCTTTAAGGTTTCCGTTGGCATTTTAAGTCTTTGATGCCTTTCTAGGATTTTAAGTTAAGTCATTCAACAAGGTATGTGTTGCAGCACACAAACTAGTCTTTCTCCATCAAAACCTCCTTCTTATGATTTTAGCTGTGAATTTATGTAAAAAATGTTTTTGTAATAGACATATTCTGTGTTAACAGTTTGGGTTGCCACCAAGCAAAATGCGCCTCTTTTACCATGACAAAGGTGTGGAGTATGGTGTTTCTTATGCTCCTGAGGAACTCAAGATTAACAGCAAACAACTCTACACTATCAATGTTCAATCAGGAGATGAATTCATTGTTGAACCAAAGGTGTTGAAGCCATGAGGAGTGCCACAAAGCAACCATAATTATAAGAACTTTCAGGAAATAGTGATAATTTTTAATAATTGAACTTGAGTATAATACATGCATTAGCCAGTTAACTAAGTATAAGCTTGCACTTAACTGATATAACATGTAAAGTTACTTATTGTAAGATTTAAAGTGCTCTTGCAATTTTGAAAGTTACTTTACTTATAACTTACTGTTTATATATGCTTAATCTGAATCTATGAGAGTAACATCTAACTGGAAAATGTTTTCTTGTAAGACTCAGGTTGGTGAAGTTAATGTGTGTAGCAGGCAGCTAACCAAGTTCCCCTATGGTGGAATGTGCCCTTGTGAACTGGTATTATAAATGGGTTCCTTGTTACAAAAATGAAGATTTCATATCCATGTGCCTACACAAATGTTCATCGTAAAGCTTGCATCAGTGATAAATTCCACTATTTTAAACAGTTTTGCGACTCGTGTCAGCATCATGGTAGAATGTCTTCGAATATAATGTAGCGTGTACTGTGATTTTTTAAGCTGAAACTTTGATCCAATTATTACATTTTCATAAACTATTTTATCTGTTTGGAATTTAGAAAATGCAGTGCTGCCTCTTGCACTGACGAAATATTTGTCTTCTTGCATTGATTACTGAAAACTATTTACTCTTGTATTTTCAAGTGATTTTGATATAGTGGGTATCAGATAACCATATTTTCTGGTTTTAGTTATCCAATGTTCATGTTCAAATCAGTCAATAATCCAATATTACAGTATTATTATTGTAAAACTCAGTTCATCAGGGTTTTGCATCCCAAACTGTTTGAATATTTTCATACTAGGTATCAACTTATATTGTCAAAATCTTATCAGGGATTAATATTATATACTTGCAATTTTTAGCTAATTGTTATCTTGGGTATTATAGTAATTTTCAATAAGCCTAAATCTTAGATGAAAGTAAAAGTTGAATTTACATTTGAAAAAGATATTTTCAGAACTATGTTTGTTTACTTTGAATTTAAACATATTACTGCATTATATCAAAACTCTTTATTTTTGGGTCCATGAGAATGTACAATTGATTTCATACATATATTTTATGGTTGTAAACATGGGAGTTGTTTGAAATATAAAAAGGTTTTGTAGGTTTCAGTGTGGGAGCAAGTTGCAGGATTGGGTGTAACACTCTTACAGTGAAGTTTTACTGTAGATATGACATAGGAGTTAGTCTTTAGAACTGCTTGATTCTTTAAGCTCAAGATATACAAATACTATTGACATAATTCATGTCCCCCAAAGAAAAATGTATAATCAGAATAATTTATTAATGTTAAAAAGATGACTGAGCAAAAGGAACATAAGACCTTAAGTATATTAATTCATTTGAAGTATCATTTAAAATTAATGACATTTTGTTTTCAAGGCTTTTGTTTCATTCTGATTCTTGTTATGATTTCAGAAAAACCTCTTCTTTGAACAGCCAGTTGCAGCTTCACCATCAGAGTGTTATAGCCTCTAACTTTTGTACAATACATCTTAAATGCTAATTTTTGTTGATCTCAACTTACTGTATATTTGTTGTTAATACTTAAAAGTTAACCTTTTGGATATGATGAAATCATACATATGTATTGTTATTCGTGAAATGATTTAATAGTGTTTCAGGAAACACTTACATGTGAAAGAAGGATACTTTTGATAAAACAGTTAACATATTAGCCCTCAAAAATAAAGCTATTTTTTTTTTCACAAGATTAGCCCTTTCTATTGAATTTTCTGTATCAAGGAAAATAGAATTTTCACAGATTTTGTGCATCAGTTTATTTTTCTGACTTAAAGGAATTAAGTACTGTATACAGTAAAAAAATAGAAGTGTATAAACAGTCCTAAAAAGTTCTCCTTTTCCTTGTTTCCAGTTACCCAAGCAATATCGTTTAACCCATGAGTGCCAATGGTATTTTGTGAGTATGGAAATGTGAAGTATAATTTGCATGCTTGTTTCAGATTTTCTGTTGACATTTTGTACATAACTTTATTTGATTTTATGTCAGACTTTATTTGATTTTATGTCCTGTGCAGGTTGCATTGTTTTAAATGTACCTTGGACCAGTTTTATCTCGGTGTTGTTCCGGTATATCTTATTTAATTGATTTTACTATTGTTTTTACTAACTATTTTTGTGTATAGTGTGTCTATAGAGAAAACTATAGTAAGATGATTTTGAATTTTATGGTAGAGGTCTTTGATATATATTTGTGAAGGTAGCTCATTGTTAGCTCTGCATTGTGTACAGTACATGACTGAATTGTTATTTATGGTAAACCAGTGGCTATGGATGAATTACAATAGAGATCTGACTTGCAGCCCCGAAACTTTACATTTACATAAAGTGTCAAATGCATTGTTTAATAGGGGCTTATTAAATGTACTTTGAAAGTATATTGAATTTCATTGTAATTAACTGCATAAATTGATTTAAACAAATAAAATACCTTGGGGAAAAATACAAATACCATAGGATAGAATTAATTGTAAGAAACCAAGACTCACGTAGTGAGAGTTTGTTTATCAGTTCCTATAAGTTTTATTTATATTTGCCTGTTAACACAGAATTTATAATTTAATTATACCAAATTATTCTATGGGTTGTAGGTATTGATAATGTTTGGAGTTTGCTCCATAGCAGTATCAGTAAAGGCCAGAGTTTATCCTTATTTTCCATTACTTCTTTGTTCTTAATACTGTTGCCTGTGTTTTATATTTTCACTCTTCACAGTTTGCCCTTGCCACAAGTACATCAGCAGTTGAACTAATAACCACATTGTCAGTCGTAGTGTCAAGCTGGATATGGTGTTAGTGGCAATCATTTGCTGAAGTCAAAATATTTGTGTGATTTCAAGGGTATAGATGAAAACAAAATACAAAATGATTCTCACTTATTTTAGAGTTGACTAGTCAAGACAGACTTGTAAGCCCAGGCCATTTATTGAAATAATTCCATAGCCTAGAAGGTTCATACCCTGAGAATCTTTTGTACCCACAAAGTTAACACTGTATTCCATGTACTAGATTTCACATGTCTGCAGCTTTTCTCATACTCAAAACTTGAAATAAAAGTGAGATTATATTATAGTCATCATTCATTAACCTGAGAACATGTATATATTTTTTCCTTTTTAAAAGTTTACATCATATTAACCAGGCATGAGAAATTTCAATTTTTCTTGTAACAAGTAATATGGGATTACTGCCAACAAACTTGGTACCTTTGAAGTTTAAGAGGCTGTTTTAGGTTAAGGTTAGAAAGTAACTGCACTTGCAAGAGAGAGAGCAAGAAGAGGCCTGATGAATACCTTGGCATTTACAGATGTTTGATCACAGTAATACCCTGTAAGAATGATTTTCTGCTGCCTCCTTTCTCCTATGTAAACTTCTTTTAATAGAAATAATGCCTATGCATCTGTACTTTGTAAAAGGAAAGGAAAAAGGGGCTAGAAATCCCTTGTTTTACTGAAAGTTTGTAAAAGTAGGAACAGAAGACATGAGGATTTTTTCTTGAAGGACTAGTCTGTTCCTGACAGTGTTGTAATGAATGCGAAAAATAGGCAATATTTTTATTTCATTGACTTCTTATCCTTTCCCATTTTCATTTTCTTCTTATCCTTTCCCATTTCAGAGGTAGCGTTAAGAATAAAAAACAGTTTCTCACTTCAAGAAAGTGATGCTACATGAAATAAAGGATTTTCAGGCCTTTGCTCCTACCCAGTTAGTAGCCTTTTACAACATGTAGGAGATATGTGGGCAGTGTGTTTTCTCATTTTCTCCCATAATCCTATAATTTTCTACCAACCTACCTATCTTTCTGCCTCAAGAGCCACTTATGTCTTCAATTAGAGCTTCCTACAGTGCTCAAGGAGCTCACCACATCTACAGGGCATGTCTAGTGGCTGGGAGAAATCATGGAAATATCTGTGGAGACAGGTTTTGGTACATTGCACATGACAGCTAGAGGGGGAGATCAAATTGGAGATGGGCAATGGAATGTAAAAGATTTTTGAGTGATTGGGGCCTGAACATGCAGAAGGGTGAAAGGCATGCATGTAACAAGCGAATTGGAATAGCATGGTATACAGGGGTCTTTGTGCTGCAATGGACTGAATTTGAGCATGTGAAGCAGCTAGTTGAAACCATGGATAGGTCTTTGGGGCTTGGTTTTGGAGAGGGGGCTGTGGTCGCAGTGCATTGCAGATTACAGTTAGAGAATGGATATGAGCTAATGCAGCCATCTTTGTTTGTTCTTGGCACAACATAGCTAACTATGAAAATGGTGATCAAGTATGTCTGCAGTAGGGGAGTGTGGTATGAGCTAATGCAGCCATTTTTGTTTGTTCTTGGCACAACGAAGCTATGAAAATGGTGATCAAGTATGTCTGCAGTAGGGGAGTGTGATATCACCATAGAAGTTTAATATGTTTATGGATGGGATGGTGAAAAGGTAAATCGGATAGTCTTGGAGAGGGGTATGAAATGAGGGCCTGGGAAATAAGTATCTCCTGATGATACAGCACTGGTGGCAGATTCAAGTGAGAAACTGCAAAAGTTGAGTGAGTTTGGAAGATTACATGTAAGGAGGAGGTTAAGAGTAAATCTCAATAAAAGCAAGGTTATTAGGTTTAACAGGTTTGTTGGGGAGTGAGAGTCTGAATGAAGAAAAGATGGAGGAAGTGAAGTGTTTTAGATACCCAGGAGTGGACATGGTAGCAAATGGAGCCATGGAAGTGGAATGATCATTATCTGGGAGGGCAAAAATTTTTGTTTGAAAATATAAGTCCCAACAACATATGGATGTGAGGCATGGGCTATAAATAAAGCTGTGTGGAGGGGCGTAGATGTGTTGGAAATGAAATGTCTTAGAACAATGTGGTGAGAAGTGGTTGATCGAGTAAGTATGTACATAAAAAATATGGTCGAAAGAGCCGAAGAGGGTGCTAAAATAGTTTGGACATAAGAGGGAATGAGCAAGGAAGGTTATCAAAGGGGATATATGGGTCAAAAGTGAAGGAAACAGACCAAATTGGAGACGGAAGGATGATTTGAAAAGATTTTGAGTGATCAGGGCCTGAACATGCAGGAAGGTGAAAGGCTCGCATGAGATAAAGTGGTTTAGAACAGTTTGGAATACAGAGGTCAACATGCTGTCAGTGGACTGAACTAGGACATGTTAAGTGCCCAGGGTAATCAAGGAAAGGGTTGTGGATAGGAATGTGTGGTTTTGGTGCATTACACATGACAGGTAAAGAATGAATGTACAAACCATTTCAGCAAACCGTATTCAACTCTCATGCATACTCCTCTTAGTGCCATGCATGTCTTTTACCCTATTACTTCTTATTCAATCAACCCTCCTTACTCAACACATCATTCTCAAATATCTAATTTCCATGTTGTCTCTCTTCCATTCTTTGTCATCTAGGGCCTATGTCCCACATCCATACAATACCACTGGGACTCATACCAGCAAACATACTCATCTTTGCACTTGCAGACAGTGACCTCTTTCCACACAACCCTCAATGCACCCACGACTTCAGCCTCCTCTCCCATCCTGTGGCTCACTCACTTCAGCTTCCATGATTCCATTTGCAACCATGTCCATTTCAGGTACCTAAAATACTCCACTTCCTATAGGTTCTTTCCACTCAAACTCATGCTCCATCCCCTCCCCACCCCCTCCCCTCTCAATATTGGAGACCACTAC
Organism: Panulirus ornatus; assembly: GCF_036320965.1. NCBI lineage: Eukaryota > Metazoa > Arthropoda > Malacostraca > Decapoda > Palinuridae > Panulirus > Panulirus ornatus. The sequence continues at coordinate 4,527,529 of NC_092237.1, forward strand.
TTATGTCTGTTGTCAATAAGAGTTCTTTTTCATCTTACTATTACCATCTTTTGTTTTAATTAAATATGGTTGGTAGTGTGACACTGATCTGAATCTCTACCTGTTGTTTCACATATTCCCCTGAAAATGCCCTAGTCCTTTGTTAGGTATGGCGACGAATCCTAATTGAAATCAGTTTTTCCAGTCAAAAATGTCTGCAAATAGGATTATGCAGACTAGTAATCATATAGGCCCTATTTGCTCGAGTATCTGGTTTATTGGGATAATTTTTTAGATATTCCCTAAGGCGGAAATTCAGGTACTTGACGCGGGTCGTTTCCTTTGATTAATCTTCCGACCTAACGCCCAGAAATTTCTTTTATGTCCATATCAACCTCCTGGAACTACATATCATTTTCAAATTTTTGATCTTGATACATCATGCCAAGAAGACAAAGTCTCCAGCGAAATATAAAAAATGAAGAAGTATAAAGAAATGTTTAGATCTTGCTGATGTGGAGAATGCAGCCGACGGTTCACCATAGGGCTGCCACCAACCTCGAATCGAACTATCCTGTAAATCTGAACGTCTTTGAGGATCATTAACGTCATATGTACTGATATTCATTAATCTTAAAGTTAAATTATGTTAGTATATGATTATATAGAGGAATATGTGTATATATAACTTTTACCAAATGCAGTAGGGTTGGAGTGGGGTTGGCAGGCCTGGTGGAAGTCAACAGTGGAGGCATCAGGGTCTTGTTGCCGGGCATAATAGACACCTTCCTTAGTGTACGCCCTTGTTGCTTAATAAAGGTATGACACCATCTCATTTGGATTCCATATACGAGCCATAACACCTACGTGCCTTTAGTGTCACAACTTGAAAACTAACATACGGACTTGTAGCGCCTTCCTTAAAATTCTAATATGACATAAGGACACGAGCCACCTACAGGTCTTGGCTTGCAGAGAACTATGCGCTGTGACGTAATTTGTTTTTTTCCTACCTTTCCTATGTTTTTTTTTTCTTTTTTGATTAAAGGATTGAACGAGTGAAAAGTTCATCATGTACACACTGACAGTTACATAAAACTTTTGAGGTGGCAGTCTTTTGATGCCGATTGCATCCAAGGAGAAGAGTCGTATGCTTCATTATGTAGCAAGCCATAATTACTTTGTTAGAATTCTGGACTCAGACTGACACCTCTGTGTCGAGGAAGCAGCCTTCAAGGTGATAACTCTACACAGTAATATTGGTTATGTAGTCTCTTAACTGTGGTTGATTACGCCAAAACTTGGCTGGGCATTTCTGTTTGACTTTGACAAGAGTAATATAAGCAACATATAGCAGTGAATAACATGTATCAACAATACCCCTCAGTTAAAATGTTGTGTTTTGATTGTCTGTATTGGTGGATGAAGTGACATTTTACTGTTAAGTCAAACAGTGTGAAGCTGAGGATGTTTTATAGAAACAAGTAAAATGATTTCTATGGAATAAGTGCTCTTGATTTTGATGTGTTTGTAGCTTACCTTTAATTCTTATACTTTGGTGCTTCTAACTGTGCTTAGTTGTCTGATGTTAAATATTTAGTCCTGATGAAATTTTGATTTTGTATTTAGTTTGTATATTTTTTCACCAGTTTTATAGGCATAGGTCCTGTATATTATGTTTGAATAAGAGGAACACAATGGTCTTATGTGTCATCCATAGTAATTTTTAGTGCATGATTTTACATTGTTTTATTGCCAAATGAACATAATTTTTTAATGTCAAATGTCCTCATAGCTCCAGTGTTTCATAATTTTATTGCATCACATAATCCTGTATTGTAACAGCCACTCAGCATTTCATAAACCTCTCGTGTTTATTCATACAGATTCACCATTTCCTGTGTTAGCGAGATAGCGTTAAGAACAGAGGACTGAGCCTTAGAGGGAATATCCTTACTTGGCCCCCATCTCTTTTCTATTTTTTGGAAAAGTAGAAAAAAAAAATGGTAGGGGAGGATTTCCAGCCCCCTGCTCCCTCCCCTTTTAGCCACCCTCTACAAAATGCAGGGAATATGTAGGAAGTATTCTTTCTCCCCTATCCTCAGGTTGGTATCATTATGATGAGTGAAAAGATCCACATTTAGAACACGAAACACTCGATAAACATTTTCATCATGTGATGGGGTGCATCACACACCCATAATGTCAATTTTGACTATACCTGAAAATAAAGGTAAATCTTGGATGCTTGGAAAAAGATGGTTGTCTTATATTTCTTTTTACTTCTGGACATGTTTTGCTGATGTATGTTCTTAAATAACTTTTTGTCAGATCTCTTTAGCTCTTCACACTTTTGCCATATTCATTATCGTGGGATTGCATAATATTTTGTTTGTGTTTATTTTGTATTTTGTGCTAATTGTTAGAAGTCCGTTGAGATACTTTTCTTCAACTTCTGTGATGCCCTTATTATAGAATTTATTTCCATTTTTCTCAGTACAGAAACTTCTGTATTGCTTTGCATTTTTATTGAGTTCAGGAAGTAAGCCAAGACATGCTGGATAAGATCATATGGATATTATATGGGTACTGGTTACTACAGTTTGCATTTGTAGTGAGAGTATTGGAAATTTCAGATACAAGAGCTTTCCACTTGGTTCAATACCAGATGATAAAGCTATCCCTGTATTTGCTTCCTTTTGCAGAGTAAATTATGACTAGCAGATTTATAGTTGGGGGGTGCCTTTTTTATTGTTTGGAAAGATTACAGGAAATACTTGCCGTTAACAATTAGTGATATGCAGATGAAAAGTATGATCATTAGATAGAAACATTGTAAGTAGATTTTTAAGGGCATTTTAGGAAAACTAAAAATTGGTATTTTGAAATAGGTAAATGGATAGTCACTAATAAGGGGATATAGTGGATAAATGAGGCTAATACAAGGTGTTAGTCCATTTCAGTATGAGGGATTCATTTAGTTATGCTGATTTAAAAGTGATTGATTAAAGAAAGAATAGCTAAAAGATATTATTACTATGTGGGAGTATGTCTTAAGTCTTAAGGGACAGAAGTTGAGATAAAACTAAACATTTCTTTCAAACTATGCGCCATTTCCCGCATTAGCAAGGTAGCGTTAAGAACAGAGGACTGGGCCTCTGAGGGAATATCCTCACCTGGCCCCCTTCTCTGTTCCTTCTTTTCGAAAATTAAAAAAAAAAACGAGGGGAGGATTTCCAGCCCCCCGCTCCCTCCCCTTTTAGTCGCCTTCTACGACACGCAGGGAATACGTGGGAAGTATTCTTTTTCCCCTATTCCCAGGGATAAACATATATGCATGAATATTCAATGTAAATGAGAGGAAAAAGTGAATGTTATCAGAATCTTTTCATCCTGGTTTAGATTAGATTACAGGTATGTTTAGTATAGATTTTCAAAAGCACAGTTGAGTTGGTAATGTTATGCAGTTGGATCTTTAACATTCTGAGTAGTATAGTTTAAGTAAGATTATGTTTAGCAAAATACACAGTTCATTATGGTTATTACCCATCTATTTGCCATTACCTATTTTGGTGAGATAGCATCAGGAACAGATGATACTTCATAATAATTTAGATTTACTCTCTGCCTTTATTTTCCATTGTACATATCCAGCCTAACTCACTGAGGTGAAATAAATAATTCAGTGTAGATAATATTATGTTCCCAGTGCGAAAGTATCCTATTATATCTGCAGATTTGTGAAGTATGTCTGAAGATGACACCTCAGAGGCTCCTCGTCTTAAAGATGATGATGAGGAGATGATTACTCCCAAGAGAAGAAGAGGGCGACCTAAGAAGTCCGTAGCTAATGCTGAGGAGACTGGTTCTGAAGTGCCTGAGACAGATTCCACACCCCTTAGAAGTAAGAGGGGGCGAAAGAAAAAAGCTCTTTACTTTGAGAATGATTCTAATAGTGATGATGAAGTAATTTACAATCATCCAGCAAAAAGACAGAAGAAACCGGGCCGACGAAAGGGACACACTTTAGAGAGTGGTAGGTTTTGATAAATGGATTAGGACAGATTGGCAGTTTTCTTCATTAACAGAAATGTGCTTTGAAATAACAGATTAGAAGCTCCCTGCACCTGATAGTGTACAGAAAGGTAAGTTTAGTCACAATGATGTGTTACCATTATGTAAAACATTATTCTACTCCACTTACCAGACTTGCAATAGAACATTCATTTTGCAGAAGTTAGACATAGAATAAGTGTCCCACATTTTCACCTAGAATTATAAAGAGTATACTATACTTTCTAAACTGTTTCAGCAGTTATGGAAAACAAGAAATCAGACATGAAAGATCCGTCTTACATGTTAGATGTACACATAGTGTTACTTACACTAAATTTAGAAAAGAAAAACTTATTTGGTAAATACAGTCCTCATCCAGCTTGTCTCCATATATATAGTACTGTATGGTACTCACTCTTATCATCCAGAAAGTCTCACCCAGTATCCTCTCTTATGATTTTTTCTTTTTTTTCAGACCCAAACATTCTTTTATGCATACAGTTTCCTTTGGTAAAGTACCAGACATAGGATTTGTCAAGACCTTGATATATTTCTGTTTTGTTTTTATAAAAAATATGAAGATAATTATATAAATATGCATATTTTCCCTTCTGCCCCCCTGCACCATGAACATGCACTTCCTGTCTTGTTCTGAAAGTATCAGAATAGTTTGTCTGAACTCTTTGGTTGTTATTCCAGGCTCCATCATTCACCACTCATTCACTGAGATGGATGTTTTAGGTCCCCTTGTTCATTTAAGTTCAGACTAAATTTTTTGTGGTTTATTTTATTTTCATATTGATGGATAAATTTCTAATACTTGGTGCCTAACCTGAGTATATGTATTCCTTATTTTTTTTTTTTTTTTTTTTTTGCTTTGTCGCTGTCTCCCGCGTTTGTGAGGTAGCACAAGGAAACAGACGAAAGAAATGGCCCAACACACCCCCATACACATGTATATACATACGTCCACACACGCAAATATACATACCTACACAGCTTTCCATGATTTACCCCAGACGCTTCACATGCCCTGATTCAATCCACTGACAGCACGTCAACCCCGGTATACCACATCGATCCAATTCACTCCATTCCTTGCCCTCCTTTCACCCTCCTGCATGTTCAGGCCCCGATCACACAAAATCTTTTTCACTCCATCTTTCCATCTCCAATTTGGTCTCCCACTTCTCCTCCTTCCCTCCACCTCCGACACATATATCCTCTTGGTCAATCTTTCCTCACTCATTCTCTCCATGTGCCCAAACCATTTCAAAACACCCTCTTCTGCTCTCTCAACCACTCTCTTTTTATTTCCACACATCTCTCTTACCCTTACGTTACTTACACGATCAAACCACCTCACACCACACATTGTCCTCAAACATCTCATTTCCAGCACATCCATCCTCCTGCGCACAACTCTATCCATAGCCCACGCCTCGCAACCATACAACATTGTTGGAACCACTATTCCTTCAAACATACCCATTTTTGTTTTCCGAGATAATGTTCTCGACTTCCACACATTCTTCAAGGCTCCCAGGATTTTCGCCCCCTCCCCCACCCTATGATCCACTTCCGCTTCCATGGTTCCATCCGCTGCCAGATCCACTCCGAGATATCTAAAACACTTTACTTCCTCCAGTTTTTCTCCATTCAAACTTACCTCCCAATTGACTTGACCCTCAACCCTACTGTACCTAATAACCTTGCTCTTATTCACATTTACTCTTAACTTTCTTCTTTCACATACTTTACCAAACTCAGTCACCAGCTTCTGCCGTTTCTCACATGAATCAGCCACCAGTGCTGTATCATCAGCGAACAACAACTGACTCACTTCCCAAGCTCTCTCATCCCAACAGACTTCATACTTGCCCCTCTTTCCAAAACTCTTGCATTCACCTCCCTAACAACCCCATCCATAAATAAATTAAACAATCATGGAGACATCACACACCCCTGCTGACCTACATTCACTGAGAACCAATCACTTTCCTCTCTTCCTACACGTACACATGCCTTACATCCTCGATAAAAACTTTTCACTGCTTCGAACAACTTGCCTCCCACACCATATATTCTTAATACCTTCCACAGAGCATCTCTATCAATTCTGTCATATGCCTTCTCCAGATCCATAAATGCTACATACAAATCCATTTGCTTTTCTAAGTATTTCTCACATACATTCTTCAAAGCAAACAGTCATCATCATATATTCAATAGTTCCTTTGTATTTTTAATATCCCTTTGTCTGCTCACTTCTTCTGAGGGTTGGGGTGCTATTATGACCAGCTGGCTGTTGACTTTTAGTCTGGAACTTATGCTGAGCAGATATTTCAATGTCAACAAACCCTTGTTTTGTTGCACTGAAGAGTGACGGAATATTGTTGTTCAATGGTTCAATAACTAATTTTCACCATTTTTCCTTTCTTCATACCCCAGTTTTAACTGCTGAACAATAGAAGATTTTCCCAAAAATATCTCTTCCCAGTGACCAGCAGTTTCTATTCTGTGCAGGAAATTAATGAATTAGTGTTTTTCTGTATACAACAGACGGATAAATATAGCATCTGTTAGAACATGTGCATCAGGCAACTTCCTCAGCATGTCTGAAGACAGGACTATCATTTTATAATGTAGGTTACTGGTCATTACTGTCACATTTTATGATCAGTTGTGCTTTTTTCTTGGACATAGTCCTCTGTAACCCGACCTCATTCCTTCCACAGTAAAAGGCAGATAATAAACCATTGGATGGAAAGAAAAGTAAATTCTTTTGGTTGGGATGCAGTGGTTTTTTATGTAATATGTTAATGTTGAGAACAAGTATGCAGTGAGCCACTTAATACTTGAATGAATACAGTATTCTAAGGATTGATTGTGCTCCTCTCTGCCTGTCCACATGACTTTCAGTTTGCACATTCCTCTGCATTCCATGTTTGTGCTCTTAGACACTGTATTTATTCCTCCTTCATTATTCCTCTCTGTATGTTTGACCATCTTTTGCATACCATCTTTCTTATTATAACTTCTTTCTCTCATCCATACCTCACCCAGAGATCCTCATTTCATACTCTCTCCACTTCTTTATTGCCTCAGCCCAGTCCAAAGAAATCATTGCTTAGAGGTTGGTTCTTTATGTAACTCTACTACTTTTATACATCAAGATAGACTGAGCTTTGCCTCTCGACAGAAATGATCTTCAGATTGCCAACAGTTTACCTGCCATTGTTTCCTCTGAAATAACTTTGTTTCTATTTCTAAATCTTGACTAATACTACTCTTTTGATACCTGATATTACTGACCATGACTATTCTTTCATCATCTTAACATATTTCATGCCTCTACTTCATCGTTTTAGTTACCTTTATTATTCACTTTCCTGATTCTCATCATATATTTCTCCATCTCAAACGAGGTCTTGCACTTCTTTTGACATCTGGCCATAGAACATTGTCATGTACATACATTATTATTCATTTTCAGTTCAGACTTAACCTCTGTTCCAACATTGTGGGCCCTAGACTTCCCCCAAAGCCTTGCTCAATTGGACATAATACTTGACTGCCTTATCTCACTCATAAGCACAAACCAATCATTCTGTTCTCCATTTGTCTAACCCATCTCAGCCAAAGGCAGCTTCCCTCCTCTCATGCATTGCTTACATATTTTACTGCCATTTCCTGTCAGCTCTAAGCTGTTTTTAGGCCTGTAGGCATTTTATATGCATTTTTTCCTCTTTTTTTTCACTCCACTGTTTTTTGAGACTAAGTACATTTGTCTCATATTAAGTCAGTTGATCCCACCTTTAAAAAGCCCAACTGCTTTAACAAAATATTAACTTCAACAACTGTCTCAAGCTTGGTCAGTCATTTATGGCCCTAAGGCAGCAGATATAGCCACCAGATTATTGTCTCATACTTTTTTGCTGTTGAATGAATGGTCTAAAGCAGACTGACTGTCAGAAAAGTCCTTTTATTCTGTGAGGAAGAAGTATTTACTCTTTTGCCATGACATTCAGATATTCTGTGAATAAATGATTTTCATTGTTACATTTAGGTTTTTCTTGTCTTTCAAAAAGATGCTTCCTTATCCTTCAAGATTCAAGTACTCCCCAGAAACCTTGCATCACCTGCCATACTTCCATGTGTGCTGCCATCTGTGAGCAGTCTTGTACACTCTGAACATAAACAAGTATTTGACTCACTATGTGATGAATGTCACTTTGAATATTTGTCCGAGTTTCATATTTTTGATAATTTTATATGTCACGACATAGTATGCTGCTTGTGGGTTTATACGACATTAAACCTCTAACCTTAAAACAAGTTTCCTCTTCTTCCCAGTACACATTGCTTTTATAGAAAACAGTTTTCCTTTTCAGAATAAGAGGTAACAGTATACAAGTAGATGTAGAGGAGTCCCTTCTAGACAATCCCAACTGAGACAGCATAATAGTCTCTTGCTAGATCCCAGTCAAAATAACCATCTTTTGAGTCTGATTTGGCTCCAGAGCTTCAATGACTTTTAAAAGTTTGTTGCAAAAAGACTTGGGTTGGAGATGGGCTTTTCAACCGCCACTTTCAAAGGGGGATTAGGACAGCCCGTGACTCATTGTTTAAAGAAACATACACAAAAAAATGACTGTAATAGAAAGAAAAAGTTATGCTTCTCTTGTTCCTAAATACCTGTATCAGAAGGCACAGAGCCAGAATGATTACTGTAACTGTAATGCTTCCATGGGAGCATGGAGCATAGATTAATGTAGACAATTTGTCTCCTAAAACTTATTATACCATATAGAACAAGGCTGGCTCATTATTTATTATGCTTTTCATGATATAATATTATTTTGATCTGTTACATTATTGGTGTGACATTGCAACATCGTTTTAGAAAGGCCCTTTCTCTGGATGGATGACAGTACTTATTTAGTGTTATCACAACACATTGTTTAGAGCTCTTCTTACTCTGATCATCCCTGACTTGTGAGACAGACTTCAAGAGGAGGCATGAAAGTCTCATCTGGTAATATTGCACTCCACACTTTCGTCATTACCACAGTTTTTTAATAGTAGATACTTAGAAAGTGTCTGTGTACTGCATGTCTTGAGTGTTACTTTCTGTGAATCAGCTATCTCATGAAGGGTGGCTTAAGTGGCCTATGTTTTGGTGTCAAGCAGATGCATTCTACCACATTTATTCTCTTCATAGGTCATACCACCATGGAGCTCCATCTTTAACTTTATAGAATAAACTAACTGCAATACTCTTGTGTCTCTCTTAGTTTTTTCTTTATCTTGTTTTCTATGGTTAGAAAGAGGAAGATTTTTGTCAAAGTTATTAGACTTTTCAATGATTCATCCAGAGTTAAAACAACAAATTAGTTATGACGTAATGAAATTGGAAATCATTGAAGTGTGGGAAAAAGTTTTAGGTAAGTTTGGAGGATAGGATGTAGCTGGTGCATATTTATTGAGAAATGTAATACATGGGAATACAAGTGAAAGAGCTAGGAATAGTATTTAGTAAAAATTCAGTGTTTAGTGAATAGGAGTATTTTGTTGAATTTGGATGTAATGTGGGAGACAGCGACAAAGGATAATGATGGTAATAATAATGATAAGATAAATGGGGGTTTACAGTATTTGATATCATGGCTCTTATGTAATGTATGTAAAGAGTAAATTTTCTTTAATGAAACAAGTGAGGATACATTCTAGGTAGTCTGAAAATAATGAAAATGATATATGTCATTATCCCTGGGGATAGGGGATTAAGAATACTTCCCACGTATTCCCTGCGTGTCGTAGAAGGCGACTAAAAGGGGAGGGAGCGGGGGGCTGGAAATCCTCCCCTCTCGTTTTTTTTTTTTAAATTTTCCAAAAGAAGGAACAGAGGGGGCCAGTTGAGGATATTCCAAAAAAGGCCCAGTCCTCTGTTCTTAGCGCTACCTCGCTAGCGCGGGAAATGGCGAATAGTTTAAAAGAAAGAAAAAAAAGATATATGTCATATGTTTCCAGAGATTTGTGATATAACTAAGTCATAAGAAGTTATCCCAGTTGAGCACATTCTTTTATTAAAAGAATGAATTAACTTTTCTCAAGTCGTATTATATGATAGCATTAGAAGTGTCGAGGATAATGGAAAGTTTTGTTTCAGGATGTTAATTAGAATACTTTTGTTGTAGGAACGTGGGTAGCTAAAAGGCCTTTGGGTCGCCCTCGGTTATCTCATTATGCGATCAGTTCAAGAGGCAGAATGAATCCTTGTGAATTGATATGTGAGCTGGGCCAACTCTTCTACAGTATTGGTTGGGTTAGTGGCACAGGGGGAGGAATCAGCATCAAAGATGGGTAAGATGTACAGTAAATTGATATAATTAGATATTTTGTATATTTTAGAATCTAATAACTTATGTAAATAGTGTAGTGGTAAAGAATGTTTTTTTGCCACTTTGCCCTCTTTAACCTCATTTAACAAGAAGTTGTGAATTATAACTACTGTTGTGTAGATTAAAGGCACTGATATTTCATTTCTGGAATTTTTGTAAATCATATTATCTTGCTAGGTCTGTAATAACATAAGAACCATAATAGGAAGAGGGTAGTTGATATTTGCAATGGTACTTATGGTACTTTGTGAAAAAAGAATGTATTTAGTGTTCAGATATGTTGGTGTTACTTTCTCACAAAGAAAAGCTAGTTGACCACCTTTTTCTGAGGTGAGCAGCTGTTGAAACCTCCAGTGAGGCATTTAACTGAGATAAACCAGTCACTGCTGATCTGGCTCCAAAATTAGCAGTGCTCCAACTTGATTGGTTGATACTAAACTTTATCAGCTGCACAGCAGTAGGTTTATAGTTGTGAAACTGAGTTTATACATTATGTCTTTTTTCATGAAACTTTTCACAGAGTTCACTTATTTAAGAAATCAAAGAGAGAAAAGAATTTGTTTTGTGTAGAAGATTGAAATACAGAAAGGCAGTAGTCAGCTTTATAACCATTATATAATTGGGAGGTAAGTTTGAATGGAGAAAAACTGGAGGAAGTGAAGTGATTTAGATATCTTGGAGTGGATTTGGCAGCGGATGGAACCATGGAAGCGGAAGTAAATCATAGGGTGGGGAAGGGGGCGAAAATTCTGGGAGCCTTGAAGAATGTGTGGAAGTCGAGAACATTATCTCGGAAAGTAAAAATGGGTATGTTTGAAGGAATAGTGGTTCCAACAATGTTGTATGGTTGCGAGGCGTGGGCTATGGATAGAGTTGTGCGCAGGAGGGTGGATGTGCTGGAAATGAGATGTTTGAGGACAATATGTGGTGTGAGGTGGTTTGATCGAGTAAGTAATGTAAGGGTAAGAGAGATGTGTGGTAATAAAAAGAGAGTGGTTGAGAGAGCAGAAGAGGGTGTTTTGAAATGGTTTGGTCACATGGAGAGAATGAGTGAGGAAAGATTGACCAAGAGGATATATGTGTCAGAGGTGGAGGGAACGAGGAGAAGTGGGAGACCAAATTGGAGGTGGAAAGATGGAGTGAAAAAGATTTTGAGTGATCGGGGCCTGAACATGCAGGAGGGTGAAAGGCGTGCAAGGAATAGAGTGAATTGGAACGATGTGGTATACCGGAGTCGACGTGCTGTCAATGAATTGAACCAGGGCATGTGAAGCATCTGGGGTAAACCATGGAAAGTTCTGTGGGGCCTGGATGTGGAAAGGGGGCCGTGGTTTCGGGCATTATTGCGTGGCAGCTAGAGACTGAGTGTGAACGAATGGGGCCTTTGTTGTCTTTTCCTAGTGCTACCTCGCACACATGAGGAGGGAGGGGGTTGTTATTTCATGTGTGGCGAGGTGGTGATGGGAATGAATAAAGGCAGATTATGAATTATGTACATGTGTATATATGTATATGTTTGTGTGTGTATATATATGTATATGTTGAGATGTATAGGTATGTATATTTGTGTGTGTGGACGTGTATGTATATACATGTGTATGTGGGTGGGTTGGGCCATTCTTTCGTCTGTTTCCTTGCGCTACCTCGTTAACACAGGAGACAGCAACAAAGCAAAATAAATGAATAAAGATATATAACTTTTGGATATATTGTCGTAATTACTTTTGCATTACTGGTAGGATGTAGAAGCATGCTGAAAGAAAACCTATAGAGACCTTAAAGATTGAAAGCTTTCTCAGTTTTCTAGCATTTGGAAATTCAGCTCCATAAGTATATGTACCAAATTATACAGTTAATTCTGTTATATCTCCGGGTGATTGGTACAAAAAATGAGAAAAGTGAAGAAAATAAAGAAATGAATATTAGTGAATCACGAAGTAAGCTGTAGTCTCTGTAATATTATTGAATGCTGTTGCTCAAGTGATTACTGTATTGCACAAGTAGTACTGTCATGGATGTAGTTGGAGAGTACAAAGATGAGGAAGGCAAAGGGAATGAAGAAACCAAAGATTGGTTAAACTCATTTTCATAATGTAGAAAAATATGTGGTTCACAATGTAGCTATCAAATATTAGTTTTTGGTTAGAACTTCACTGGAACTAAGTACTGATTAAGTAAATCAAGTGAATGTTGAGTGCTGTATTTGATTCTGTAAAGGTTGATTTATTGACTTATCCACATCATGACCATGGTTTACTAAAGAAAAAAAGTAGTATTGGATGTTCAGACTAGCAGGCTAAGTATTTGCAGTTAGACATTCCTAGTTGCTCCCTTTTTGAAACATGTAGATGAGATATCAGCATGAGCCCTTGATGTGAGTGAGCAGTTATTCATCATAGCATTGAGTATTGTTTTTCATATGTGCTTTTGCTATATAAATAGCATAAATATAAGACTGGACAGGATAAGAATGAAGGTCATGAAGTGTGAAATAGTGATTTGAAAGTGAATGCAAGGGAGGTGGAGCTTAGTGATTTTTGAGATATGGTGTGACTGAAAGTTAGAAAGGGTTACCAGGTTGAAGAGTTGCAGTTAGTTTTAGAAAGGTTATGTTGGTAATGTGAGTGTGCAAGTTAGAAAGCAGAGTTTAGTCTGCAGTGGTGCACAGGTGTGAAAGCTGGTTTTTTACAAAATGTAAGCTGAAGGGGGTGGCTTTTCAGAGATCTGTATGTAAGGTTAGTTGAATTAAGCTACAGCTGTAAGCTGAAGGAATGGATTATAAGAGGTAATTATATGGAGTCAGCTGAGTTGAAAGATGTCAGAATTACTTATGGAAAAAAGGAATGGTTTATGAGAATGGAGGGAGATGATTTAGGCATGTGATAAGACCTGATGGTAGAAATTTTATCAAAAGAATGAGTATTAGCGAGGTGAAAGAAAAAAAATGGGGAAACCAGAATATGATGTAAAAGCTGGTGTTGGATGTAAACATGAGGAATTACTTTTAGTTGTATAAGAAAATATGGATGCTGAATGTTGGGCAGCAGCATAGTAAATACAGATAGATGAAGTGATTGCAGTGTATCATTCATATAATTTTTCCATTCATATTTTTTTCTTTTCTGCCAGATTTGTCTCACCTTGAAGGGCCACCTTTTTTTTTCTTGAATTGCTGGCATATTTATATTTTATTTAATTGTATTAAAATCTTTGATATAGTAGCTATTGTAATAAGGTTTTGGTGTTTTCTTATCACACTGTAAAATTTAGTGATGTATTGTTCCTGAAGAATTGAGAGAAAATTTTGCATGGCCCAACTTGCTGTATGTAAGGGAAGTTTAGTTTATAACTGAACCATGTGAAATTAGCTAACATCAAATTTCTTCTAATCGTAGGGACAAAATTTTTGTTGCTCCTTCTGGTGTACAAAAGGAACGTTTGAAACCAGATGATATGTTTATCCTCAATGTGGATGGAGAAGAAATTGAAGCTCCACATCCTGACAGGAAATTGAAAAAGTCTCAGTGTACGCCACTCTTCATGTTAGCCTACAAGAGTAAGTCATTATCGTTTTCAGTGAAAAATAAAAGCTTATCTTCTGGTAACTGAGTGATTTAAGAATACATTGTATCTCAAAGCAGTTCGGGAATGTTTAGATTTTCTCTCTTAGAATCAGATTACTGAGTAAATGCACAGGAGCCATAATGTTTGGAGAGGATTCAGTATGGACCACCAGGCTGTGAAATTGTATATTTGATGTAGCCATAAATAATATGCGCTGTTTTGTAATGATGGATAGCTATATGTTCAGAGCCCCAGCATCAAACCATATGATCATTTTGAATAATTGAAGCAGTCATATAGGTTGCTGATTTTTCCGTACCTCCTTGCCCTTTTGAACAAGAGGAAATCATTTGGTCAAATTTATTACCATTTAAAGATTTTAATGTACACAGTAAAATTTGGCATAAAATTCACTCTCAACTAATAATTTTTTCATACCATTATGTATTCAACATCCTACAAATGTACCTGATACACTTCCACTGGACACAAAACACTATAAAAATTATATATTGCAGAAAATCTTTGTAATTGTATGGTATTCATATAAAGTGATATTTAACACTTGGAATGGATGAAGGCAAGCATGAATATGTACATGTGTATATATGTATATTCTTTGTATGTGTATGTATATGTGCGTGCATAGGTGTTTATGTATATGTATATGTGTATATGAGTGGATGGGCCATTCTTTGTCTGTTTCCTGGCGCTACCTCATTGATGCATCAAACAGCGATTAAGTTTAATGAATACTTAGCTTTCATTTACCCAAATGGATGGATGATCTCAAAAGTTTACATTTGACCTTTATAGTTACTTATGAATGTAATATTCCCACAATATATATTGAATGGGTCCAGACTTGTTAGTTTAGTTCTCCCATTTTTTGAATTTTTTATCAGAGTTATGGTTCATCATCACCTTCAAAAACAGTTTTACACAGCATAATTATAAGTCACACAAAATTTTTTCTTGTGGCTATCATTGCTTTTGTCAGTGGTGGTATTGGTGAAACCAACTGTTGCTGTTGGAACCTGTGTTTTTTATTATTCAAACTGCCTCTAGCCACAGTATTTTTATTGTAGTGCTTTTGTTTTATTTCCTATTTTTTGTAGTATCTGCCACAACAGATCTCTTGGGCTCAAAGTAAACATTATTTCATAGTTTGCAACATGGAGCTTAGAACATCTAACAGGAATTTGAGATACTTGGCATGGTATATTTAGTATAGCCCAGTAAATACAAATACCACTACACTTATTATTCTCTTTATTATTATCTTTATAAGATTAGATAGGGAAATATTCATGGAATATGAACAAAAGTGTTTCATGGTCACCTGCAAGTAGTTACACTGCAAATAAAAAGTTTCCATCAGAAAGGCTGTATCATCATTAATGAATGGATAGAAGTACATCCTTCTCAGTCTCTCCGTTTTTGTTTCCCTCTTGTCCTACACATATGTCCTCTTTGTATATTCACTCATCCAAATATATATGACCAAACCATTTCAGCACACTGTGGTCAGGTCACTCTCTCATTCTCCACTTAGTACCACACCTTTTTCTTATAATGTCATTCCTTATGCAATTAGTTTGCCTCATATCACATATTGTCCTCTGGCATTTCATTTCCATCTTGTCCACCCTCTTTCAGTTTTTTGCAGCATTGTTGGCACTTCTGTACTTTCAGACATACCCATTTTTGCTCAGACATACACTGTCATCTTTCATGCATTCCTTAATGGCTTTGGATCTAAATCCCCTTCTTCACCTTATGGTCCACATCTGCCTCCATGGTTCCATCTGCTGACACATCCACTCCCACATACATTAAGCACTTCATTTCCTTCAGGTCTTCCCTATTCAGTCGCATCAAGCCA
The DNA here is from genome assembly GCF_036320965.1 of Panulirus ornatus. NCBI lineage: Eukaryota > Metazoa > Arthropoda > Malacostraca > Decapoda > Palinuridae > Panulirus > Panulirus ornatus. Next base: position 4,543,417 of record NC_092237.1, read on the forward strand.
TCCAGTTTTACCTCCCTTTTGCAACTCATTACTTTACCTTTGTTCACATTTACTCTGAACTTGCATACATTCTCCCAGACTCAGTTATGTACTTCTGGAGTCTGCCAGTTTTTTTTGTTTCTTATTAATTGGCAGTTAGCAGCATATTGATGCTGAAGTGGCAGCATCTGTTACATGAGGTGTATTAAAAGGACCTTAGCCCAGTCACTTGCATGCTTTGAAGTATCCTTTCACAGTAAGATGATGTCTGGTACCAGCATTATATGTGATTTTTGTTATATAATGTGATATCTGCTATCCTTTCTTTAAAAAGATCAGGTATTTACTCTTCTGTGTTTTGATATATTTACAATATGTGATGATCATCTTCATCACTACATTATTAGAAATGAAATTTTAGTGAATGCTAAAGTTGGACTGAAATTCTGGACATTAAGGTAAGGCTATGATATATTGAAATCATTGTTTATAAACTGTGGAAGAAAATTTTGCACATTTTACCTTTGTCTCGATGAAAATTTCATCTTCACACATTGCTCTAGATCACCATGACTGGTTGTATAATTAAGCTGTGTGTGTGTGTATATGTTGATATGTATGTGTATGTATATGTGCGTATTGGAGGTGGAAGGATGGAGTGAAAAAGATTTTGAGCGAACGGGGCCTGAACATACAGGAGGGTGAAAGGCATGCAAGGAATAGAGTGAATTCGAATGATGTGGTGTACTGGGGTGGACATGCAGTCAATGGATTGAACCAGGGCATGTGAAGCATCTGGGGTAAACCATGGAAAGTTGTATGGGGACTGGATGTGGAAAGGGAGCTGTGGTTTCGTAGAGACTGAGTGTGAACGAATGTGGCCTTTTTTGTCTTTTCCTAGCCCACACACATATACATATCTATACATTTCATCGTATACATCCATATAAATACACAAACATATACGTATATACACATGTACATATTCATGCTTGCCTTCATCCAAATTTATTTCAAATTGCAGTTCGTGGAGCGGGTGCTGTGATTCATAGTCATTCTAAAGCTGCTGTGTTAGCAACTTTGGTTTTTGCTGGGTCTGAATTCAAGGTTACTCACCTGGAAATGATCAAGGTTAGATATGTTTATTACTTTTGAAAGAATTTGAAATATGTTTTTCAGTGAATTTTGATGTTCTTAACCACTTTCTTCCTTCAACTCTCCTTTCTGTCCCACTCTTTCCCTTTGTTTTGCCTTCCTCTTTTGTATGTTTTCCAAGCCTTATTTTCTCTTCATTCTCTTTTTCCTCCCGTCCAATTCTTTTCCTTTTCTTGCATTGCCATTCCCGTGTTCTCCTTTTTTTCTCTTCACTTTCTTTTCCTCTCTCCCTTCCTTCTTCCTAAAGATATGAAATAATTCATTAATGAAAAATGGAAAAGTGAGCTGAAGGATAAGCTGTTACAAACAGTAATGATCTTTTCTTTTTTCTTTCTTTCAAACTATTCGCCATTTCCCGCATTAGCGAGGTAGCGTTAAGAACAGAGGACTGGGCCTTTGAGGGAATACCCTCACCTGGCCCAATTCTCTGTTCCTTCTTTTGGAAAAAAAAAAAAAAGAGAGGGGAGGATTTCCAGCCCCCCACTCCCTCCCCTTTTAGTCGCCTTCTACGACACGCAGGGAATACGTGGGAAGTATTCTTAATCCCCTATCCCCAGGGATAATGATCTTAAGTTCATATATACTTGTTTGATGATTAGTTAATTGTAAGCTTAGGAAAAGTTGGAAAAAGAAAAGGCAACGAGATGCGGATGCTAGGATCTAAAGTTGATGGTTTAATACATACATTTGTACCTGTATGTGGTGCATTTTAATTGCCATAGCGAACTTTATCAATAGAGGGTGCAGAAACCATGGGAAGCAGGAGTATAGTGTTACAAAAATTATTTTGTTTCTGTTGTTTCCCATATTTGTTTCACTGTTAATTCCACTATAACATGTATGCTTGTTAGGAAGCATATTTCCAGATTTGAGAAGTTGTAAATGAATGCCATTTTATTCTTGTAGAAGCTTGTTAAAGACATAGAAAGTATTAGGACGCTTAATTTACACTGTGATTAAATCCTATTGAGACCCTTCTTATTGGATGTGTGGGTATTTTTCACACGACAGATCCTCAGTTTTAACATGTTCATGTAACACTTTTAATGGACAGAGGACTTTCATAAAGAACTGAAAGTACATGTGTTTGTTTATTGAAACATGTGCAACCTATGTTTTTCGCCGCAAATGGCAAGTAAACTAGTATTAGTTCATATGGATGCTGAACTGAAAGTACATGTGTTTGTTTATTGAAACATGTGCAACCTATGTTTTTCACAGCAAATGGCAAATAAACCAGCATTAGTTCAGATGGATGCTGCATGCAGGTGTTTAGCTAGGAAGTGGACAGACTGATGGAAAAGGAAATTAGAGGAAGTTGTGATAATGTAAATTGGGTGATTAACTGAATTAAGGTAGGGTATTCAGGTGGTATGTACATCTGGAGAGAACAAAAAAAATAGAGGAATATGGGAGTGAATTGTCGGAAAGGCTAAATGTATTGTAGAAGACATTTAGAGACTATGTATGCAAGGTATAACAGTATTGGAAATTTGCCAAGATTGTGATGCATATGGGATGTTTTGCCTAACCTACTTGGCTGTATTTCTGAGAGTCATGGAGGAGTAGACATGAATTTTGGATGAGGTATTGAGTTGAGGGAGTAACCACCTGGTTATGTCCTTAGAAAAGACTTTCAAGATAAAGATATAGTAATGTTAAGCTTGGGTGCATTATGATGTAAGAAGAATTTCAAGTTTAGACATAACTGGTTGGAGGAACATCATGAACAGGGTGAAACTAAGAAGGAATACCTATCTATGAGTTGTAAATGATAAGTGTTTTTAGGAGATTCTAATGTCATCACTTTCCTTTTTCTAAGTTGAACAGAAAAAACTTAAATTTTGATTACCTGATTCTCAGTCTAAATTATGGAAAATCATTGTTTGCTTTAATGAACATATGTCATGCATTACATTGTTCCAGTACAATGTTAACAAAGAATAATGAGCATTCATTTTTCAGGGCATTAAGTGTGCTACAGAAGATAGGGAGATGCGTTATGATGAGGAATTAGTTGTGCCAATCATTGAGAACACTCCATTTGAATCAGACTTAGCTGATAGCATGGCACAGGTAAGATTTGGAGTATTTCTGTAATTTTAAAGCAAGCTGCTCAGCCTAAAGCCTTTGACCAGTCATACCCAACACTTGGATAATGATGATAATTTAAAGTCCGATCCCAAAGCAAAAGTTACTCCAAAAAATGTTGATGTGTTGGTTGCCTCTCACTTGATCATTCAAAGTGTGAAGAAAATCAAACGATGTAATTGCCTGCTTCATCACATGGTATATGACCTTCCTTGCATGATGTAGTGCTTTTCAAAATTCTTATGAATAAATGGAATCATTAGTTTACGTGTGGCCACGTAGGTCAAAAGTAAGGCCAGTAGAGAAGTCTAGTCTCTAGAGATTGGTAACTTATGTATTGTAATATTTGGAACTGGGGAGTAGTCAGAAGAAAGGTTGATGATGTGAGAAAGATAAATGGATGAAAGACTTTTAAAAGTGATGTGAACCTCAATGTCACATGGCAGTGTTGAAGGTAAACAGTAGTATTGTTTCTCTCACTTAATTTTTCCTTACTATTGGATGTTGTCTTTAAGAACTATTTTGTCAGATATGGAAGCTTTGTGGTTTGGATGTAATTAAAAGGACTAATTACCATTATGTATTGTACTGGAGAAGATACACCTCTTGGGAATGGAGCTGGAAATTAGTTATGCAGCCAACAGGTTACATTACTTTGATTATGTAAGTAGTGACCACATTTTTCAAAAGATGCAAGTATAGAGCAGCCAAAGGCCATAACTTAAATGGGAAATTTTAAAAAGGATGTAAACAGGTATTTTTATAGCATAAGAGTACTGGATGAATGGAGTAAACTGAATGAAGAAATAGTACATGTAAAGAGCATTCTAGAGTTTAAAAATGTATTTTATAATGGAGATGGTTCAAGAGATTAGGCCCCATAAGTGTTAAATTTTCCCCTGTACATTACAAATAGGTAATTACACACACTCACATAGGTAAACTTATATATAAAACAGTACTGTATGCCTTCCACATGCTTCGCAGTAGGAGCATAAAATCCAGGCATGCCTGTCTGCACACACCCACTCTGGTGCAAATTGTTGGTGTTCTGAGTTTAAAAGTGTCCTATTCATATCTAGATAGCATCCTTCATGTTCGCTAAAATTCATGTGGGTAAGGTATTGATTTTATTAAACTGTATGTTTTTGCAGTTCACTAGTTTTGATGAGGCAAATGATTTTAAATAATCAGTCATATTACTCTTTGGGTTTGCTTTGTTGATCTGAATTAAGTGCGTATTTGAGGATGGGGAATTTTATGTTGGGTAGATTGATGAGTGAGGAAAGATTGACCAAGAGGATATATGTGTCGGAGGTGGAGGGAACGAGGAGAAGTGGGAGACCAAATTGGAGGTGGAAAGATGGAGTGAAAAAGATTTTGAGTGATCGGGGCCTGAACATGCAGGAGGGTGAAAGGCGGGCAAGGAATAGAGTGAATTGGATCGATGTGGTATACCGGGGTTGACGTGCTGTCAGTGGATTGAATCAGGGCATGTGAAGCGTCTGGGGTAAACCATGGAAAGTTGTGTGGGGCCTGGATGTAGAAAGGGAGCTGTGGTTTCGGGCATTATTACATGACAGCTAGAGACTGAGTGTGAACGAATGAGGCCTTTGTTGTCTTTTCCTAGCGCTACCCCGCACACATGAGGGGGGAGGGGGATGGTATTCCATGTGTGGTGAGGTGGCGATGGGAATGAATAAAGGCAGACAGTGTGAATTGTGTGCATGGGTATATATGTATGTGTCTGTGTGTGTATATATATATGTGTACATTGAGATGTATAGGTATGTATATTTGCGTGTGTGGACGTGTGTTTATATACATGTGTATGGGGGTGGGTTGGGCCATTTCTTTCGTCTGTTTCCTTGCGCTACCTCGCAAACGCGGGAGACAGCGGCAAAAAAAAAAAAAAAAGTGATATACCATTCATGATGATTCAGATTGCCGTAAGGTTGACAGGTTTTAAAAGAATCATATTTCTCTCAGGCCTTCTATGTATTTGTGTTTCATCTTTAAAATTTTGCAGGCTTTAGAACTATACCCAGATACACATGCAATCCTGGTGAGACGACATGGTGTCTATGTTTGGGGTGATACGTGGGAAAGAGCAAAGTCTATGTAAGTTTGTGAATTAGATTTGCATTTTATTTCTTCTTCATAATCTTGTCAATTCAAATCTTAGGTATATCACTTAACAACTCTTTTGTATTACCTTGCTCTTTTTGGTGCCTAGTTGATCTTTCTAGCCTTCCCAGTATATAAAAAATAGGTATCATATACAACTTTCACACCCCCACATCACAAAAGCAAAATACTGCCTTGAGAACTCTTAATTGACATGAGATTTGGTAAAAAAAAAAAGATCCCTTAACATCCTCTAAAAACAATATATTCAGTCTACCTAAACTACACCTCACCTGCCTGGTCTTCCACCCTCCCGAAGGGAAATATAACAGAATTATAACAAAGCTGCAAACCACACAAAATAGTGTGTGTTAGTTTATGAGTTCAATTTTCCAAAAGAAGGAACAGAGAATTGGGCCAGGTGAGGGTATTCCCTCAAAGGCCCAGTCCTCTGTTCTTAACGCTACCTCGCTAATGCGGGAAATGGCGAATAGTTTGAAAAAGAAAGAAAAGAGTTTATGAGGCTAAGGTTAAAGATTATAATTAGAATAAATTTTTATTTATTTTTATTTCATAGTACTTAACTGCCGTCTCCTGCGTTAGTGAGATAGCGCAAGGAAACAGACGAGGAATGGCCCAACCCACCCACATACACATGCATACACATAAATGCCCTCACACGCACATATACATACATATTCATTTCAATGTATACATACCTCGCTATCGCGGGAAATAGCGAATAGTATGAAAAAAAAAAAAAAAAAAAAAAAACATACACAGACATATACATACATACCCATGTACATATCCATGCTTGCTGCCTTCATCCATTCCTGTCACCACCCCGCCACACACGAAATAGTGCACACACACACACCCAGCAAGGCAGTGCCAGGATCAGACAAAAAAGGCCACATTCGTTCCACATTCTGTAGCTGTCATGCGTAATGCACTGAAACCACAGCTCCCTTTCCACATCCAGGCCCCACAGACCTTTCCATGGTTTACCCCAGATGCTTCACATGCCCTGGTTCAATCCATTGACAGCACATCCACCCTGGTATACCACATTGTTCCAATTCACTCTATTTCTTGCATGCCTTTCACCCTCCTGTATGTTCAGGCCCTGATCGCTCAGAATCTTTTTCACTCCATCCTTCCACCTTCAATTTATAAAGTCTCCCGCTTCTCCTTCTCCCTTTATGTATGTCTTATAGTTTTAATATCAGTTTTTAAACACTTTTCAGTTAGCTTTAGGCTGCCTATGAATAATTATATTGCTAATGTTATTGTCACATTGCAGAAGTAAATTTTGTTTATTATATCATTTTCCTTTGCTTGATGAAAAGTAGGGTGGTAAATAAACATGTGAAATATTTCAACAATTGCACGATAAAGTTAGGGTTTCCTTTGAACAGGGCTGAATGCTATGACTACCTGTTTGATGTAGCAACTCAGATGACACAGTTTGGGCTAGATCCGTCCAAAGTTCCAGTGGATAAGAAGACTGAACAGGTGAATGGCAATTGATTTTACAAATGAAAAGTGAACTTCATGAAATATATTGACAGCTGCGTGAAAAAGTATTTAGGTTATAAGAATATTTATAAGTCTTCTGATAGCTTTAGATATTCTGATTTGAGATTAGGAGAAAATAGAAAAACATTGTTTATTAGGCATCTAGTCTTATGAATTATTACTGTACTTGAAATAGTTTTATTACTTAATTTTAGAAAAAAAAAGAAGAAACATTGCACTTTACTGCTTTTTCTCATTTCTGTGTAATGTTCAAGATTTTATCTTAATTTCAGTAGGTTTTGTCCACTTATATAATAATAGCTATCTGCTGAAAAGTACAATATCTGCAAAAATATATGTGTGTTACAGTGCGTAAATATGGTGTGAAATGAGACCATTCTGAAAAACTTTGGTAAGTTTTGATTGTAAAGGGTTAAATTAAGTAACTAAGTAAAACTTCATTTTACTTGGAAGATTTACTGTGTGCTTTTTAGTAGCTGGCATTCAGAATAAGTCCATTTATTCATCCCACAATTTAGGGTAAATCCATCAAAGGATATATATGTGTGTGTGTGTGTGTGTGTGTGTAAATGGAACTATGGAAGCAGAGCGGAGGTGAATCATAGTACGGGGAGGGGACAAAGGTTCTGGGCTCAGTGAAGAATGTTTGGAAAGAGAACATTATGTGGGAGTGCAAAAATGGGTATGCTTGAAGGAATTGTAGTTCCACAAAGTTCCTGCAATATCATATGGAAGCAAGGCATGGGCTGTAGAAAAGGCAGTGTGGAGGTGGATGGATGTGTTGGAAATGAAATGTTTGAGGACAATATATGTTGTGAAGCGGTTTGATCGAGTAAGTAATGACAGGGTAAGAGAGATGTGTGGTAATAAAAAGTTTGGTTGAGAAAGCAGAGGAGGGTGCTGAAATGGCTTGGACATATGGAGAGAATGAGTGAGGAAAGGTTGACAGAAGATATATGTGTCAGAGGTGGAGGGAACAAGGAGAAGCTGGAGACCATATTGGAGGTGGAAGAATAAGGATGGAGTGAAAAAGATTTTGAGCAATCGGGGCCTGAGCATACAGGAGGGTGAGAGACATGCAAGGAATAGAGTGAATTGGAACGATGTGGTATACCAGGGTCGACATGCTGTCAGTGGACTGAACCAGGGCATGTGAAATGTTGGGGGTAAACCATGGAAAGGTCTGTGGGGCCTGGATGTGGATAGCGAGTTGTGGTTTCGGTGCATAACACATTATTGCTGGAGACTGAGTGTGAATGAATGTGGCCTTTTTGTCTGTTTTCCTGGTGCTAACTCCCTGATGCAGGGGGTGGTGATGCTCTTTCCTGTGGGGCGGGATGGCGCTGGGAATGGATGAAGGCAAGCGAGTATGAATATGTACATGTGTATATATGGCTTGTATGTATATTCTATATTTTGATATGTATATATATATGTATATGGGCATGTATGTATATGTGTGTATATGAATGGAGAGGTCTTTCTTCATCTGTTTCCAGGTGCTACCTCACTGATGTGGGAAACAGTGATCAAGTATAATGAATATATGATTTTTTTCTTCATACATTTTTGCCGTTTCCCGCATTAGCAAGGTAGCGTTAAGAACAAAGGACTAAGCCTTAGAAAGAAAATTCTCACTGTTTCCTCCTTTGGAAAAGTAACACCTGGAGGGGAGGATTTCCAGCCCCCCACTCCGAAATATATAAATATGAATATATTTATGATACTTGATTGCTGTTTCCTTCATTAGCAAGGTGGCATCGGGAAACGGATGAATAGAGAGACATTCACTCATGTACACACACACACACATATATATATATATATATATATATATGTGTGTGTGTGGTATACCGGGGTTGACGTGCTGTCAGTGGATTGAATCAGGGCATGTGAAGCGTCTGGGGTAAACCATGGAAAGCTGTGTAGGTATGTATATTTGCGTGTGTGGACGTATGTATATACATGTGTATGGGGGTGGGTTGGGCCATTTCTTTCGTCTGTTTCCTTGCGCTACCTCGCAAACGTGGGAGACAGCGACAAAGCAAAGAAAAAAAAAAAAAAAAATATATATATATATATATATATATATATATATATATATATATATATATTTTTTTTTTTTTTTTTTTTTTTATACTTTGTCGCTGTCTCCCGCGTTTGCGAGGTAGCGCAAGGAAACAGACGAAAGAAATGGCCCCCCCCCCCCATACACATGTACATACACACGTCCACACACGCAAATATACATACCTACACAGCTTTCCATGGTTTACCCCAGACGCTTCACATGCCTTGCTTCAATCCACTGACAGCACGTCAACCCCTGTATACCACATGACTCCAATTCACTCTATTTCTTGCCCTCCTTTCACCCTCCTGCATGTTCAGGCCCCGATCACACAAAATCTTTTTCACTCCATCTTTCCACCTCCAATTTGGTCTCCCTCTTCTCCTCGTTCCCTCCACCTCCGACACATATATCCTCTTGGTTAATCTCTCCTCACTCATTCTCTCCATGTGCCCAAACCATTTCAAAACACCCTCTTCTGCTCTCTCAACCACGCTCTTTTTATTTCCACACATCTCTCTTACCCTTACGTTACTTACTCGATCAAACCACCTCACACCACACATTGTCCTCAAACATCTCATTTCCAGCACATCCATCCTCCTGCGCACAACTCTATCCATAGCCCACGCCTCGCAACCATACAACATTGTTGGAACCACTATTCCCTCAAACATACCCATTTTTGCTTTCCGAGATAATGTTCTCGACTTCCACACATTTTTCAAGGCTCCCAAAATTTTCGCCCCCTCCCCCACCCTATGATCCACTTCCGCTTCCATGGTTCCATCCGCTGACAGATCCACTCCCAGATATCTAAAACACTTCACTTCCTCCAGTTTTTCTCCATTCAAACTCACCTCCCAATTGACTTGACCCTCACCCCTACTGTACCTAATAACCTTGCTCTTATTCACATTTACTCTCAACTTTCTTCTTCCACACACTTTACCAAACTCAGTCACCAGCTTCTGCAGTTTCTCACATGAATCAGCCACCAGCGCTGTATCATCAGCGAACAGCAACTGACTCACTTCCCAAGCTCTCTCATCCCCAACAGACTTCATACTTGCCCCTCTTTCCAGGACTCTTGCATTTACCTCCCTTACAACCCCATCCATAAACAAATTAAACAACCATGGAGACATCACACACCCCTGCCGCAAACCTACATTCACTGAGAACCAATCACTTTCCTCTCTTCCTACACGTACACATGCCTTACATCCTCGATAAAAACTTTTCACTGCTTCCAACAACTTGCCTCCCATACCATATATTCTTAATACCTTCCACAGAGCATCCCTATCAACTCTATCATATGCCTTCTCCAGATCCATAAATGCTACATACAAATCCATTTGCTTTTCTAAGTATTTCTCACATACATTCTTCAAAGCAAACACCTGATCCACACATCCTCTACCACTTCTGAAACCGCACTGCTCTTCCCCAATCTGATGCTCTGTACATGCCTTCACCCTCTCAATCAATACCCTCCCATATAATTTACCAGGAATACTCAACAAACTTATACCTCTGTAATTTGAGCACTCACTCTTATCCCCTTTGCCTTTGTACAATGGCACTATGCACGCATTCCGCCAATCCTCAGGCACCTCACCATGAGTCATACATACATTAAATAACCTTACCAACCAGTCAACAATACAGTCACCCCCTTTTTTAATAAATTCTACTGCAATACCATCCAAACCTGCTGCCTTGCCGGCTTTCATCTTCTGCAAAGCTTTTACTACCTCTTCTCTGTTTACCAAATCATTTTCCCTAACCCTCTCACTTTGCACACCACCTCGACCAAAACACCCTATATCTGCCACTCTGTCATCAGACACATTCAACAAACCTTCAAAATACTCATTCCATCTCCTTCTCACATCACCGCTACTTGTTATCACCTCCCCATTTACGCCCTTCACTGAAGTTCCCATTTGCTCCCTTGTCTTACGCACCCTATTTACCTCCTTCCAGAACATCTTTTTATTCTCCCTAAAATTTACTGATAGTCTCTCACCCCAACTCTCATTTGCCCTCTTTTTCACCTCTTGCACCTTTCTCTTGACCTCCTGTCTCTTTCTTTTATACTTCTCCCACTCAATTGCATTTTTTCCCTGCAAAAATCGTCCAAATGCCTCTCTCTTCTCTTTCACTAATACTCTTACTTCTTCATCCCACCACTCACTACCCTTTCTAAACAGCCCACCTCCCACTCTTCTCATGCCACAAGCATCTTTTGCGCAATCCATCACTGATTCCCTAAATACATCCCATTCCTCCCCCACTCCCCTTACTTCCATTGTTCTCACCTTTTTCCATTCTGTACACAGTCTCTCCTGGTACTTCTCCACACAGGTCTCCTTCCCAAGCTCACTTACTCTCACCACCTTCTTCACCCCAACATTCACTCCTCTTTTCTGAAAACCTATACTAATCTTCACCTTAGCCTCCACAAGATAATGATCAGACATCCCTCCAGTTGCACCTCTCAGCACATTAACATCCAAAAGTCTCTCTTTCGCACGCCTGTCAATTAACACGTAATCCAATAACGCTCTCTGGCCATCTCTCCTACTTACATAAGTATACTTATGTATATCTCGCTTTTTAAACCAGGTATATATATATATATATATATATATATATATATATATATATATATATATATATTCACATACATACATGGAAAAGGTATAACATCAATTATTCAGAATGCATGAGACCTGAACATTGTTAGATTTTTTATTTTTAGAGATTAATTAGTGTATATAGGAAAAAAATATAAGAAAAGTCTAACTTGGTTGTCTAAAGTAAGTTTGGATGATACAATCACACTAACATGATAGTATACTTCTTGTGTTATATTTTCATACTAGGTATATTGTGTCACAGTACTGGTTAACTGAATAGAAATAATGAAAATATTGTATTAAATGAAAAATAAGACAAAATAATTTGAATACATGAAGTTTCCGGACTTCTTATGTCTGGATGTTTGATGATTCATCTCTCGTATTCAACATAAACCAGGTGTATAATTTTGCAATAACATGTATTTATTTTAGGGGTTATAAGAAGACTGGATGAAGTAGAGAATAGAGAAATGAGGAAGTTTTGGTTTTATGATATTAGGAGATCATAAAACTATGAAGTAAGGTAGGGCTAGGAGCAGATTTGAAAAGATAATAATGATTCGTAAGAGTAGAAAGAGTTGCATAGGTAAAGGTGAAAAGACAAAAAAAGTAATATTTATGTGTAGGTGGTCAGGAGTTAAATATGCACAAAGAAATGGAACATGGCCCATGATACCCTTCCTAGTAAGAAATTGTGTGGAGCTACCTTATTTTGAAAACAAAATGGCATATTTGTCTGTAGACAGATGGTGGTAATATCCAGCAATATTTGTTAGTATAGAGGCTATCTGTACATTAGGATAAAAAATTATTACATATGAATGAAACTTTCATAAGAAAAAAAGACAAAATATTTATTGTATCTGTATTTAAGGTGAGTAGTAGCATTTGGTTTGGTAGCGTTAAATCTTGTACAAAAAAAAGGAAATCATAAAGCAAGATTAAACATTGTTTTTCACATGCAAGGTATTTGATATTCCCCATTTACCAAAGGGAATACTTACCTTGAAAAGTTGCTCACATCTAGTGCATTTTTCATAAGCATACTGTTACGCAAATTTTATCTGTTGGTACTGCATGTGCTGATGATTGATTAGAAGCAGTAAAAGGGAGTGATGTTTTTGTATTGTTCTTTTTAGTGATAAAATTTATATTCATGTCTTGGCAAGCTTCAGATAAGTGCCATTTTAACATAGCCAAAGTAAATATTTGATCATAAAGTACAAACCTCTATGGAAATACTGATTGAAAATTGTTATACGTATGCTGTCAGGCTAGGTTTTATGGTATAAGTAGGTCTGACTTTTGTGTAATTTAAGAGTTATCTAATTTTTTTATTCTTTGGTTTATGTATTTAGTGAATGTAGAGATTGTCAGAATCATGTCAAAATTCCATTGTAAACTTATGGTCACCTGGTCACTAATGTTGGGGACAGTAGTTTCCTAGATTTTAATCAGCCAGTTAGATTTTTACATGTTTTTTAGATAATCATATAATAGATTGATAATCAATATGTGCATTTGAATGTAAAAGTTCTGGGTATGCATATAAAAAAATGAGCAATACTTTTTAAAATTAACTTCACGGGAGTTTTTACATAAGTACAGTTACTGGTTAGATTTCTCCCAACATAATGTTATCATGACTGGCTGCTTGTCTGTGCCACATTCTATGCCTTGGGAAGGCATAAAGTCTTAGAACAGATAACCTGAACAAAAAAGGAATACTTTTTCATGTAAACAAAACCTGTATTTATACCATAGTTCAAATTTCCTTGTGAGAGTTGTGTCAGGCAGTTGTTCTGTGATCCTGTAATGCCAAACTGATCCTTATAGTTTAACTGTATTTTTTCTTGGTTCCAAAAGACTGCAATTATTATGGGCTTATTTTCACACTTGTATCTTGGGACATTCTATACATAAAGAATATTGTTGAGAATAGGAGACATTCACACAGTGGCTTACATTGGTTAAGTGGCTTAGTGTTCTTTGCATTTTGATAGTGAAGGATTGGGGATCAGTAATGCTATGCTGTTTTCAGTGGAGATTCTTTGTCATGGTATTTAAGGGAAAAACAGATTGTCCCCAACCTTAGTCAGTACCTTTTTGGAAAAGTCATGTCCTGAGGTTGTGCCAGGAAGGATGTAGGTCATATTTTTGACTGATTAAATCAAGTACTAGGATCCCAAGAGTGTCATATGGATATTGAGCTATGATTTGCCTAAGATTTCAGGTTGGTATTAACATTAGCACAAAAGGATGTTAACCTTCCCAGCACTCCTAAGGAGAACAAGGCACATACCCCCAACCATTAGCTGCTCATAAATGTTAACAGTAATTAGTAATGTGACACTGTTTTTGGTTTTATATTGTCTATTTTTATAGCTTTTCTTTGTAAATTATTGTTCTGTAATAATATATTCAGCAAATATTGAATCTTTTAAAGTTATTGCTATCATATAAATGTTTGATAAATATCAATGCATGATGCTGTTTTTTAATTGAATTTTTTAACGTATTTGATTATAAATGGTTGCTTTATAATGTTATTTACACCAAATAGTAAATCGTATAACATCATTATAGTGATTTTCTTGAGATGTATACTGCTGGTAACACAAAAATGCATACACTAATTATCAGTGTGTGATGGTTTTAATCTCACATTGTGTTTTTCTTTTAGATGCATTTGTTGGCAAGTGATTGCTGTATGATATATACACCAGGTAGTACATCAGAAAACGAGTTTTTTTTGAGATGCAAGCTACTGGTAGCACATTATTGCATGTCGCATTAATCAATTTCTAATGCTGTTTTTGGTCTTACATTGGATGTTTTGTAAATGCATTTGTTCATCAGTGATTGCTCTGTAAAATTAAAGACACCACAGAGTGAATCATCACAATATCACCATCATGAAGTGAGCTGTAACTGTTAAGATGCGAGTTACCATTAATGCATAAATGCTTACGATATTAATTATCAGTTTGTTATGCCGTTTTTGGTCTTGCATGTTTTTACATGCATTTGTTCCTATATCATTGCTTTATTAGTATTACTTACATCAAAGAATAAATCTCATATCATCATCACTATTATGATGCAAGTTTGTCTTTGCCACTATTTGTTACCGGTGTGATGTGTAGGAAGGGAGCAGGACTGTTAAATCTAACAAACTTTGCATGGCCAGATAAAGCATAGGAAAGTTTAGTATGCACATCAGACCATAACATGCTCTTATAAATGAAATACAGGTCCCTATAAACTGAAAAATTGAACTTAATGAATACCTAAACTTTTTATGCACATTGTGTCACGTGCATGTGAATACAAGTATTTTGTATCTTGCATATTGCCTTGACTGTGCACAGCATTAAGTGTTCATATGTGAAAATTGTGGACATTATCTGTAGCAGGGAAAAATTCAGAAAAGCACTGCTCACCATTCCTTGTTTTTACAGCAAAACATCTTGTTCACTTTGTTTTATGGGAAGGAAGTTGGCATTTCCATGATAAGGATGAAGAGAGCATAGGTTTTGCTCTTGTCACTCAGATGATGCTTAATTTGTAATTTTTTGCCATGAATTAATTGTGGTGGTTTTCACTTTCTTACTCCTAAGAGTTCTCACTTTCTTACTCCTAAGAGTTCTTCAACTGGCATCTTCATAGCCTAGGTTGAACGAAGCATCATATACTACACAATGACTGGCATTCATCAAGAACAATAATAAGTGCAGAGCTTAGGTATAGCTCTGAAAAAGTCTGTCCTGTATTCATACTTAAATTTGTAACTCAAGTACTCTTTGAGTGTAACTGTAAAGTACTTTTTTTATATAACAAAAAAAGCTTAAACTAGAACTGAAAACAACTGTATAATGACTTTCTTTTGTACATGACATCAAATTTAGGATTTATACTCCTCAGGCATTGGGTCTGATTTTCAAAGAAATGCACACTATGTAACTTCATCTCAATAAAAAACATGCAGTACTTGGCAAGCCACTGTGTCACATGATTACTGTGTGGCTATTGGCAACTCAAGGTGGGCCATTTTGATAGCTGTTTCTTTCCCCACACCATGAAGCTGTAGAAATCTACCTTCTCGTGGCTTTCCCAACAACTATGACCTGGCACATTTTAAAAGACAGGGTTTTAACTTCCTCCAAAATTCATAAATACTTTCCCTTTTCTCTTCTTCCCTTTCATAATCCTCTCTATTATTTCAATTAAGGCCTGGCCTTGCTGTGGACTTTTGTCTGTGACTGGAGCCTCCAACATGAAAAATAGATAAATAAAGTGCTTAAAATACTGACAGTTATGGATGCCAAAGATCCTTAGCACAACTGTCATCCTATGGGTGAGTATAGCAAAATTGATCACAGCAGTGGTTATAACAAATAGAAATATACATAAACTATCTGTTTTACCGGAAGAATCTTTATCACAGAATATTAGACGAATGATCGCAGAAGCACACTAAACATGTATAAGATACATACCCATTAAAAAGCAATCTGAAACAACTGGAACAGGAGAGTTTTTTCCATGGGACAAGAATGAGTTGCAGGTCTCCTCAAAAAGACTAGCACACTCAGTAGAGGAAAAAACCATGCTGAAAGTAATGAAAGAAACCATGTGTAGATTCAGAGTACAACATGCAACTGCTAAAGAAGAGATAAAGGTACTAGTAAGTGAAAAAAAAAATCATGACAGTAAAGTTTACATAAAATACCTCAAGTACCCATTAGGAACTGAATAGGTACAATTCTATGACTGATTAGCAAGGAAAGTAGCAAAATAATAAACATGTATTAACTTTTCATAAGCTACAGCACATCCTAACAAATTAGGACCCAATTTAAGGGCCTTCTGCTGCTTCTAGGCAGCATGACAATCAATGAACTCCCATGGTGTAGTGGTTTGCATTCCTGTGATGCATTCACAGGCTGCCTAGGGTCGAGTGCAAAGGTTCGAATCATGGTTACAGCAGTCGGTCCACAGTCAACCCAGTTGTTCATCCACCCCTAGGGGTTGGTTGGTAAAATGGGTACCTGGATCAGGCAAGGGTGTATATATATATATATTTCCATATATATATAATTGATTGAGAGGGTGAAGGCATGTACAGAGCATCAGATTGGGGAAGAGCAGTGTGGTTTCAGAAGTGGTAGAGGATGTGTGGATCAGGTGTTTGCTTTGAAGAATGTATGTGAGAAATACTTAGAAAAGCAAATGGATTTGTATGTAGCATTTATGGATCTGGAGAAGGCATATGATAGAGTTGATAGAGATGCTTGTGGAAGGTATTAAGAATATATGGTGTGGGAGGCAAGTTGTTAGAAGCAGTGAAAAGTTTTTATCGAGGATGTAAGGCATGTGTATGTGTAGGAAGAGAGGAAAGTGATTGGTTCTCAGTGAATGTAGGTTTGCGGCAGGGGTGTGTGATGTCTCCGTGGTTGTTTAATTTGTTTATGGATGGGGTTGTTAGGGAGGTGAATAAAAGAGTTTTGGAAAGAGGGGCAAGTATGAAGTCTGTTGTGGATGAGAGAGCTTGGGAAGTGAGTCAGTTGTTGTTCGCTGATGATACAGCACTGGTGGCTGATTCATGTGAGAAACTGCAGAAGCTGGTGACTGAGTTTGGTAAAGTATGTGAAAGAAGAAAGTTAAGAGTAAATGTGAATAAGAGCAAGGTTATTAGGTACAGTAGGGTTGAGGGTCAAGTCGATTGGGAGGTAAGTTTGAATGGAGAAAAACTGGAGGAAGTAAAGTGTTTTAGATATCTGGGAGTGGATCTGGCAGCGGATGAAACCATGGAAGTAGAAGTGAATCATAGGGTGGGGGAGGGGGCGAAAATCCTGGGAGCACTGAAGAATGTGTGAAAGTCGAGAACATCATCTCGGAAAGCAAAAATCGGTATGTTTGAAGGAATAGTGGTTCCAACAATGTTGTATGGTTGCGAGGTGTGGGCTATTGATAGAGTTGTGCGCAGGAGGGTGGATGTGCTGGAAATGAGATGTTTGAGGACAATATGTGGTGTGAGGTGGTTTGATCGAGTAAGTAATGTAAGGGTAAGAGAGATGTGTGGAAATAAAAAGAGCGTGGTTGAGAGAGCAGAAGAGGGTGTTTTGAAATGGTTTGGGCACATGGAGAGAATGAGTGAGGAAAGATTGACCAAGAGGATATATGTGTCGGAGGTGGAGGGAACGAGGAGAAGAGGGAGACCAAATTGGAGGTGGAAAGATGGAGTGAAAAAGATTCTGAGTGATTGGGGCCTGTACATGCAGGAGGGTGAAAGGCGGGCAAGGAATAGAGTGAATTGGATCGATGTGGTATACCGGGGTTGATGTGCTGTCAGTGGATTGAATCAAGGCATGTGAAGCGTCTGGGGTAAACCATGGAAAGTTGTGTGGGGCCTGGATGTGGAAAGGGAGCTGTGGTTTCGGGCATTATTGCATGACAGCTGGAGACTGTGTGAACGAATGGGGCCTTTGTTATCTTTTCCTAGCACTACCTCGCACGCATTTGCGAGGTAGCGCAAGGAAACAGACGAAAGAAATGACCCAACCCACCCCCATACACATGTATATACATACACGTCCACACACTCAAATATACATACCTACACATCTCAATGTACACATATATATACACGCACAGACACATACATATATACACATGTACATAATTCATACTGTCTGCCTTTATTTATTCCCATCGCCACCTCGCCACACATGGAATAACATCCCCCTCCCCCCTCATGTGTGCGAGGTAGCGCTAGGAAAAGACAACAAAGGCCCCATTTGTTCACACTCACTCTCTAGCTGTCATGTAATAATGCACGAAACCACAGCTCCCTCTCCACATCCAGGCCCCACAGAACTTTCCATGGTTAACCCCAGACGCTTTACATGCCCTGATTCAGTCCATTGACAGCACGTCGACCTCGGTATACCAGATCGATCCAATTCACTCTATTCCTTGCCCGCCTTTCACCCTCGTGCATGTTCAGGCCCCAAACACTCAAAATCTTTTTCACTCCATCTTTCCATCTCCAATATGGTCTCCCACTTCTCCTCGTTCCCTCCACCTCCGACACATATATCCTCTTGGTCAATCTTTCCTCACTCATTCTCTCCATGTGCCCAAACCATTTCAAAACACCCTCTTCTACTCTCTCAACCATGCTCTTTTTATTTCCACACATCTCTCTTACCCTTACATTACTTACTCGATCAAACCACCTCACACCACATATTGTCCTCAAACATCTCATTTCCAGCACATCCACCCTCCTGCGCACAACTCAATCCATAGCCTACGCCTTGCAACCATACAACATTGTTGGAACCACTATTCCTTCAAACATACCCCTTTTTGCATTCCAAGATAATGTTCTCGACTTCCAAACATTCTTCAAGGCTCCCAGGATTTTCGCCCCCTCCCCCACCCTATGATTCACTTCCGCTTCCGTGGTTCCATCCGCTGCCAGATCCACTCCCAGATATCTAAAACACTTTACTTCCTCCAGTTTTTCTCCATTCAAACTTACCTCCCAATTGACTTGACCCTCAACCCTACTGTACCTAATAACCTTGTTCTTATTCACATTTACTCTTAACTTTCTTCTTTCACACACTTTACCAAACTCAGTCACCAGCTTCTGCAGTTTCTCACATGAATCAGCCACCAGTGCTGTATCATCAGTGAACAACAACTGACACTTCCCAAGCTCTCTCATCCCCAACAGACTGCATACTTGCCCCTTTCCAAAACTCTTTTATTCACCTTCCTAACAACCCCATCCTTAAACAAATTAAACAACCATGGAGACATCACACACCCCTGCCGCAAACCTACATTCACTGAGAACCAATCACTTTCCTCTCTTCCTACACGTACATATACCTTACATCCTCGATAAAATCTTTTCAATGCTTCTAACAAGTTGCCTCCCACACCATATATTCTTAGTACCTTCCACAGAGCATCTCTATCAACTCTGTCATATGCCTTCTCCAGATCCATAAATGCTACATACAAATCCATTTGCTTTTCTAAGTATTTCTCACATACATTCTTCAAAGCAAACACCTGATCCACACATCCTCTACCACTTCTGAAACCACACTGCTCTTCCCCAACCTGATGCTCTGTACATGCCTTCACCCTCTCAATCAATACCCTCACATATAATTTACCAGGAATACTCAACAAACTTATACCTCTGTAATTTGAGCACTCACTCGTATCCCCTTTGCCTTTGTACAATGGCACTATGCAAGCATTCCGCCAATCCTCAGGCACCTCACCATGAATCATACATGCATTAAATAACCTTACCAACCAGTCAATAATACAGTCACCCCCTTTTTTAATAAATTTCACTGCAATACCATCCAAACCTGCTGCCTTGCCAGCTTTCATCTTCCACAAAGCTTTTACTACCTCTTCTCTGTTTCCCAAATCATTTTCCCTAACCCTCTCACTTTGCACACCACCTCGACCAAAACACCCTATATCTGCCACTCTTATCATCAAACACATTCAACAAACCTTCAAAATACTCACTCCATCTCCTTCTCACATAACCACTACTTGTTATCACCTCCCCATTAGCCCCCTTCACTGAAGTTCCCATTTGCTCCCTTGTCTTATGCACTTTATTTACCTCCTTCCAGAACATCTTTTTATTCTCCCTAAAATTTAATGATACTCTCTCACCCCAACTCTCATTTGCCCTCTTTTTCACCTCTTGCACCTTTCTCTTGACCTCCTGCCTCTTTCTTTTATACATCTGCCACTCATTTGCATTTTTTCCCAGCAAAAATCGTCCAAATGCCTCTCTCTTCTCTTTCACTAATAATCTTAATTCTTCATCCCACCACTCACCACCCTTTCTAATCAACCCACCTCCCACGCTTCTCATGCCACAAGCATCTTTTACGCAAGCCATCACTGCTTCCCTAAATACATCCCATTCCTCCCCCACTCCCCTTACCTCCTTTGTTCTCACCTTTTTCCATTCTGTACTCAGTCTCTCCTGGTACTTCCTCACACAAGTCTTCTTCCCAAGCTCACTTACTCTCACCACCCTCTTCACCCCAACATTCTTCTTTTCTGAAAACCCGTACAAATCTTCACCTTTGCCTCCACAAGATAATGATCAGACATCCCTCCAGTTGCACCTCTCAGCACATTAACATCCAAAAGTCTCTCTTTCGTGCGCCTGTCATATATATATATATATATATATATATATATATATATATGACGTATGTATATACATCTGTTTCCCATTTTAGAAAGTTTAAAAAAAAAAATACAAGGAGGGGAGGATTTCTGGCCCCCCGCTCCCGTCCCCTCTAGTCGCTTTCTACGACACGCGAGGAATGCGTGGGAAGTATTCTTTCACCCCTATCCCCAGGGATGAAGAAGTAAGAGTATTAGTGAAAGAGAAGAGAGAGGCATTTGGACGATTTTTGCAGGGAAAAAATGCAATTGAGTGGGAGATGTATAAAAGAAAGAGACAGGAGGTCAAGAGAAAGGTGGAAGAGGTGAAAAAAAGGGCAAATGAGAGTTGGGGTGAGAGAGTATCATTAAATTTTAGGGAGAATAAAAAGATGTTCTGGAAGGAGGTAAATAAAGTGCGTAAGACAAGGGAGCAAATGGGAACTTCAGTGAAGGGCGCAAATGGGGAGGTGATAACAAGTAGTGGTGATGTGAGAAGGAGATGGAGTGAGTATTTCGAAGGTTTGTTGAATGTGTTTGATGATAGAGTGGCAGATATAGGGTGTTTTGGTCGAGGTGGTGTGCAAAGTGAGAGGGTTAGGGAAAATGATTTGGTAAACAGAGAAGAGGTAGTGAAAGCTTTGCGGAAGATGAAAGCCGGCAAGGCAGCAGGTTTGGATGGTATTGCAGTGGAATTTATTAAAAAAGGGGGTGTCTGTATTGTTGACTGGTTGGTAAGGTTATTTAATGTATGTATGACTCATGGTGAGGTGCCTGAGGATTGGCGGAATGCGTGCATAGTGCCATTGTACAAAGGCAAAGGGGATAAGAGTGAGTGCTCAAATTACAGAGGTATAAGTTTGTTGAGTATTCCTGGTAAATTATATGGGAGGGTATTGATTGAGAGGGTGAAGGCATGTACAGAGCATCAGATTGGGGAAGAGCAGTGTGGTTTCAGAAGTGGTAGAGGATGTGTGGATCAGGTGTTTGCTTTGAAGAATGTATGTGAGAAATACTTAGAAAAGCAAATGGATTTGTATGTAGCATTTATGGATCTGGAGAAGGCATATGATAGAGTTGATAGAGATGCTCTGTGGAAGATATTAAGAATATATGGTGTGGGAGGAAAGTTGTTAGAAGCAGTGAAAAGTTTTTATCGAGGATGTAAGGCATGTGTATGTGTAGGAAGAGAGGAAAGTGATTGGTTCTCAGTGAATGTAGGTTTGCGGCAGGGGTGTGTGATGTCTCCATGGTTGTTTAATTTGTTTATGGATGGGGTTGTTAGGGAGGTAAATGCAAGAGTTTTGGAAAGAGGGGCAAGTATGAAGTCTGTTGGGGATGAGAGAGCTTGGGAAGTGAGTCAGTTGTTGTTCGCTGATGACACAGCGCTGGTGGCTGATTCATGTGTGAAACTGCAGAAGCTGGTGACTGAGTTTGGTAAAGTGTGTGGAAGAAGAAAGTTAAGAGTAAATGTGAATAAGAGCAAGGTTATTAGGTACAGTAGGGTTGAGGGTCAAGTCAATTGGGAGGTGAGTTTGAATGGAGAAAAACTGGAGGAAGTGAAGTGTTTTAGATATCTGGGAGTGGATCTGGCAGCGGATGGAACCATGGAAGCGGAAGTGGATCATAGGGTGGGGGAGGGGGCGAAAATTCTGGGGGCCTTGAAGAATGTGTGGAAGTCGAGAACATTATTTCGGAAAGCAAAAATGGGTATGTTTGAAGGAATAGTGGTGCCAACAATGTTGTATGGTTGCGAGGCGTGGGCTATGGATAGAGTTGTGCGCAGGAGGATGGATGTGCTGGAAATGAGATGTTTGAGGACAATGTGTGGTGTGAGGTGGTTTGATCGAGTGAGTAACGTAAGGGTAAGAGAGATGTGTGGAAATAAAAAGAGCGTGGTTGAGAGAGCAGAAGAGGGTGTTTTGAAGTGGTTTGGGCACATGGAGAGGATGAGTGAGGAAAGATTGACCAAGAGGATATATGTGTCGGAGGTGGAGGGAACAAGGAGAAGAGGGAGACCAAATTGGAGGTGGAAAGATGGAGTGAAAAAGATTTTGTGTGATCGGGGCCTGAACATGCAGGAGGGTGAGAGGGCAAGGAATAGAGTGAATTGGAGCGATGTGGTATACCGGGGCTGACGTGCTGTCAGTGGATTGAATCAAGGCATGTGAAGCGTCTGGGGTAAACCATGGAAAGCTGTGTAGGTATGTATATTTGCGTGTGTGGACGTATGTATATACATGTGTATGGGGGGGTTGGGCCATTTCTTTCGTCTGTTTCCTTGCGCTACCTCGCAAACGCGGGAGACAGCGACAAAGTATAAAAAAAAAAAAAAAAAAAATATATATATATACACACACACACATACACATACATACATGTATATACATGTATATACATGTGTATGGGGGTGGGTTGGGCCATTTCTTTCGTCTGTTTCCTTGCGCAACCTCGCTAACGCGGGAGACAGCGACAAAGCAAAAAAAAATATATATATATATATATATATATATATATATATATATATATATATATATATATATATATATTTTCTTTTTTTGCTTTGTCGCTGTCTCCCGCGTTTGCGAGGTAGCGCAAGGAAACAGACGAAAGAAATGGCCCAACCCACCCCCATACACATGTATATACATACGTCCACACACGCAAATATACATACCTACACAGCTTTCCATGGTTTACCCCAGACGCTTCACATGCCCTGATTCAATCCACTGACAGCACGTCAACCCCGGTATACCACATCGCTCCAATTCACTCTATTCCTTGCCCTCCTTTCACCCTCCTGCATGTTCAGGCTCCGATCACACAAAATCTTTTTCACTCCATCTTTCCACCTCCAATTTGGTCTCCCTCTTCTCCTCGTTCCCTCCACCTCCGACACATATATCCTCTTGGTCAATCTTTCCTCACTCATTCTCTCCATGTGCCCAAACCATTTCAAAACACCCTCTTCTGCTCTCTCAACCACGCTCTTTTTATTTGCACACATCTCTCTTACCCTTACGTTACTCACTCGATCAAACCACCTCACACCACACATTGTCCTCAAACATCTCATTTCCAGCACATCCATCCTCCTGCGCACCACTCTATCCATAGCCCACACTTTGCAACCATACAACATTGTTGGAACCACTATTCCTTCAAACATACCCATTTTTGCTTTCCGAGATAATGTTCTCGACCTCCACACATTCTTCAAGGCTCCCAGAATTTTCGCCCCCTCCCCCACCCTATGATCCACTTCCGCTTCCATGGTTCCATCCGCTGCCAGATCCACTCCCAGATATCTAAAACACTTCACTTCCTCCAGTTTTTCTCCATTCAAACTCACCTCCCAATTGACTTGCCCCTCAACCCTACTGTACCTAATAACCTTGCTCTTATTCTCATTTACTCTTAACTTTCTTCTTTCACACACTTTACCAAACTCAGTCACCAGCTTCTGCAGTTTCTCACATGAATCAGCCACCAGCGCTGTATCATCAGCGAACAACAACTGACTCACTTCCCAAGCTCTCTCATCCCCAACAGACTTCATACTTGCCCCTCTTTCCAAAACTCTTGCATTCACCTCCCTAACAACCCCATCCATAAACAAATTAAACAACCATGGAGACATCACACACCCCTGCCGCAAACCTACATTCACTGAGAACCAATCACTTTCCTCTCTTCCTACACGTACACATGCCTTACATCCTCGATAAAAACTTTTCACTGCTTCTAACAACTTGCCTCCCACACCATATATTCTTAATACCTTCCACAGAGCATCTCTATCAACTCTATCATATGCCTTCTCCAGATCCATAAATGCTACATACAAATCCATTTGCTTTTCTAAGTATTTCTCACATACATTCTTCAAAGCAAACACCTGATCCATACATCCTCTACCACTTCTGAAACCACACTGCTCTTCCCCAATCTGATGCTCTGTACATGCCTTCACCCTCTCAATCAATACCCTCCCATATAATTTACCAGGAATACTCAACAAACTTATACCTCTGTAATTTGAGCACTCACTCTTATCCCCTTTGCCTTTGTACAATGGCACTATGCACGCATTCCGCCAATCCTCAGGTACCTCACCATGAGTCATACATACATTAAATAACCTTACCAACCAGTCAATAATACAGTCACCCCCTTTTTTAATACATTCCACTGCAATACCATCCAAACCTGCTGCCTTGCCGGCTTTCATCTTCCGCAAAGCTTTTACCACCTCTTTTCTGTTTACCAAATAATTTTCCCTAACCCTCTCACTTTGCACACCACCTCGACCAAAACACCCTATATCTGCCACTCTATCATCAAACACATTCAACAAACCTTCAAAATACTCACTCCATATATAAGCAAATCCTCCCCTCTCTTTTTTTTTTTTATTTTTCCAAGAGAAGGAACAGAGAAGGGGGCCAGGTGAGGATATTCCCTCAAAGGCCCAGTCCTCTGTTCTTAACGCTACCTCGCTATCGCGGGAAATGGCGAATAGTATGAAAAAAAAAAATATATATATATATATATATATATATATATATGCAAAACATTAATGGGATGGCCTTGACTTGGGCCTCAGCTTCCCATGCTGTCTCAGTTAACATAAAAAAATGCAAAGAAATGATGGACTCTTATCAAGTGAAAAGTTCTTGATGTGATTTTATTTCTTTTTATCCTGTGACAATGATACAAATCCTAAACTGACTAGATTTTACATGAACATATTTCTCCTCATAGTAGCTCTTTGGAACAAGAACATTAAAAATGATATCTGCATAACAGTTAGACTGAATTTTCTTATTGTAATACAACATTTGCATGATGATCACTTATTCTAGCAAAGGTCTCCAAAAAATCTCGCTAAATTTTAATACTAGTTAATTGAGTTGCTGTTATACAGCTAGTGTATTACACTGTGCATTGTTATTTTTAATGGTTTATTGTACAAAAGTAATATGGTGTGAACTTTCAACAGATTTACATATCGAACTTGTAAAGTGCATGAACATACATGGCTTACTATGTGTAACATCTAAGATTCCACAACTATTGTACCTTTGAAGATTTAGGTATGTATGCTAATTTATACCTTCACTGTTTGATGGGATTGTTCTCTTTATGGTAAGTATAAAGGACATAGTGTCATTTTATTTTGTAAAGATATTTTCAGATATGAAATTCATATAGTAAAATTTATTACGCAATTTGTTTTCGCAAAAGTGGTGTTACAAATTCATTGTAGCAGTGATATGAACAATATAAAAATTTTGTTTATTTTCATTCTGTTTAGTGATGCTGTAAGTAATAGTAAATTTGACTGGTGGACATCTGTTTACAAGCATGAATGATATATATGTATATAGTCTTTTTTCTCATTGTAAATTACAAAGTACAAGTAATGACTATTTAGTTATTAGCATTAAGCTTTTATCATTGTTCATGTAAATATGATATTGTGTTTTTGTACGTATCATTTTAAAGTATAATGTAATTTTAAGGAGCTTGAATTATCTCTATAATATAATTTTAGCTACATATTATAAGAGCTATTATTCCATGCTTGAAGTTTAGCTGCTACAATTCTAGCACTAACAGTCAGTGACAAATCTAATAGATTGCGACTTGGATTTCCTTATGAAATGAGGGTATATATATACCTTTCAGTGATTTAATGTATCTGAAAGACCTTATTTATCTACAGTCTATGCTGTCTACTTACTACTGCATGGATCAATGCTCTAGGAATTAGTTTTGAGGAACTGAAATCTCTAACCTCTATCCCGAAGGATGGCAAAGAGCAGGAATGCCTATTTGTAAAGAAATTGAAGTAATGAAAAGAGCAGATTTTAAATCCACTTAAGGTTCATTCAGGCTATTTAAGAGTACTCTCCAGAACATCACAAACACAGTAGTTAACCTGAGACTGATAAGTCTATACCAACTAAAATACTGGATATTACTAGGATTTACATACAAATAACTGAGCTAATTTTCTTGAGGGGTTGGTTTGTCAAAGTGTGAAACTCAAAATATTCAGCGAGCTTCCTATGCAGTTACCAGTGCCTCCAGTTATTTAGATTATGAGCTACTGATTACACTAATGTGAACAATAACAAGCTGCATACTGATAGGTATGTACAAATACTAAAAGTTTGTTCAAGGAGCACATGCCACCTATAGTGCAGCAAAGTTTATTGTTATGATTGTTATTATTATATAACCACAGGACTCTTTTATCTTTGAGGCTGCACTCCACAAAAGCACATGAAAATGACGGTTCTACTTTGCAGCAAGTTTTCTTCAATGAGACTGTACCCCTTTCCATCCAATGACAATAGTAGAGCCTTGCTTGCATGCTTGCAGTGTAACCACTTGAAGTTAGAGCCAGTAATCCAGTTAGTCGCAGTGAAACAAGAATGGGTGAAAATACAGTTTGGAAAACATTCAAAACACATGTATTAAGTTATTTGGTTTGGAGTGTTATTTTCTTCAAGTTATGAGCCAGGTTATGTTCCAGGTTAATCTCTATGAGAAGGGGTGTAAATCAGGAAAACCCAAAATAGTTTATAGGTCTCATGCAATTCAAGTTTTTACATGCAGGGAAAAACTATGAAGTGCAATGAGTCTGATGTAGACTTTTCAAGTTATGACCAAGGTTATGTGACAGGTTAAAGTGCAACTCCTAATGACAACATTGTTGGATAAGCAATCTTTAAATGTCTGCCATACTCTGCTGGTAACATTAAAACTGATTATAATACTGTTCACCTGATTATTAATATTTTTAGACAAGGCAAAAATTATGATTTTAATAAAAATATAAACAGGCAGATATTTTTAATACTGGGATCAACATTGATAAATATACTTGTGTGATGAATGTTTGTGCCAAGTACTTAAACATACTACAAACCTTTGTGATAGATGCATTTGCTAAATACGAGAATGTGTCGTAGACATGAACTACACATCACCTCATTTCAGCCCCCTTTTTTTTCATGATTCATAAAAGGCCTGATCTCAGTTTGGAGTAGTCTCTGTGACTGGAGCCTTCAACTGGAAGAAACAGTTCATTACATAAAGCATTGTGAATATTAAGAATTACTCTCCTTGGATAATTCACTGATATGAAACAACAATGGGTCCAGTAGTGACATTTTTGACTTCTTGCCTTTTACCGTACTTACTTGTTTAAAAATTTTCCTAACCATCACTACAGCTTTCCCCTGAACACATATTTCTTTAACAATCATCTAACAGACTAGCACAATCATGCAGCAAACATGCTTATCAAAGTGGTAAAGGGGATAATGATGAAATGAGAAAGCAGATGAGGGTGTGTTGAAATGGTTTGGACATATGGAGAGAATGAGTGTGGAAAGGTTAACAAAGAGGTTATACATGTCAGACGTGGAGGGAACGAGAAGTGGGAGACCAAGTTATTATACTTAGTCGCTGTCTCCCGCATTAGGGAGGTAGCACAAGGAAACAGACGAAAGAATGGCCCAATATATATTCTTTGTTCATTATGGTCCTAACTCATTGAAAGTCTCAACTTCCTGCTACATACTTAAATCAGTGTGTATTTAATTGTCATTAACAACTATTACTTGTGACCTTTCAGATTCAGGCCACACACCATTATCTCGTACATTAGATGGACTAGCTTTCCAATCCCATTTTTTCACAGGTGTGAACCATGATAATCCATAATTTGCCCTGATATACTCTTCTGTCTGACATGGAATCCGGACCTTCAAATCAAGGAACTCTGTCCAACACATAGTAAAAGCTGGAAAGACGTACCTGTAAAGAAAAAGAAAAGGTTCTTTACCCCTTTCACCGAGAGTAGAGGTATATTAATTTCCCAAGTATCTCCTCTTAAAATTTCCTTAAAGATGGTCATTTCTTCTAAGATCCAAAAAGACTGAAATATGACAACATACTACTAATATACTTACTTAAACTTTTTTCCTGTTCTTGCTTGAGTTCCTCCATTCCACATGGTGGCACCTTCGGTGTAAAAGAAAAATATGTCCAATTTGATATCTTCATCCTTGAAAGACAGCTCAAAACTATCTGACACTTTCCCAAACTTGTGTGAGAGTCTTAGTCCCTTTTTTTCAAATTCCTCTATCAAATTTGGCTTATAATTCTCAATGAAAATACCAATATCCACATCCAAGGCCCAAGCTATGATATCACACTGACGGTAAAAACCTGAAAGAGAAATCCAAAATTACGAAATTATGACTGGTGAAGCGATAAAATATTCAGAACATCTTAAAAAGTTTGCTATTTTGTTAACTACTAATGATGACATCAAACATTCTTTGAAACTTATTTCAGATACAAGAGGAAGTGGCAGGAGGTTAAGAAAAAAAGTGCAGGCACTAAAAAAGAGCTAGTGAGAGGATAGGAAAATGTTTACAAAATGGGTGAATAGCATGAAGAGAACGAGAGCAAATGGGAGCATCAGTGAAGGTAGTTGAAGTGGTAACAAACGAGGAGTAGAGCAGATGAAGTGAGTATTTTTCACAGAGGATAGATATCAGACGAGATATTAGGAGTTTGGAACATAAGGTATGTAAAGCAAGAATCATGGCAAATGGTTTGGTGATAAGAGGTGGCCTTGCATATAATACAATGACGAGTAGCACACCAGGTGGAGTGGATGGATTGCAGTTAATTTCTCAAGAAAATGGGTGAAAGTGTTCTTGATGGGCTGGCTGGTTAGGACTCTCACTGTATATATGGCTCAAGGTGAGGTGCTTGAGGACTGGCAGAATACTGTTAATGCCACTGTATAAAATCATTGAGAACTGTAATGACTATTCAAATTACATAGGTATAAGTTTGTTGAATGTCCCTGGTAAACTGTATGGGAGAATGGCAACTGAGAGGGTGGTAGAATGTAAAAATCATTGGATTGGGGAGGAACAATGCGGCTTCAAGAGTGGCACAGGATGCATTGATCAGTTGAGGAATTTGTGCGAGACACACTGAGAGAAACAGGGATTTGTATGTGGTAGTTATGGATTTGGATTAAGTCCATTCAGTCATACTGGATGTACTCATTTTATTACAGAAAAAATTGTCAGAGTTTAGTGCATCAATTTTCTGACACAAGGATAGGAGTGTAGATGCTCCTATGCCTCTTACGACAGAGCAAAGGTGGAGCTAGCTACAAGTACCCCAGTGGCCCCTAGTTACACTCTGTTGCCAAAAGCAAAAGTACATTGTTCAACTTGTACTATACTTGATATGGTAAACAATAATTTTCATACACTTTTTTCTACACAATTCTCTTCAGTAGGTTGTTACTTAACTGAACTAAAAATTATTCAGATATTCACAGCTTGTTATCACATGAACTTATTCTTTAACTTGTAATTGAGAAGCACAGCATAGTAAATGATATATGACCTAACTCATGAACTTAGATATTCACAAAACTAAAGAAATTAGGTGGTTGAGATGGAGGAGCAAATGCTGGCAGAGATGGAACACATAGTTATTGCAGAAACTTACTGCTCACCTTATACTTAGTGAAGAATATGGTGAATAATACATGACAGCTAGAGAGTGGATGAAAGTAAGCATGGCCACTTCTTTGTTCCTGTCATAACCTTGTTGATGTATGAAATCAGGTATGAAATAAGGATCTTTTAAAATAATTTTTCACCATGATTATCTTCAGTAGACTGTTAGTTAACCCATGAACTAATAACTATTCATTATACTTACTTTGTCGCTGTCTCCTGCGTTGGCAAGATAGTGCAAGGAAACGGACGAAAGAATGGCCCAACCCACCCACATACACAGGTATATACATACACGTCCACACATGCACTTATACATACCTATACATTTCAACGTATACATATATATACATACACAGACATGTTGGAAAGGATTACAATTTTGAGCGTGATCAAGATATGAATCCACAGGGAAAATGAAACATGATAAGTTCCCAAGTGCACTCGTGTAATAATCACATCATCAGGGGAGACACGAGAGAAATATAAGTCAGTTGATATACATTGAAGAGATGAAGCTAGGATGCCATTTGGTAAACATGCGATTGTCCAAGATGTTTACCAAATGGCATCCTAGCTTCGTCTCTTCGACATTCTTCTTCTCTGTAAAGATATGCACATTTCAAAAGGTCCTTCACCTGCTTTTCCTTCATTCTGTTCAAGTTATTAAGATAAATTTCAATCAGTACAATACTATACACAAAATAGATATTTCTGTGATCCTCACCTAGAAGGGTACCACTACTGAGCCAGAAGGGAGTATTCAACTGATCCAAAATAGTTTTAGCTTTAGCTAGCAACTTCCATGCCTTGTGCTTAAATCTGAAAAAAAAATGTAAATGAATAAATCTAAATATTCAACATATCAAGTTTACATAATCATCTATCTATATTCAACATGTCGTCCCTTGCATTTACATGATGAATACTGTATAACCCCTCAACAACTCAGTGACAGCACCCATTCAAATCTTCATTTATCCCTACACTTATGTTAGATTTTTATTCCATAAAATGTCTTTTTGATTGATAACTGACCTCGCTTATAGTAATTCCTTCTCTGATGAAAAAGGATTGTACAATATATCTTCAATAATTATTAAAGATGACATCTTACAAAACTGCTGAATCATTGAAACTTTTATATCAAATATTCCATATCTCTTTATCTTCCTTGAAAATTTCTGTTGTTTATGATAAACACACTTCTAATCTCTCAGCTCCACCTCAAACAAAAAAGAAATGTTTAAGACACATCAAACAATATTTTTTCATCTTATTGAAACACTCTACTTGATGTGTGAATACCTTACCTTACCTTTATGTCACCAGACCAGCATTTATGGAGTTCCCACAATAGGAAGTTAGCCACATCCACTATGCAGGAAAGTGGTTCAAGTGGTGGTGATTTGTGTTTTTGGTATCAGTGCAGGACAACTGAGAAGCAGTTACTCACCCTGATTATACACATAATATATATACATATGGACTTCTGTAGC
The DNA here is from genome assembly GCF_036320965.1 of Panulirus ornatus. NCBI lineage: Eukaryota > Metazoa > Arthropoda > Malacostraca > Decapoda > Palinuridae > Panulirus > Panulirus ornatus. The sequence continues at coordinate 4,575,332 of NC_092237.1, forward strand.
AGTTGCTCCACAGTAAACCCAGCAGTTCATCCACTCAAAGGGGTTGGTCAATAAAATGGGTACCTGGCTCAGGCTATGGGAGTGCATGGGCAGCTTTTTTTTCTCCCCTATCTCCAGGGGAGAGAAATGAATGTACATGTTACAGGTTGAGTATCGCTTATCTGAAATGCCTGGGACCAGAACTATTTCGGGTTTTGGAATGTATATGTTACAGGTTGAGTATCGCTTATCTGAAGTGCCTGGGACCATAAGTGTTTCAGATTTTGGAATACTGGCAAATACATATCTCTTGGGAATGGGACTCCAAGTCTAACACAAAATCCATTTAAGTTTCATTTACACCTCATACACATAGCTTGGAGGTAATATATAAAATATCTGTAATAATTGCATGAAACAAAATTTGTGTAACACTGAACCATCAGAAAGCAAAGGTGTCACACCTCAGCCGCCCATGTGGACAATCTGTAGTTGTTTCGCATCACCTTCATTCCTGATTGATTTTATATTCTACTGATAAGCAATCATTTTCTTACACAAATTCACACATAAATACTTAACATTGAAAAAAATCCTCTCTTCCCGTATAACTTTCTAAAAGAAAGAACAGAGCAAGGAGCCTGGTGAAGATTTTTCCCTTGAAGGCTCTGCCATCTGTTCTTAATGCTACCTTGCTCATGTGGGAAATGGCTAAAATGTATGCAGTCTGCTGGGGATGAGAGGGCCTGGGAAGTGAGTCAGTTGTCCACCAATGATACAGCTCTAGTGGCTGATTCATATGAGAAACAGTAGGAGTTGGTGACTGAGTTTGGAAAAGTGTGTGAAAGGAGAAAGTTGAGAGTAAATGTGAATAAGAGCAAGGTTATTAGGTTTAGTAGGGTTGAGGGGCAAGTTAACTGGGATGTAAGTTTGAATGGAGAAAAATTGGAGAAAGATGTTTTAGATATCTGGGTGCGAACTTAGCAGTGGATGGTAGCATGGAAGTGGAAGTGAGTCACAGGGTGGGGGAGGGGGCGAAGGTTTTGGAAGCAATGAAGAATGTGTGGTAGGAGAGAGCATTATCTCGGAGAGCGAAAATGGGTATGTTTGAAGGGATACTAGTTCCAACAATGTTATATGGTTGTGAGGGTTGTATGGAGGAGGGTGGATGTGTTGGAAATGAAACCTCTAAGGACAATATTTGATGTGAGGTGCTTTGATCGAGTAAGTAATGAAAGGGTAAGAAAGATGTGTGGAAATAAAAAGAGTGTGACTGAGAGAGCAGAAGAGGGTGTGTTGAAACAGTTTGGACAAATGGAGAGAATGAGTGAGGAAAGATTGAGAGGTGAAGGGAAGTGAGGAAAGATTTAGAGGTGAAGGGAAGTGAGGAAAGATTGAGAGGTGAAGAGAACAAGAAGCAGGAGACCAAATGGGAAGTGGAAGGACGGAGTGAAAAAGATTTTGAGCGACTGGGGCCTGAACATACAGAAGGGTGAGAGGTGTGCAAGGAATAGAGAGAATTGGAACGATGTGGTATACCATGGTTGACGTGCTGTCAATGGACTGAACCAGGGTATGTGACGTGTCTGGGGTAAACTATGGAAAGGTGTGTGGGGCCTGGATGTGGATAGGGAGCTGTGCTTTTGGTGCATCACATGATAGCTATAGGCTGAGTGTGAATGAATGTGGCCTTTTTTGTCTGTTTTCCTGGCGTTACTTCGCTGCAGCTAGGGGCAGCGATACTGTTTCCTGTGAGGCAGGGTGGCTCTAGGAATGGACTGAAAGCAAGCAAGTATGAATATGTACTTGTGTATATATGGATATGTCTGTGTATGTGTATGTATATGTATATGAAGATATGTATGTGCTGTCAATGGACTGAACCAGGGCAAGTGACGTGTCTGGGGTAAACTATGGAAAGGTGTGTGGGGCCTGGATGTGCATAGGGAGCTGTGCTTTTGGTGCATCACATGATAGCTATAGACTGAGTGTGAATGAATGTGGCCTTTTTTGTCTGTTTTCCTAGCGCTACTTCGCTAAAGCTAGGGGCAGCGATGATGTTTCCTGTGGGGCAGGGTGGCTCTAGGAATGGACTGAAAGCAAGCAAGTATGAATATGTACTTGTGTATATATATATATATATGTCTGTGTATGTGTATGTATATGTATATGTTGATATGTATGTGCATGTATATGTATGTATATGTATATTACATGTATGGGAATTTATGTATAAATATGTGTATATGAGTGAAAGGGTCGTTCCTTGTCTGTTTCTTGGTGCCACCTCACTGATGCGGGAAGGGGCTATCTAATAACATAATAATAATAATAATAATAGTAATAATAATAATAATAATATATATATATATATATATATATATGGTGTGGGAGGCAAGTTGCTAGAAGCAGTGAAAAGTTTTTATTGAGGATGTAAGGCATGTGTACGCGTGGGAAGAGAGGAAAGTGATTGGTTCTCAGTGAATGTAGGTTTGCGGCAGGGGTGTGTGATGTCTCCATGGTTGTTTAATTTGTTTATGGATGGGGTTGTTAGGGAGGTTAATGCAAGAGTTTTGGAAAGAGGAGCAAGTATGAAGTCTGTTGGGGATGAGAGAGCTTGGGAAGTGAGTCAGTTGTTGTTCGCTGATGATACAGCGCTGGTGGCTGATTCATGTGAGAAACTGCAGAAGCTGGTGACTGAGTTTGGTAAAGTGTGTGAAAGAAGAAAGTTAAGAGTAAATGTGAATAAGAGCAAGGTTATTAGGTACAGTAGGGTCAAGTCAATTGGGAGGTGAGTTTGAATGGAGAAAAACTGGAGGAAGTGAAGTGTTTTAGATATCTGGGAGTGGATCTGGCAGCGGATGGAACCATGGAAGCGGAAGTGGATCATAGGGTGGGGGAGGGGGCGAAAATTCTGGGAGCCTTGAAGAATGTGTGGAAGTCGAGAACATTATCTCGGAAAGCAAAAATGGGTATGTTTGAAGGAATAGTGGTTCCAACAATGTTGTATGGTTGCGAGGCGTGGGCTATGGATAGAGTTGTGCGCAGGAGGATGGATGTGCTGGAAATGAGATGTTTGAGGACAATGTGTGGTGTGAGGTGGTTTGATCGAGTAAGTAACGTAAGGGTAAAAGAGATGTGTGGAAATAAAAAGAGCGTGGTTGAGAGAGCAGAAGAGGGTGTTTTGAAATGGTTTGGGCACATGGAGAGAATGAGTGAGGAAAGATTGACCAAGAGGATATATGTGTCGGAGGTGGAGGGAACGAGGAGAAGAGGGAGACCAAATTGGAGGTGGAAAGATGGAGTGAAAAAGATTTTGTGTGATCGGGGCCTGAACATGCAGGAGGGTGAAAGGAGGGCAAGGAACAGAGTGAATTGGAGCGATGTGGTATACCGGGGTTGACGTGCTGTCAGTGGATTGAATCGGGGCATGTGAAGCGTGTGGGGTAAACCATGGAAAGCTGTGTAGGTATGTATAATTGCGTGTGTGGACGTGTGTATGTACATGTGTATGGGGGGGGGGGTTGGGCCATTTCTTTCGTCTGTTTCCTTGCGCTACCTCGCAAACGCGGGAGACAGCGACAAAGTATAAAAAAAAAAAAAAAAAAAAAAAAAATAATAATAATAATAATAATAATAATAATAATATGTACAAGATTACTGAAAGAAAGAAAGAAAAAGAGGCTGATTAAGAAGTTTTGAACAACTTAGTGTATGAATATCCAGTGCCCAGAGAAATTAGAAAACATCTCCCATGGATCAATCTGCCACATGAAAAAAACAGTAAAGGTTTTATCATTTCCAGCATGTTAATTGTACTGAGAAAACAACTTACCTTACTTCATCTGGTGTTTCATTCTTTGAATGTTTAAGGTTGTAATATGTTGCTCTTGACTCATTACAAGGAATGAAATGAGAATTTTTGTGGTCTGCAATGAAAGCTTCAATGTTGCTTGGGACAGTCAGCTCCACATCATCTATTTTCACTTCTCTGGTGCTGAAACTGTATGGATTATAATGTTTATGACATCTTAAATTCTCAAACATAAGAAAGTTGTTTTGCTCTCAGAATAATGAAATGCATATTCTTGGTTTTATCAAAATCATTTATAACTAAGCCAAAGGCAGAACTGTTAAGTGAACTTGCAAAATTAATGAACAATGAGAGAATTGCTTCTCACTATGAGTACACTGTAACTTGTTTCTCTACTTTAGGACAAAAATGTCTTCAAGTAAGTAACTTTCTGAGGATGAAACCATTAGAATATATAACATCAGAAACAGATGCAGACAATTGTCTCACATCCACTGTCTAGCTGTCATGTACAGTATAATGCACTGAAACCACACCCTCTTATCCAAAACCAAGCCTCACAGACCTTTCCCACGTTTCCCCTGTCCATTTCATATCCCCTGATTCAGCCCACTGAAAGCATGTTGCCCCACGTATACAACATGGCTTAACTTTACTTTATCCTTTGCATGCCTCACATCTTCCTGCATATTCAGGCCCCAAATACTTGAAAGTGTCTTTCACTCTATCCTTCTGCTTACCCCTTGATTCCCCCTCTTCCTTGTTAAATCAGTGATTTAACACCATTCAATATTCCTAACCTTCTCCCCTAATACATCTATTTTCACAGAATGTAGTATTGGTATAACGTTATAATTCATTCAAGGTATGATCTTTTAAAACATAATCAATCATAAGCTAATCAATACGTAAACTACAAAACTGGGATGTAATGCATATGCTGAATCAATTTACTATCTTATAACTTTAATGGATGACAACACAGTAGGCAACGGAAAGGACGCTTTTCAGACACAGACGTATTTCACCATTAATTCCCTGTTTATGGTAATAATTATTGTTTTGCATAATGGCAAATACTGTACTACAAGAAGAGCTCTTAGTGTGCTAATTGAAATGTTGTACTGATGTGGTATGGGCATAAGTGCACTGACCCATACATAACCAAGCCAGCATATGAAAATGTAGAGTTAAAAACTGAAGAACTGGTGGAGGACCTAGCATTACATAGAAAGGTAGCTAAACATATCAAAAATCATCAATAATATGAAATGTAAAATCATGCACAGAAATTCACCTATGGGAGCTTCCACTATGATTAAAGACCAAGCCATCAAAATGAGCTTTCATTCTGGCATGATTAATGACCAAGCCATATAAAGGAGCTTTCATGCTGGCACGATTAATGACCAATCCATTTAAAAGAGCTCTCATATTGGCAAACAATGATTAAGGACCAAGCCATCTAGATGAGCTTTCATGCTGGCAAACTAAGGCCAAATAGCTATAAAGATTAAGGATAAATTCAATCGAATTCACCACAAATTCATATACTGTGTACATACCGCTCATATGCCCGATCAAACTTCATTTGATTCCAAGTATCCTTCGTTATGTACTGCTTAACTTGGGCCACATTATGGGGAGGACCAACCAAAGAATATTGCCGCAAGAAACCTGTAAATAGTAGCTAATGTAAGAACTTCAAATCATGAACTTTTTTCAATATTGTGAGACCTTTTGGACCTTCATGAAAGAGTCTTAGGACTGCTATCCATACTTCATATGCAGGATTTGATTTAGGATACAGATTTATTTGTGTCCCCAAAGTCATAGTAGTTTAGAACTCCAAACAAGTGAAAATGACTTCAGACATTCAGTTATCTATCAACCATACCACTAAAGTATATTATAATGCCTAAGGCAACACCATATGGAAAACCCTTACTTTAGGACTCTTTACCTTGCAGGTAACAAAATGATTAGAAACTACATCAAAAGATTACCCAAAATTTGTCATGTCTATGTTCAAAAAAATGCTTTTTACTATTCAAAATTTATTTCTTCAGTTGGCTTATGATACTGATGCTCAAAAATGCTGACAAAATAATATATTTACAATGTAGATCTTCTGTAAGAACAGAATGGCTAAACTTACTATAGGCCACTGCACATTAGAAAGAAGGGAAACTAGAAGGCTCACAAGAGTGTGTTGCTCACCTGGCTTTTCTATATAAGTTTTTGACAAAACAGGTAAAAATCACAAAGCCATAAATTTCAAATAAAAACTTATAACAGGTTAAACAATCATAATTCTTTAGCTACAGCTATAACCTGAGTCAATTCTGTTTAGAAAGTAAAAATCTCTGGCTAATTGAAAAAATCATTGTCAGGGTAGCCAGGGAGTTTTGAAAAGAAGTGATCCAAGAACCAACTCTGACATGTTTGATTCAAACTAGCCTAATGCTTTTGAAAATTATTTTTATTTCATTTTTTTGATAAGAAATACTAATTCTTAGCAAAGCTGACAAAAACTGGCAAAATCATAGATTTAAACAAACACATAATATTATGTGTTTAATATCACTTACACTACAGTATTCACGTTGCTACATTTCAAAATTTTGGCCAATTCTGCTTTAAAGAAGCTATGGCTGTTACAAAAAATTCTTATTTTCAATAAAAGTGGCCCTCTGAATGTTAGGGTCACCAAACACAAATCTGAAAAGAATTCGCCAACATTTTGCTCAAATGGACCATGCATTTTCAGAGGACGATGTGGAAATGTAAAAGTTAACAGACAGAAGATAAAAATTGTCAGATGACACATGCCAACTAATAGCAAAAGTTCGAATGGCATTAACCCAGGTGAGGTATAAAGGGGCTCCTAGTAGGGCACACAAATAATTCAAATAAGAAAATAACCAAGGGTGCCATAACTGGTGACATCAGTAATTCTAAAAGTCTGTGCTTGATTAACTAATAATTCCTCTATATAGGACAACTTTGGATTTCCTCATAGTTCCGCTAGAAGTGTCACCCTTATACAGTAGTGAAACAAAAGTAAATAACACAATAAGTTACTAACAATCATAACAACAATGGAAATTTGAGAGCAAATATGGACAAAATCTTTCTGGTGCTTGGTAAGACAGGAATGAAGTAAGGTACCACTGTGGTGGCCTCTGAGACAGGGGTGGGCTTTATTTAGTCAGCAAATAGCTAAGTACCAGAGTTCATATGTTTGTTCTAATTTTAGGGCCAATCTACTATCATTATTTCAGCAAAGCACTCTCAGGATATTTGGTTCAGAAAAACCACATCACTGTTTTGAGGTATTCCACCATATGAGCATCAGTCAATCCTTTTTTTGGTATGTACAGCTTGTAATATATGTCAACCCTTGAGCTGGAGTTCAGTCAACCCTTAAATGGATTTTTAGAGTAGATTTCTCCAGTCCAATGCAGCTGACCAATAAACACATCCTTTAAAAGATCACCTGGTGGCAGAGAGCTACAGGAAAGTTTGAAGGGGAACTGATATAATTTTGCAGTCTTATGTAATCTCTAACATACTGTAAGATGTTAATAAAACTTTCCATTGGTGAATGTAAAGAGTGATAAAATTTCTTGACCTTTCTGCGGATCACAAAAAACTTTTCCAGGTATGATTTTCTTTAACATTAGAATTATTATCCACTCCTACTTAGTAATGAATACACAGATAATTACCTGCATACTTACCAGCAGAATGTGGTTCCAGCACAACCAAATGTAGTGGAGACCCTTGCCTTATCAAGAAAACATGTGAATGTTTCCCTTCAGGAGTCTTGAAGAGTGTAATGGTGAAACCTAGTTGAGCGAGTCGAGAAAGGAATGCCGGCTGAAAATAATGAAATGTTTTGTCTTCTTTGCTATATCTAACTAAAGCCATCATTTATGTATGATCTTGAAAACATTTACATCATTTTGTTTCCATGCCTTGTCTTATACCCTTGCACAAAATGCTATTTCTTCTATTTATACTTCTTGTCCTTAGTCTCCACTTCCTCATTCTTTTCTTAAACCAGATTATTCATTTCTTGCACTCCATATTAAGAACTAAGGCTTTACTTGTGTTAGGCTATAGCAGCACATTCGTACAAGAAAACTTGTTCATCAAAACCAAGTGTACTGTATCCTATTCTAGTCTGGCTGTAGTTCTTAAATTCATTCTAAATTGATTCTATTGGTTACTTCTCTAACATTCATATTAATGGAGTAATTATTTTATCATTCTACTACAATCAATATATCCTATTTATACACTTTATCAGGAACATTTATATAGATCATGTATAAACAGATAATCAAGCAGAAATTATAGACAATGATTAACATATGTTTTTTCTACCTTTTATATTGATGGAATTAATACTACATAATTCCTTCATCGTGTTACAATAAATGTAATCTTTACATATATTTCATTTTATCACTAACATTTATACAGTCACTGTTTATAGATAAGCAGAAATTGGAACACTGCACAATTTCTTGGAACCCACAAAAGATCCCTCCCTAACCCTATCCAGAACTTTGCATTGAAACTTGTTGGAAACCTCAATTCATATATATACATAATTTTTTTTCTTTTTTTCATACTATTTGCCATTTCCCACGTTAGTGAGGTAGCGTTAAGAACAGAGGACTGAGCCTTTGAAATCCTCACTTGGCCCCCTTCTCTGTTCCTTCTTTCGGAAAATAAAAAATGAGAGGGAAGGATTTCCAGTTCCCCGCTCCCTCCCCTTTTAGTCACCTTCTACAACACGCAGGGAATACGTGGGAAGTATTCTTTCTCCCCTATCCCCAGGAGAAGTGAATCATAGGGTGGGGGAGGGGGCAAAAATTCTGGGAGCCTTGAAGAATGTTTGGAAGTCGAGAACATTATCTCGGAAAACAAAAATGGCTATGTTTGAAGGAATAGTGGTTCCAACAATGTTGTATGGTTGCGAGGCATGGGCGATGGATAGAGCTGTGCGCAGGAGGGTGGATGTGCTGGAAATGAGATGTTTGAGAACAATATGCGGTGTGAGGTGGTTTGATCGAGTAAGTAATGTAAGGGTAAGAGAGATAAGTGGAAATAAAAAGAGTGTGGTTGAGAGAGCAGAAAAGGGTGTTTTGAAATGGTTTGGGCACATGGAGAGAATGAGTGAGGAAAGATTGACCAAGAGGATATATGTGTCAGAGGTGGAGGGAACGAGGAGAAGTGGGAGACCAAATTAGAGGTGGAAAGATGGAGTGAAAAAGATTTTGAGTGACTGAGGCCTGAACATGCAGGAAGGTGAAAGGCGTGCAAGGAATAGAGTGAATTGGAACAAGGTGGTATACCGGGGTCGACGTGCTGTCAATGGATTGAACCAGGGCATGTGAAGCGTCTGGGATAAACCATGGATGTGGGGCCTGGATGTGGAAGGGGAGTTGTGGTTTCCGTGCATTATTACATGACAGCTAGAGACTGAATGTGAACGAATGGGGCCTTTGTTGTCTTTTCCTAGCGCTACCTTGCACACATGAGGGGGGAGGGGGTTGTTATTCCATGTGTGGCGAGGTGGCGATGGGAATAAATAAAGGCAGACAGTATGAATTAAGTACATGTGTATATATGTATATGTCTGTGTGTGTATATATATGTATACATTGAGATGTATAGGTATGTATATTTGCGTGTGTGGACGTGTATGTATATACATGTGTATAAGGGTGGGTTGGGCCATTTCTTTCGTCTGTTTCCTTGCACTACCTCGCTAACATGGGAGACAGTTACAAAGCAAAATAAATAAATAAATAAATAAAATATGGGTAACGTGTATTTTGACAAAGTGCATCTATGTGTATGGGTGAGGGGCTTTCATTAAGGGTTAGATTTCCAGCAAGAGTGTATTCTAACCTCTTTGCCATCACATCATCATAAAACTATAAATAATCAAATCACTGACAAAATTAACTGCTGTATCCTGCAATGCTAACACATGGAATCAAGAGACAAACAGGTTTTATTAGAGAACCATATGTTCTACAACTTGCAGCAAGGTGATTTACCTCACAGGAAGTAAGGTGGACTGCTGCTTAGCCAAGGAAATGTCTCTCCTGACTGAAGAATGTGTCGACTCTGCTCATAACAGCTCATTTAACAAGAGGATGACTATTCTGTTAGATAGTGACATCCCATTTAATACATTTCCAAGGTGTGTTATTCTCTAGCAAGTCTTAAGACTTGTGTTTCTGTAGGTCAATGCCAAGTACAAAAATGTTAAGTGTAACAAATAAATGATCTTTTTTTTTTTTTTTATTATACTTTGTCGCTGTCTCCCGCATTTGCGAGGTAGCGCAAGGAAACAGACGAAAGAAATGGCCCAACCCCCCCCCATACACATGTATATACATACGTCCACACACGCAAATATACATACCTACACAGCTTTCCATGGTTTACCCCAGACGCTTCACATGCCCTGCTTCAATCCACTGAGAGCACGTCAACCCCGGTATACCACATCGATCCAATTCACTCTATTCCTTGCCCTCCTTTCACCCTCCTGCATGTTCAGGCCCCGATCACACAAAATCTTTTTCACTCCATCTTTCCACCTCCAATTTGGTCTCCCTCTTCTCCTTGTTCCCTCCACCTCCGACACATATATCCTCTTGGTCAATCTTTCCTCACTCATCCTCTCCATGCGCCCAAACCACTTCAAAACACCCTCTTCTGCTCTCTCAACCACGCTCTTTTTATTTCCACACATCTCTCTTACCCTTACGTTACTCACTCGATCAAACCACCTCACACTACACACTGTCCTCAAACATCTCATTTCCAGCACATCCATCCTCCTGCGCACAACTCTATCCATAGCCCACGCCTCGCAACCATACAACATTGTTGGAACCACCATTCCTTCAAACATACCCATTTTTGCTTTCCGAGATAATGTTCTCGACTTCCACACATTCTTCAAGGCCCCCAGGATTTTCACCCCCTCCCCCACCCTATGATCCACTTCCGCTTCCATGGTTCCATCCGCTGCCAGATCCACTCCCAGATATCTAAAACACTTCACTTCCTCCAGTTTTTCTCCATTCAAACTCACCTCCCAATTGACTTGACCCTCAACCCTACTGTACCTAATAACCTTGCTCTTATTCACATTTACTCTTAACTTTCTTCTTCCACACACTTTTCCAAACTCAGTCACCAGCTTCTGCAGTTTCTCACATGAATCAGCCACCAGCGCTGTATCATCAGCAAACAACAACTGACTCTTATATTTTTGAAAGGGAGAAGAACGTGATTACCTTATCCCTTAGTTGAGCTGAAGTGACAGCAAAGGTGAGTGGGCCAATGACATGACACAAGAAGATACACACACCAGGAACAGCCACATGTGAATTGCGGCTCCAGGCATGAAGAATTACAGGATCAAAGAGAATGGTTGTGACAGCAGCATCTTCTCCAGCACGAATCAACTGCCGAACATCATCGACATGTAAAGATCTTGGGAACTGAGTATTGGGTGTTGACAGCCAGATATGTAGGTAAAGCTGATCTAAGAGTATAAGGCCAAACACAATGCCTACAACCCAAAATATTTTCTTCTTTAAATTTCTGATGCCCCACATCCTGGCATCTGTGTTGGAAGAAAGATCACATCATAAAGCTGTGCCAGTTATTCAGTTTCAGTACTGCACATAATGAAATACATGAACATAATTCAAAATATATGAAAAGGGGTTCTACAGGAATTACTGAATTTTCTACATAAATTGTTTTAATAATAATAAAGTTACTCATACATGAATTTCAATAATATGTGAATGTAAAATACCTATTTGTAAGGTACAGAAAAAGAATTGTACATTCACAGGATACCAGGTATTGAACCTTACCATCATCTTATGAAACTTCTTTATAATATCTGAATTTACAGTTTCATCATTTAGTATGTTTTATTTATTCACAACTCTGGTGCAACAATAATAATTCTTTACATCAATTCTAACAATCTGTTGCTTAGTTTCTTATTATGACTTCTGTTTGCTTTTTTCATCTTTCAAATAACTTTACCATTGACACTGTTATTTAGAAACTTGAAGGTTGTAATCAAGTCTCCCTTATTCTTCTCCCTTCCAGCGTGGGCAGATTTATAGCTTCTAACCTCTTCTTTAATGCAAGTGGCAGATGAGAAGGCTAGTCTTATACACCAAGCAAGATGTGGAATGAGCACTTCATACCAGTAACCCTGCCATTTTGGCTAAATCTCGTCACAGGCACTTGCAGGAAGTAACTGCAACTCAGGCTTTCTCTTTTAAAGTAAAGTCTTTTTAAATAGTTTATTCAACATCTTACACATGTGCTTAAAAATAATAATAATAATCATTCTCTCCATGTGCCCAAACCATTTCAAAACACCCTCTTCTGCTCTCTCAACCACGCTCTTTTTATTTCCACACATCTCTCTTACCCTTACATTACTTACTCGATCAAACCACCTCACACCACGTATTGTCCTCAAACACCTCATTTCCAGCACATCCACCCTCCTGCGCACAACTCTATCCATAGCCCATGCCTCGCAACCATACAACATTGTTGGAACCACTATTCCTTCAAACATACCCATTTTTACTTTCCGAGATAATGTTCTCGACTTCCAAACATTCTTCAAGATACGTGCGTAAAAGGGACCTGGGATTCATCATTTGAATTAGCCTATTGCAAGAACATCCCATCAGAATTTTTAAAGAGACAAACAGTCCACTGAGTGATATTATTATCATTATATCATTATTATTATTATCATTATTATTATTATTATTATTATTATTATCATTATTATCATTATTATTATTATCATTATTATTATCATTATCATTATTATAATAATAATAATAATAATAATAATAATAATAATAATAATAATAATAATAATAATAATAATAATGATATAATAATAATAATATCACTCAGTGGACTGTTTGTCTCTTTAAAAATTCAGATGGGATGTTCTAGCAATAGGCTAATTCAAATGATGAATCCCAGGTCCCTTTTACGCACGTATCTTTTAGCTTGTTTCCTGCTCGATTATAGTCAAATCAGGGTTTCCTCTGTTCCATCACCATTACTTTGCATTTACTTGGGTTGAATGTCTTCAACCATGTACCAGACCAACTCCGAAGTTTATATACGTTAGTTTTTATATTAACGTAGGTTAGAGCAAGGAATTTTTACACTTGTTGGGCCCCATCTCTTGAAGTTTCTTTTCCATCGTACAGCCTCTTCAACTTCAGTGAGATGTCTACATTCACAATTTTGTTACTCAATTGGTTCTATTCATGCACTTCTCACACAATAAAAGTATTTCCTTACATCTTTTCCAACAAGATTCTTGCTTAATTCAAATTATGGCCTCTGGTTGTTCTATTTACATCTTTCTAAGAACTGTTCACTACTGACTTCAAACTGGTTTAAATAATTAAAGTTGTAATAAAATCATCCTCCATTCTTCTATCTTCCATGATGGTCAAATTCTTAGCCTTAAATCTCACTGTAACCCAGCTCTCTTAATTCTGATACCATCTTTGTTGCCCTTCACTGAACTTTATCAATTCTTTGTGCATATTCTAGTTATGTCCATATATAAAATGAGCAGTTTACTGAATATTAACCTATCCATGTATGTGAATGTGATTCTAGTATCTGAAAGCAAACAGCTTGTTTCCTATACAATTCTCCTAAGGCAGGGCTCCACTGACACATAAATTCCAGCACCCAATTCCAGGCTCTTTCTAATACTTCCTCCCACCCTGATCTTACAATCAATTTGTATAAAATCTTTGATCAAAACATGCCACCTATTCATAATTTTGCCACTCACTAAAACAATTATGGATAGCCTTACCCTAATTTGTCATTTCAAACTGCCAACACAAATGTTATTACTCAGGAGTACTCTTCCCAGGCACCTGAAAGGAAATCAAATCAAATGATACAATCACACTATCTAAGACAATTATAAGACCACCATCCATTGTCCATAACAAGAAATAAGCCATAAAATACTGGTGAATGTTTGGGAGCAGTACAGAACAATGTATTTCAATGTACTCCATTTGTTAGAAGTGCATTATGGGGGAGCTGACGAAATCTTACAAAATCAATTGTATGATATGGAGTAACACGACTGTGGGAAGGGCTATGAAGCTATGGGAAAACATAGGGTGAACTACCCTAGGAGCTGGTTAAACATCTAGAAATAAAAGAATGCACGAAAACGTCATGCAACTTCCCTTAACAGCTGGTATTTCCCAGTGACTCTGACCTAGCACATTTCAAAAGAAAGGTTTTCACTTTCTCAAAAATACATGAATACTTTCCCTTGTACTTTTCTTTTTCCATTTAATTCTCTCTGTATTTCAATTAAGGCCTGGCCTTGATGTGGACATTTGTCTGCGACTGGAGCTTTCAACATGAAAAAAAAGTAGAGTTACTGAACAGATTATGTTCAACAAAGGAGAGGTTACTGGAGACCACAAATATTGGTACAGTGAAAAAAGGTCTAACAGAGAGAGGAAGGTCATATGAGAAGCCAGTGGTACTACTGTCTAAGCACTCTCCTTCATTGGCATTTCGATTTAGTGACCTATCTTCACTGAACTGATACACACAAATAAAGTGCTGAAGCTGTCTCATGTGTCTTCTTCCACCCTTATCTACTCATCTACAATAATGAAATGCTTCCAAACATGATATAATGCTTCCCCATGCTGATGGATACCCAATAAATACAAACTGAATGATTAAAGAATTGTCTAAATCAGTAACAATTACTTATTTACAGGGCTTAAATTTCTCCAACATCTATTTCAACCACAGATTCAAATTCAGCATAAAAAAATAGTCTTACCAAGGTTTTTACAGAATCTTCAAAAACAGTATCCATTATTATTCATTTACAGGTCTTGACATCCCTAAAACATATTTGAACTCTAGATTTGAATTATGCATAAAAAATATTCCTTAAACTGAAGTTTTCAAGCTAATTCAATACCCTCACAAAAATACTAAACTTTTGGTTTTAAAATTGAAATATGGCAAAATGAAACATGTCTATACTTGAAATAATCACAGAAAATATCTCATGATGTTCCCAAAGCTGGTACATACCCAATAAATACAAACTGAATAATTGCAGACTCTTTTAAAAGAGTAACCAATAATTACTTATTTACGAGCCTTAATGTCCCCTATGTTAACCTCAGATTTGATTTCAGCATGAAAAATAGTCCTTATACTGAGATTTTCATTTTAGATTTTCATTTTCATTTTAGTCCTATTACTGAGGATTTTGAGCTAATCTATTACCCTCAAAAAATACCAAAATTTGCAAGTAAAAGTCCAGGGGATTTTTTAGCCAAAAAAAAAAAAAAATTTGTTTTAAAATCAAAATACAACATAGTGAAGAGCTACTATACATTAAAAAATCACGGAAAATATTTCACGATGCTTCCCAAAGCCGATAAATACCCAATAAATATGAGCCAAATAATCATAGATTCTTCTAAAAGAGTAAAAATTAATCACTTATTTACAGGTGCTAATGTCCTTCAACATATATTTCAACCTAAGATTCGAATTCACTGTGAAAAATAGTCCTCATACCGAGTTTTCAAGCAAATCTATTACATTAAAAAATACCTAAAAATGCAGGTAATAGTTTAGGGAATATCTTTAGCCCAAAAACCTTCTTTTAAAACTGAAATATGACATAATGAAACATTTCTATACTTGAAAATATAATGGAAAATATCTCATAATGCTTCCCCAACCCGATACATACACAAAACAAATAATCAAAGAATCTTCTAAGAGAGTAACCAATAATTACTTATTTATGGGCCTTACTGTCCCTAAGCACATATTTCAAACCCAGATTAGAATTAATGTGATATCTCCAAAAAGCAACAGACCCTATCAAAACTTAACTTACCCTAGCACCCAGATTTACCTTAAATTTCACAATTATCATCAAAATATAGCAATGATACTGTTGTCAGCGGCATGAATTTACATGGGTGACTGTATTTACTAAATCTAATGGAATCCACTTGTATTTACAAAAACTCAAACAGTACCAGTAATGGCACCAAATAAGACCAGAGCAGTCACATTATTCATATAATATAAAAAATGACACTGCTTGGAACAGACTGATGAAACTTTTCTATTTTCCTAAGTCCTGATAATTGATACTGAATCCACTCCCACTTTTCCATGATATTTATTAACATATAAAAAACTCAAGCTCTCCCATCTCAATTCATTTCATAACATTAATCCTACCATTCAGTAAGAAATTCCATTAGATTGAACAGTTAATACAGAGGTGGGACTACACCACAGCTTTACCAAAGTGAAGAAAAAATTAAGGCTGGAAGAGCATTTTTGGCATATTTTCATCCTATACTACCATACTGTAATAAAGAATTTGATGACTGAAAAGTGTACGGTTAATCATTGTAAAAGTGTCCTAATGTGAAATACTTGTAGAAATCAACACAGCTTATGTAATCTCACCTAATTTTCCTAAAAACAAAATTTACATTACTTTCTGTTACCTGGTGAATACGTTTTTGTTTTGGTTCCATGTTTACTATCAGTTGTTGGGAGAATTCTAGAAGCGTTTCATCAACTTTTACAATAATTATTCCAATTTTTTCAAGATCTTCATAACCCTTACCACTATCGACTTACCGATTTACATACTAAATATTGTCTAAATCATACTTCCCACTATAAATCCATTCTTCACAACAAATCGTATTGCTCAATAAAAAATCTCATTCCCATCTAGGGGGCTGGAGATAAGCAATTAATATTTTTCTTGATTACTGACTGGAAGGCTTGTTGTACAGTTCTTGGGAGTGAATCGAAGAAAAAAGAGGAAATGAAAGGGAAAGGCTCTGGGGCTCACCTAGTGCTTCAGTGTCAGTCAAATAGGTTTCCATTCACTATAATCAGGCTGTTAACATAGTATTGGTTAAGTTAGAAAAGGCTGGTTAGTTTTATAGTTACCACTATATTAATCAAGAACCCAATATACACTTTTTTATTTTGCATGAAAAAACAAATGGCAGTGTTTATTTTACTGATTAGTCAGTTCCAATGGATGAAATACTAATTCAGCCTACCAGATCATTTTTTCTTACATCTATTTCATTACTTGTTTCATCAACTTTTTGAGGGAAGAAGATTTCTTGCAAATATCAAGATTCCTACAAATAATTATGATGAGGGAAGTTATCAATTCGTCATAGTCAATCGGAGTTGCAGTGGAGCAGCTCATACCCACCACCATCATCCAATTTAAGCAACGTGGTGATATAATGAAGTCAAATCATTCAACCTCACTTAACTAGGGGTCTCTGCCAACAACTCTAGTCGGTAAAATAACCACTCATAACTTTATCTCGCAAGGATGAGAATTTGCTGAAATCTTGACAACATTTTTACTATACTTCTTCAAACCCAACAATAATGGTAACAAGAACGGAATATTAGCACATATACTGGTGCCTTCTGCGTGTGCTACGCCACCGTAGCTAAATTTAGTCTTCATTCACCCATGACCCATAAGAAATAACACATTAAGCATCAGAGAGCTTTAAATATAAGCATTAAATATAACCTGAGTCTATTCCTCTGTAAAATTGTTTGATAAACGTGTACGTGTCTCATATTACGACTGACACAATGTTACGATTATTTCTTTGGTTACTATCACCGCTGTCATCCCCATAAAAGTATTCCAAATACATATACACTAGTAAATACACATGCATAGGGAAACTCAAGCAACAACATACATAATGAAAACCTTAATTGTGAATGTAACAGGAAACCTTGCCACCAACAGCATCCATCCTTTTGTTTTGACAGGTAGCAGTCAACGTCACGTCTTCTAGATTTATACTAAGAAAGGTCGAATATCCTATGTTCCACAACCCACATAAATTATAAACTGGCAACTGTTTCCCTGGTGGCCAACTAACAAACTAAATAATCAATAAATATATTAGAATGTTTTAATTGGTGTCTTAATTGGACAGGCTTTTTATATCTGAGATTTTTAGATTTTCTAGTATTTCCTAGTCTGTCTTTGTCTATAAGCAATGATAATATTGATGATAATAATAACAATAATAATAATCATAATAATGATAATTATTATCATTATCATTATTATCATTATCATCATAATTATAATTATTATTATCATTTTCATTTGATTTATGTATAGGCACATAGCTATTAATGTTAACGTTGAGATACATGTCAGTTTCAGGGGAAAAAATTACGTACTTGAAGCATACTAAACTGTATGTTACGATGTTTTCACGCATTATGATACTGATAATTTAAATGATTGACCCGAGGTAAATATGGCTGCCATAGAGTTAAGATTTTCAATTCTAAATGGCAGACTCGTTAGAATTGAATTAGCGTCTATAGGAGAAACATGATGGAAAGTGGGACGGTATTTTTGTTGTTGGTGTTGTTGTTGTTGTTGTTGTTGTTCTTGTTGTTGGTTATTAGGCTTTTATGTCTATCAACTGCCACTCAGTAATAAGACCATTAAAACCTGTACCCCCATTAAAACCTGTACCCGAAAAATGTTCTACACCTTTTACACTTCCAGCTCTGTATATGGCCCGTGGTGGAAAAGTTATGCTGATTATTTTCAATGTTCATCTCGAGTCTAAAAACAGTATATCATCTGGGTTACACCTTCGAACACGCCCTCATACACATTGGAAACCGATTTGTTCGTGAATAATTCTTATTTTCTCATGTATAGTGTGTGGCGATGAACAATTTTCCTTTACCCCAAGCATTGTCTCTCACTTTCTAGGCAACGTGGGCGTTGTCTGGTGGGGTGGTGGGGGTCGGGTGAGAGGTGCACTGCCCTCCCAAGACACAATTTTCATTTGCTAAAAACAGTTGATTGAATGTATGATCTGCCGACTATTATAAATCCATATGGTGATCGTATGCCCTTCGCCATTATTCTTTTCCAACCATGGGCCCTTCAAAAAAAAATAATCTGGCTAAGCTTAGGTTAATAGCAAAAGCAGTGCGAATAGCTATGGTAGTAAGAGAACCATAAGGTATAATAGAGTTCCAATTTCCAAAAAAAACTTGGCAGTGTAAGGAAAAAAATACAACAAAGGCTTACTCTTAAATTCCCAACGCCCATATGGTGATAATGGGACACTATGTCTACAAAATGACGGATGCACATAAGCAGGCAGTTCACGGAAGCAGAAAACAAGAGGAGAGAATAAAAAAAATTACGGCGTATGGCAAGTGGTCAAATTTTGAGGACAGAATAGAAATCGATAAGTGGAACTGTTCTGGTTTCAACTCTCTCTAGTATTTATGTAAAGCTAGAACCAAGGAATATAGAGATCCTTCCCAGATGTGAAAGAAGCACTGCATTCAAGGCTGATTCATTCCTTTGAATAATCTGATACCAGTTCAACGAGGAAGAAATTTCACTGTCTAAACTCAGCCCGCTGTTTCTTCGAGTTAGACTTGGTTATTTATGTGATGTAATGTTACTATGGTTATTGTGCTGAGTGGTGGAGATAAAAAAAAAAAGTTGAGGCATTTTAACGGCAATTATGACGAAAGGAAAAACAGATGGAACAAGATTTAAAAAGGGCGAAAACAGAGTGCACAGCCGTCAGTATATGAGGATCTGTTGAAGAAAGGAAGGACAGAACCCTGTAGGACACCATTGGTGGTGGTGACTAGGGTCTGGAATTATGAGAGAGAGAGAGAGAGAGAGAGAGAGAGAGAGAGAGAGAGAGAGAGAGAGAGAGAGAGAGAGAGAGAGAGAGAGAGAGAGAGAGACTCTAATGCCATGCCTTTTCAAAAGCTCTCTATGCATCAAATGCCATAATAAAGATTTCTGAGTTTTAAGATAGGATGTGTTCTCGGGATGCCATTACTGGCGATGGTCAGATGTGTCCCTGTGATGCATTACTGGCACTGGTCGGGTGTGTTCCCGAAGTATTAGATTTACTGGCACAGATGAATGTGTGTTCTTGGGTGTACCATTACTGGCACAGGTGGATGTGTGCGTTCTGTGTAATGTGAATAAGATAAAGCATGTGATTTATCAGCTCATGGCATACCCCTACTGGATTTCATTTGGGCACTGAATATACACAGTGTGTGTTATTAAGGCAAAGAATTGATATATCTTCATTTGAATTCGGAGGAGAAAGTTCATTGACAATTTACGTAACACTTATTTCAGCAACTGCTGCTAAAACTTTTACTGCTACACTGTCCGAATGGCCTTGTATATCAGCGACCACTTCAGTGTGATAGAACATATACCTATACAATCTTTAAAAAGGACTCTTCCTTATATTATCATTCTCCATGGAAGATAAATAAAGCTTAAAGTAAGGCTGACAACAAATATAACAAGAGATCAGATTACTGTTGACTGAAAATGTGAAACAAGAATTTGTGGTGATTATTTAGACTGCTGTGATATTTAGTGTTATAATCAACGTAAGTTAATGCAATTGTGTGTTCCATTGATACACCTGTATTCAACCAAACGATACACACTTACAGATATGCGTCGATTGTTCTTTTACCTAGTAGTATTCATTAAAATCATCAAGGTAATCAGTGTTTCAGACAAGTGAACTTTTAGGGTTAGTCAGACCAAGATTTCAAACTCAAATATGTTTATAGTACTTTTATTCAAAGACAACACTTATATTCTATCAATATTCCTGTATCATTATTTTATTGAAATATTTTTCCAGGTCATCAATTGGATTAAGGATCCTCCTTCAAAGTAGTTCAGATAAATAATTCTGTTTGTCTGAACTCGTGATCGGATCGTGACGAAAACAAACCTGACAAAAAGGAATTAATAGTCAAATTAAACATAGTTTTAGATAGTTACAAAATAATATAAACAAAAATTTATTATTACATAATTTTTGTCATCATTATTTCGTATCATTAAAAAAAAATGTCAATGTTTACTTTACTCTTGTATTAAAGAATCTCTTTGCTTGCAGACGCTTAAAATGGCTGACAGCTCGGAAGCCGCTCATTGGCTGAATTTTCCTCGCAATGGACTAGCGGAAGGTGGATTGTGACGACATCCGACGGAATGACTCTGCCAGATAAGCTGCTACTCCGAAAACTTGATCTTTGAGTGCATTAACTCATATTTCTCATGCGGTAGGCTACTGTGAGTATTGAAAGATCTGAAGAATACTCTGAAATGTATGCAATGTTGCCACATGTGCTCCAACTAAATTTAGATGGTATTTTCGAGTAACAGTAAGTTACTGGTAGGCCAAACCTTCCCTATATAAAGAGCTGACTTATATAGTATCTGTGGGACTCTAAATGATTATTGAAGGCCGAATGTGGCTGGTACTAAAGAATTAATAAGATTGGCATTGACCGGTGGTGACAAAGAAAACGTTGTTTTGCAAGTTTGGGTCACTATTATAAAAAAAATTTAGATGGCCCACTTGCTGAATAATTGATCATTTCAAGATAAATGTCAAAAATACGCATCATGTTTCATAGATTTACACAGTGTAGCTATGAATTGTTCTAGAATCTCAGAAATATTCTCATCTTGTCATTAATTTTAGGAAATTAGTACAGATGTTTGGTAATTAAGATTTTTAGGAGTTGGAAGTAATTATAGAACACTCTTGAGTCATTGAATTTGATTAAGCCAGTCCATCACACATATGTTGATGCGGCAGTTGAATCTAATTTTATCAGTCATTGCAATGGTTTCACTTTTACCTTGGAAGCTGCAGTAAATTTCTAACACTGCCATGGCAGTGAGCCAGCTATCTTGCTGCTAGATTATATGATAGCCCCCAGAGACTCATGAACATTTTAGGGTTAAGTATCATTAGTAGCTTCATAATATGGTTATATATTTATTTGTATTTTACGCTGTTTCAAGAATTGGTTCATTATCAGTTCACCCACAGATCAAAACTAGCTTTGGTTATTGTATGAGTTTGTTCTGCAATGTAGTGTAGTGTATAGAGAATACAGTAAGTGCTTTGGATTGTGAATTGGAGCATTGTTTTATTATGCATAAATATGTAAGGGGTTAGTAGAGTTATATACATCAGGGAGAATTTGGGGCTCTGACATAAAAGTAGGCAGAACACTTGTAGTAAATCAGCAGAATTTATTAAAACCTTGCCTAACCTCCTTTAGTTCCCAAGATCTTTAGTTCAAAGTTACCAACATTATATTGATGTTGCTAGGGATTGCATGGAATGGCTGATTTAGGGAGTGGCATGAATGGCCACTTTGTTTGTTGTGTGTGTGACATTCATTGGTTGTCAGCCAGTACTCAATCACGGGTGTGACTGGTATATTTCATTTAGAACATTGAACATTTTAACTACTAGGGATGTTAGGTGAGGGTTTTCATAACCACACAGGATCACTTTGTCTTTTACCACAGAATAAGCAGTAATGCTCCAAATCATACTGTACTACTTTTGTCATATTCTCCAGACATTAAACTATTATTGGAGAACATATTCACTTGAAGTGAAGTGTTTTAGATACCTGGGAGTGGACATGGCAGCAAGTGAAAAAATAGAAGCGGAAATAAGTCATAGGGTGGGTAAGGGGGCGAAGACTAGGAGCATTTGAAAAATGCGTGGAAAGAGAGGTCATTACCTGGGAGGGCAAAAATGTGTATGTTTGAAGATGCTATGGTCCCAATAATGTTTTATGCATGCAAGGCATGGTCTGTAGATGAGGAAGTGCGAAATAGGGTAAAAATATAGGAAATTAAATGTTTGACAACAGAGTGTTGTGGAAGGTGGTTTGATCAAGTAAGTAACAAAAGGGTACGAGAGAGGTGTGATTATAATAAGAGTTTGGTTGAGAGCTGAAGAGGATGTCCAGGAATGGTTTGGATATATATAGAAAGAATGATTGAGGAGAGGTTGACAAAAAGGATATATGTGTCAAGAGGAGAGGTCTATGAGAAGGGGGAGATCAAATTGGGGATTGAAGGATGGAGTGAAAAGGATTTTGAGTGATCAGGGCCTAAACATGCAGGTGATAGAATAGACTGGGACAGTGTTGTATACAGGGGTCAACATGCTGTCATGGGACTGAACTAGGGCTTGAACCATGGAAAGGTCTGTGAGGTCTAGTTTTGGATAGGGTGCTGTGTTTTTTGTGCATTGTACATAACAGCAAGAGATTGGATGAGAATTAATGCAGCATTTCTTCATCTCTCCTTGGCGCTGCCTCACTAATGCAGGAAATGATGATTAAGTATGAAAGTTATCAAAAAAAAAAAAAGTATGAAACCATAAGTAGTATAATAACTTGGCATTTAGGTGAGTGGACTCTTAAAATGACCTATGGGTATATTGTATACATTACTGTATAACTTTTTTGACCATATATATGTACAGAGTATAATTCAGGATAAAAAGATGTTCTGGAAGGAGGTAAATAAAGTGCGTAAGACAAGGGAGCAAATGGGAACTTCAGTGAAGGGCGCAAATGGGGAGGTGATAACAAGTAGTGGTGATGTGAGAAGGAGATGGAGTGAGTATTTTGAAGGTTTGTTGAATGTGTTTGATGATAGAGTGGCAGATATAGGGTGTTTTGGTCGAGGTGGTGTGCAAAGTGAGAGGGTTAGGGAAAATGATTTGGTAAAAAGAGAAGAGGTAGTGAAAGCTTTGCGGAAGATGAAAGCCGGCAAGGCAGCAGGTTTGGATGGTATTGCAGTGGAATTTATTAAAAAAGGGGGTGACTGTATTGTTGACTGGTTGGTAAGGTTATTTAATGTATGTATGACTCATGGTGAGGTGCCTGAGGATTGGCGGAATGCGTGCATAGTGCCATTGTACAAAGGCAAAGGGGATAAGAGTGAGTGCTCAAATTACAGAGGTATAAGTTTGTTGAGTATTCCTGGTAAATTATATGGGAGGGTATTGATTGAGAGGGTGAAGGCATGTACAGAGCATCAGATTGGGGAAGAGCAGTGTGGTTTCAGAAGTGGTAGAGGATGTGTAGATCAGGTGTTTGCTTTGAAGAATGTATGTGAGAAATACTTAGAAAAGCAAATGGATTTGTATGTAGCATTTATGGATCTGGAGAAGGCATATGATAGAGTTGATAGAGATGCTCTGTGGAAGGTATTAAGAATATATGGTGTGGGAGGAAAGTTGTTAGAAGCAGTGAAAAGTTTTTATCGAGGATGTAAGGCATGTGTACGTGTAGGAAGAGAGGAAAGTGATTTGTTCTCAGTGAATGTAGGTTTGCGGCAGGGGTGTGTGATGTCTCCATGGTTGTTTAATTTGTTTATGGATGGGGTTGTTAGGGAGGTAAATGCAAGAGTTTTGGAAAGAGGGGCAAGTATGAAGTCAGTTGGGGATGAGAGAGCTTGGGAAGTGAGTCAGTTGTTGTTCGCTGATGATACAGCGCTGGTGGCTGATTCATGTGAGAAACTGCAGAAGCTGGTGACTGAGTTTGGTAAAGTGTGTGGAAGAAGAAAGTTAAGAGTAAATGTGAATAAGAGCAAGGTTATTAGGTACAGTAGGGTTGAGGGTCAAGTCAATTGGGAGGTGAGTTTGAATGGTGAGAGGCTGGAGGAAGTGAAGTGTTTTAGATATCTGGGAGTGGATCTGGCAGCGGATGGAACCATGGAAGCGGAAGTGGATCATAGGGTGGGGGAGGGGGCGAAAATTCTGGGAGCCTTGAAGAATGTGTGGAAGTCGAGAACATTATCTCGGAAAGCAAAAATGGGTATGTTTGAAGGAATAGTGGTTCCAACAATGTTGTATGGTTGCGAGGCGTGGGCTATGGATAGAGTTGTGCGCAGGAGGATGGATGTGCTGGAAATGAGATGTTTGAGGACAATGTGTGGTGTGAGGTGGTTTGATCGAGTGAGTAACGTAAGGGTAAGAGAGATGTGTGGAAATAAAAAGAGCGTGGTTGAGAGAGCAGAAGAGGGTGTTTTGAAGTGGTTTGGGCACATGGAGAGAATGAGTGAGGAAAGATTGACCAAGAGGATATATGTGTCAGAGGTGGAGGGAACGAGGAGAAGAGGGAGACCAAATTAGAGGTGGAAAGATGGAGTGAAAAAGATTTTGTGTGATCGGGGCCTGAACATGCAGGAGGGTGAAAGGAGGGCAAGGAATAGAGTGAATTGGAGCGATGTGGTATACCGGGGTTGACGTGCTGTCAGTGGACTGAATCAAGGCATGTGAAGCGTCTGGGGTAAACCATGGAAAGCTGTGTAGGTATGTATATTTGCGTGTGTGGACGTATGTATATACATGTGTATGGGGGGGGGGGATTGGGCCATTTCTTTCGTCTGTTTCCTTGCGCTACCTCGCAAACGCGGGAGACAGCGACAAAGTATAATAAAAAAAAAAATAATAATTCAGGAGTAATGACTGTAAGAGTGAGGTGTGGTAGTAAGTACAGTCTGAATAAGGCAGATGACCAGAATGTGCTGATGCTGTGAAAAATGATTGATGAAGAGGATCTACATGTCAGAAGTGGAAGGAGCAAGGAGGAGAGTGAGAGTGAGAAGATGGAAGGGTGGAACAAAAGAGGCTTTGGGATACTGGGGCCTGAGCACTCAGGAGGATGAAAGACATGTATGGGATATAATTAATTGAATCAGTCCAGTATATTGATGATGACATACTGTTAGTGGGCTGAACCGTCATGTGTGAAATTGTCAAGGTAAACCATGGAGTCACTTGTGGGGCTTGGCTGCTGTGCTGATGGTATGCTCTGTTTTCACTGTGATATGCATGGTAGCTAGAGAGTGGTGTGTAAATGTTGCCATTATTTGTCCTTGGTGCTACTTTGCTTAAGCAGGAAAAGAAGTTGGGCGAAGAACAAAATGTTTTTTATACTTGTTACTTGTTTATTAATATTATTCCAATATTTTATTATTATTATTATTATTATTATTATTATGATTATTATTATTATTATTTTTTTTTTTTTTTTTTATACTTTGTCGCTGTCTCCCGCGTTTGCGTTTGTTATTATTATTACTATTATTATTATTATTGTGAAAGCTATTGGAAACTATAACAGAAATTTGTATTGCCATTATGAGTTGCATAAAATCCTCAAGATCTTTGTAAACTCATCTAAACCTGCATCTTGGTCATATCTGTACCAGAAACTTGTATTGAAGCTAAAGCATTCATTGGACATCTATTTCATACCTGTAGAATTTAATTTTGAGATAATCTTTCTTCCTGAAATTCTTCTTCAGTAGTACTCTGCTTTGTACCATGACTATGCTATTTGTCTCTTATTAAACAAAGTATATTTTACTACTCGCCTGCATATTTTCTTCTGCTTTTAAGAGGTACAACTTATATTGGAAAAGTTTGTCAGCATATTTATTTGTGGATTCACTCAATAAGTTATGCAAGTTTTTCTAAGAAGAGAATTTTGAGTTGGATTTTTTCTTCAGATTTGAGCAGTAATGGAGACAGTAGTTTACTCGGGAGTGACTTTGGAAATCCCGTCTGAAATCTGTGAAGACATCTCCCTGCTGTTTGATATTATCTCTCCAGACACTTGGAATAATCACCTTACTGATGAGCACCGGGAAATGTTAATGGTCTGTCAACTATTTTCAAGTTTTAGATATTAGACTTATGGTATGTCTTACTTCAGTATGGAAGTCCTGTTATATTGTTATCTTTATTCTTTTGTCTTGGACTAGTTTAAAGAAAATTTAGGAAAATATCATTCATTTGTTGTTGAGAATTCATTATCTAGTTGTGATGTGTTCTTTTTCTTTGAAGTTATTTCTCTATGTGACTGATTACCTTTTTATGTTGTTTGTGCATAACACAGTATTTCTGAAATTATTTCATTATATTTGTATAAACTTGGAATTTTAGGGTTTATAATGTTAAGGATAGAACTTGTGTTAGATGTAACAGATGGTTCATTAATTGCTGATGGTGAAATTTGTAATCCAAGAGGATGATGATATGTCACAGTCTGCTTAATGATCTGATATATGGCAAACCATTAAGAATATTCCCCTGGGTATAAGTAGATTTCTTAAACTTAAATATGCTGGAGGAGGAATGGATGTTTAATGGGGAGTATTTGGTAGGCAGCTAGTGACTTGGGAGGTATTTTACCATACTGCCCATCTGGGTATTAGGAGGGTTAGTGATGGTTGCTTAGTGAGCCAGCTTTTCAGCAGCTGTCAAGTTGCACTCCTGTGACCCAGGTAGCTCTTTTCTTTCTGCCTCATCCACAAGTAGACTATTGGCATTGTCCACAGACATACGATTTCTCCTTGTCACACATAAACCTTAACTTGCACAGCTTATTCTTTATAACTATAGATTTTCCTGCGATGAGCTCTATCTACTAGCCTTGCCTTTTGGCAAAATGGTAGGAGCAGTAGGTAGAAGGAGTTAGGTAGGAACATTTAGGGAGGAGCATTTGGTAAAAGTAGTCGTTGGGAACATTAGGCTGGAGCATTAGGTAGAAGTTGGAGCCTCTGCAGATACTTTGCCAGAGTTGCCCTCTGCCAGGAGCCTGTTAAGGGTTAGGCATGAAGGCTAAGAAGTGGCACTGGAGTTCACTAGTTATGGAGATTTTGTTGCCTTGGCAACCTACTTGAGGGAGTTCCAAGGAGGGAACAGGTATCAGTGATATAGTTGAATATTTAGCAGCCTTGTTGGACATAGTTGATGCAGTCATACTGGATGAGTCAGCCAAGAAATAATTGGCCATTATTGAAGATCAATGGTTTTCAAGAGAAGACATTTGACCTTGAATATAAATATGATGTGGGATATGAAATGTTATTGAATGAATGGAAGATGCTGTGTGTTGAAGATTTGAATTTGGAAGGGTATTTTAGAAAGGTGTTGTGAAAAAAGTTCTAAGATACGAGAACCACGAAATTTTGTACTGATATTAAAACAATAGAGTGTTGATGGTAAAATATTTAAGTTATGTTTTATGGTGACTATGGCTTCAAGGTGTGGAGAAGGTTGGATTCATATTATGAATCCAGTTTGCATCCTCTTATAACTTGAATGATGAACCTCTCCCACTTAGCAAAACTTTTACCACTAAAACTAGGCATCATATATGACACGCATATAACATTCACTTAACACACTATAGACATACACAAAGGTTATAAAACTAGATATCCTCAGAACACTTGTTGGCACCTGATTTAGGACAAGTAATAGAATCCCTTGGTATCATGTACGAGCAGTTTATTCTTCTTCAGTCTAAACTGTACCTCCTCTGCTTGGTAAGCCACCCTTTTAAAGGCAAACATTACATAACTATCAACCAAACCTTACATAACTATCAACCACATGAAACAGAGCACTTGTAACAGCCACCAACCGCCTATTGGCCAACACTTAATTTACACATAATGAAACCAAATTGTTTTGATGAAAAGTTCTACTTCTGCATGCTTGGTACTCAGGTCTATGCAACAGCACAAGACCTCTCCCACCAGAACTACTCTAATAAACCAAGAACTCCCATGCATAAGCAAACAAACCCTACTTCTCTCTTTAGTTACTTCGATCCACAAATCCAGCTCTTCCTAGGATATGTGTATTGACCAAATAGATTCCCACTGTAGTTACTTGATAAGAATTAACCCCCCAGCCTTGTCCTGAGCTCCATTTCACCAGAAATGAACCCATCCCCAGAAGCATTTTACACTTTCTCACCTTTGTTGTGGACTGTACCCATCTCTTCAACTTTACAAACATCAGTTCATCATATCACAAGACCCCTTGTTCCCAAGATACATCGTCTCTTCTGAAGACGCTGAACATATCTTTCTCAGTTGTTTTGCATTCACTTCATAAAGACAGATGCACAGTATCACTACATCTCTTTATCTGTGATCCTGTGTGATGGACATAACTGGCTCCCAAATGCCTCAGGAACCCCCATACAAGGTAAGGTAAGGAAGGGAGTCCAGCAGCAAATAGTGATACATTTCATTCTTACTGTGGATAGTAGGCTGTGGCTTTGATGTATTACACATTTATTTTGAAATGTTCCTTTAGTTAAGTGTTTACTTTTTTTTCAGGGTTTTTTACCAGAATTTCCTCATAATGACTTGGAAGAGAAGACACGCACTTTGGAAATGTTTTTCATGGATGAAAACTTTAGATTTGGAACCCCACTCAGATTATTTCATGAACAGCTATGTAAGGGTTTCTTCAATCCAGAAATTTCAAAGATGAGAGCAGTTCACAAGAAAATATTGTACAAAGAATACAGGTAATAAATGTTTTGATTTTTTTCTCTGCATTGGAGACTATTGTATCCTCATTTTAAACTTAGGTAGTGTTTTATGTATTTATTGTATAAATATAGTACAAAATCTTTGTCATTATTATGTTTCATATGTTTAAGATTTCTTAGAAGTTATTTAGGTTTTGACCTTTACAGCAGCCCTTGAAAAATATTGGTTAATAGAGGGAATGTGTTTTCATGGAGTCTTCGACTTTATACCACTCCAAATAATTGATGTGTAGTTTCCTATACACTGTCATGTTTTTAACCTTCCCTATAAGTGGCAGTTTTAATTTGGCAATTTTCTGGTCTGTCTTGTCCAAACAAGTACCAAGTGAGCCCTCTTGTGCTACTAGCGGAACTTAAAAATAAAAAAGTTTCAGTGAAAATGTCATCTTAATGGTCATGGAGTATGCCTATACCTGAAGCCAGTCAGTGACAGCAGGATAACCTCTATCTATTCTTTGGTGTAAACAGGAGTGGTAATTTATTTCTTGGCCACCTCTAGAAAAGTTATGCCATGACCAGATCTGAATAGAAATTCTTTGCAACCTACTTAATCATTGCTCTCACGTATAGAATTATATTCTGAGGGTACAAATCAGGATCAAGAATGCTATAAGATATGCAGAATATTTTTATTTGTACTTGCACAGATACCGACAGAAGCAGTATCTACATCACACACTGGAGGAGGTTCTGGTTAGGAGAAAAAGGGTACTGGATATCGTTAGTAACATGCCGCCTGATGATGTTCCTAAGATTCCACGACTCCTTCCCTTGGTAAGTGGGATCTTGCATCTGCTGCAGTTGTAGGATTTCAGTATATGGTATTTTAATAAGTTATTACAGATTTTAATCCCTCTTGTATATTTATTTATATTATTTCTTAATTACATCGTTGGTTTAAACATGAAAAAGGAGTGTCAAAGATTTCATTTTTGTTGATTTTATAAGGGATGTAAAAGAAGGTGAGAGACTTAGATACAACAAGGGGAGAATAGTATGAATGAAGAGTAGATATGATTTGGTAGGCTTTGGTACTGAAATCAGGCTCAGTATGTTTTCTTTACTCCTGAGTTTGTAAGTTACCATTCACTGGGTTATGATGAATTCTGTTTGTCATTCATATATGTCATACATGAATTAGGAGTTGATAAAAGACTCGTTCAGTGTTGGAAGTATGCTTTGGGAGATGATAGCAGACTTTTGGTAAAATGTTTACATCTCATAACAACCAATTAAAAATGTTCCCAATGCAGTCAGACAGTTTAGTACAGTCCTGTACTGTCAAGGTCAGTTCCATGAAATTTGCTATTTTTATCCCCTTCTGCATTCAGCTTTCAATTTTTTTTTTTTGCTAGAATGAGCCAGTCCAGTATTTTTTCTTTGAAATGGCTTGCTTTCTTTTATCTTAGTACTTAAAAGTATAAGTTATATATGAAGGGTAAGTTTATAGGGTGTGATCCAAGGGTGGGCTGTTTTGATACCTGCTTCTTTCCCTACACGTTGAAGCTTTGGAACTCTCTATCTTTTAATGTTTTTCCCAATAACTATGACGTAGCACATTTCAAAAGACAGGTCTTTCACTTCTCCAGAATTTGTAAATACTTTCCCTTGTCTTTTCTTTTTCCATTTCATAATTCTCTATATATTTCAATTAAGGCTCAGACTTGATGTGGAATTTTGTCCCTGACCAAAGAAAGTTGTTAGATAGTTTGTTTTGAGAGGCTAGGATACTTCTGGTAAGTCATTGATTCAGATGAAGATTGAAATCTGCATTAACAGTAGTTGGTGTTGATTGTAGTTTTAGAAATTTAATGGAATAGTAGCAATCTTAGAAGGGCAGCCATTTTCACTAGGAAAATGGAAGACATTATTGCAGTAGAATTTTTCTTTATACTTAAAAAAAGCTTCTGAATTTTAGGCATGATTTTATTTCAGTATTTTCCTTGCTTTTGCAGCATAATAAAAAGAAGAGTTCACGTACATCAATTGAGTACTGTACAAAGAAACGCTACTTTCGTGAATTGGCTGCTATTCGAGCAGAAGTTGGAGACATCAGTGATATTTCAGATGATGAAATTTATCCAGGTATGAAATTTGGAGTTTTGATGAGTAGCATTATCATTTTTTTCTAGCTCTTGTTTTCCTTTGCCATTTTTATACATCAAAAAGGAAGCCAACATTCCTTAGTGATTGTAGAGACACTGTATTGAAAGCTCTAGCAAGACTCTTTTGAAATAATCTTTATGTCCCTTGACCCTTAACTTTGCAGAGGGACCAGGGGCATCACTCAATAAAAAGCAGCGTCGTCAGTTAGGTGGTCTAGAAGGATCACTTCCTCCAGACTTATTACCAGTCAGAGCAACCCACAGCAGTGGTTCTCTTGCGTTAGACCTAGAACTGAAAATAACACCCACCAGCAACCCACTGGATCTCACTGATGATCACTTCAGAGCTATGTTGGCAGCACACAGACTTCGAAGGAATAAACGAGAGGTACAGGTTATAATTTGCCCTTTTTTTCAAAGTTCATTATCATGACTGTCTCCACATCCTTTGCAGTTAATACTTGCTAAGAATTCCTTGAACATCTCACTTATCAACTGTCTTCATTCAGTTTCAGTAATTGATAAAGAATGTTTGTGGAACTGAGAACATTTGTTTTATTGCTAAGTGGGATAGTCATCACTTGCATAGCCTATGAATAAGAATGCATGTAACAGAATGTAGATTGCACTTAGGGGAGAGTATATGTAGAAAGACAGAGAGAGACACTGAAGAGTAGAAGTAGGTAAGGACAATAGAAAATTAGCAGTTTTGATCTCTTAACATCTACCCATTTGTTCCACTCCATGCTTGAAAAATTTGAGTTTGGATTATCTCCCTCTTCTACATTTATTATAAGCAAACTGTGTTCATTAGCTCTTCTCCTGGATGTAACTGGAGAGTGAATGGTAATGCATGATATTTCATGAAGCAAGTGAATGAGTCCTTTTTTTTGTCACTTCTTTGGGCTTCTGTGGTCAATGATCTCTTACATAATTTATTTACACTTGATTTTTACATCTTTGATGAAAATACAATGCATTTTCATTTATTTTAATTGATTTTCATCATGTTTTGTGTTTCAGTGTTGACATAAAGCTCCCTATTCTTTTTTCAGACTTCCATTGACCTGGACACCCGAGGCATTACCCTCCAAGAAGTTGTATCCCGAGCCCAAATTCAGATGAAGCGACCTCCACAGAGAGCCATTATGTCCCCCTTAACACTTGAAAAACCAAAGAAAAAATTAAAAGTGAAGAAAGAATCTTCATCCATTCTAGTCTCTTCCAACCATTTAGATCTTCCAGTAAACATAAAAACTGAGCTTGCAAGTGACTCAGAATCATCATCATCATCATCTTCATCATCATCTGTCAGTGACTCGGAGGAAATTGAAATAAAGAAGGAAGCACCTGATGCTGTACCTTCTGCTAAAAAGAGGTAAATCTGAATATCTTTCCTTTTTTTTTTATTAATTTAGCCTATCTGTACTACAACTCTTTTCATGGAAGATCTTTGCTTATGGTTTCCATATATTCTTTACATCATATCTTTGTCCCTTATGTAATTGTTGAGGAACCACAGATACTCATGCTCTGGCAGGGGTATTGAAAGCATAGTATTCTTAAACCAGGAAGTCACACTTTATGTTTGTGGTTACCTCCTTCTTTATGGACACTTTTGGTTTGGCTAACTAGCAAATGATTCACCTCCTCAAGTAGGAGTATACTTAGCTGAAAGCATCACAGTATCCAATTCTTGAAGAGTCCAGCTTGTCTCTCTAGCTGATTAACATCTCATTATTTTGAATTGTGGTTGCTTTCATAAAGAAAAATAAGATTATCATTATTATTTCTATCATTTTCTTATCCTCATTATTATTATCATTTTCTTATTTTCCATTACCCAGTTTAGTGAAACAACGTCAAGAGCAACCAAACAATAGCATATTTGATCACATCCATTATCCAGTTTTTCGTATAATGCACTGAAACGAACTCACCATCCAAGACCTGTCATGGTTTCCCTTGACCACTTTACTTTCCATTTATCAGTCAACCCCTTAGTGGTGTATCACCTCCTGTATACTACATTGCTATAATTCACCCTAACTCATTCTGGCTTCTTACCCTCCTGAATATTTCAGGCCATGGTACCTCAAAGCCTCTTTCACCCCATCTTTCCATCTCCTTCTTAGTTCTCTTCCTCCTTCATGCTGCCTCCCCTTCTAACATGTAGATCCTCTTATGCAGACTTTGCTTGCTCATCTCCATATGTCCACACCATATTAGCTCACACAGGTCAGTTCCCCCAATCAAACTGTGCTTAGTACCACACCGAGATCTCCTAGTGTCATTCTTTGTACAGTCATCCATCTTCACACCACATTTAGTCCATAAGCATATCATTTCCAACTCATCCACCCTCTTTCATCCTTTTATCAGGGTCTGAGATTTGCATTCATATACCATCAGGACTACTGTACCTATAGACATGCCCATCTTCCCCTAAACACTGACTTGTACTTCTGTTTCCACACACCTTAGTGTGCCCATGAACTCAGCCCCCTCTTTAACTCTGTCTCATGAAAGCTTCCAAGGTTCCGTCCACTCCTATGTCCACTCCCAGGTACCTAAAGCACTCCATTTCCTCAAGG
Organism: Panulirus ornatus; assembly: GCF_036320965.1. Classification (NCBI taxonomy): domain Eukaryota; kingdom Metazoa; phylum Arthropoda; class Malacostraca; order Decapoda; family Palinuridae; genus Panulirus; species Panulirus ornatus. The sequence goes on from NC_092237.1 coordinate 4,609,261, forward strand.
TTTCCATATTTAAGTACAGTAAACCCTCAATTTGATGGACCTTGATATAATGGATTTCGGATTTAATGGACAAATAATAATATAGCTCAAATTGATTGTAACTTAAAAAAAATAAAGAAATTCAAACGCCACAGCATGCGCATTTCATATCGCACTTGATTTTGGTAGCATGGGGTAGACTTACTTTGTTTCAGTCTTAGTCTCCCTTAAGCTATCATGCCGTCAGGTTGTATACTGATTGTTTCTGATATTTCAGAATCGTGACTTTATTTGTTAAATAATGATGATGAAAAAATGTTGCAATCCTTACAATTCAAAATGGCATTAAGTGATTGTAAGAGGTGCAGTGAAAGCAGGTAGTCCATCCTCGCTTTATTATAAAGAAGTATCTTTTCACGGGAGGAGTGGCAACACCTCTATCTTAGCCAACTCCTACCTCACCTCTATCTCAGTCTGACTTCTGCCTCCAACTGCCTGGCGAGCATTCCCACCCTGCTGGGTGCCCGCCACCCAACTATCATACCACACGCTAAACTCTTCAGTGATAGAAGAGTTAAAAAAGCATGTAAACTTAAATATGGCATAGAAATAGGTTACATTCGATTTAATGGACTTTTGGCATTAACAGACACCCCTTCCCCCTGTTAGTCCATTAAATTGAGGGTTTATAGTATATGTAGAATGAAATCACACTTAGAAATATAAAACGGGGCATACCCTCATTCACACCATACACCCTGACACACCAATACAGAGGAAATTATACTATCTTTTTGAATTGTGTTCTTCAATAATGTATGATATACTGATAGTTTATTCAGTAATGGGAAAAACTGGATTAATTTACACCATGGGGTAATTAGTGTTATGGAAAGACTGAGGAATAAGAGAGTAAGGCACTGCAATTGAGAGAAATGTTTTCCCTTGCTCTGAAGGTGTATCCTCCTGATACAGGTCCCTTCTGATGTAGACCTTGACATAGGAGTATGTAGTCATATTGATAAGCCATAATCAAACACAGTACTGATATTGTTATGATTTGTAACATTGGAAATTTTTTTTTTACCTTTTTTTTTTTTTTTTTTTTTTTTTTTTTTTTTTTTTTTTTTTTATACTTTGTCGCTGTCTCCCGCGTTTGCGAGGTAGCGCAAGGAAACAGACGAAAGAAATGGCCCAACCCCCCCCCATACACATGTACATACACACGTCCACACACACAAATATACATACCTACACAGCTTTCCATGGTTTACCCCGGACGCTTCACATGCCTTGATTCAATCCACTGACAGCACGTCAACCCCTGTATACCACATCGCTCCAATTCACTCTATTCCTTGCCCTCCTTTCACCCTCCTGCATGTTCAGGCCCCGATCACACAAAATCTTTTTCACTCCATCTTTCCACCTCCAATTTGGTCTCCCTCTTCTCCTCGTTCCCTCCACCTCCGACACATATATCCTCTTGGTCAATCTTTCCTCACTCATTCTCTCCATGTGCCCAAACCATTTTAAAACACCCTCTTCTGCTCTCTCAACCACGCTCTTTTTATTTCCACACATCTCTCTTACCCTTACGTTACTTACTCGATCAAACCACCTCACACCACACATTGTCCTCAAACATCTCATTTCCAGCACATCCATCCTCCTGCGCACAACTCTATCCATAGCCCACGCCTCGCAACCATACAACATTGTTGGAACTACTATTCCTTCAAACATACCCATTTTTGCTTTCCGGGATAATGTTCTCGACTTCCACACATTTTTCAAGGCTCCCAAAATTTTCGCCCCCTCCCCCACCCTATGATCCACTTCCGCTTCCATGGTTCCATCCGCTGACAGATCCACTCCAAGATATCTAAAACACTTCACTTCCTCCAGTTTTTCACCATTCAAACTCACCTCCCAATTGACTTGACCCTCAACCCTACTGTACCTAATAACCTTGCTCTTATTCACATTTACTCTTAACTTTCTTCTTCCACACACTTTACCAAACTCCGTCACCAGCTTCTGCAGTTTCTCACATGAATCCGCCACCAGCGCTGTATCATCAGCGAACAACAACTGACTCACTTCCCAAGCTCTCTCATCTCCAACAGACTTCATACTTGCCCCTCTTTCCAAGACTCTTGCATTTACCTCCCTAACAACCCCATCCATAAACAAATTAAACAACCATGGAGACATCACACACCCCTGCCGCAAACCTACATTCACTGAGAACCAATCACTTTCCTCTCTTCCTACACGTACACATGCCTTACATCCTCGATAAAAACTTTTCACTGCTTCTAACAACTTGCCTCCCACACCATATATTCTTAATACCTTCCACAGAGCATCTCTATCAACTCTATCATATGCCTTCTCCAGATCCATAAATGCTACATACAAATCCATTTGCTTTTCTAAGTATTTCTCACATACATTCTTCAAAGCAAACACCTGATCCACACATCCTCTACCACTTCTGAAACCACACTGCTCTTCCCCAATCTGATGCTCTGTACATGCCTTCACCCTCTCAATCAATACCCTCCCATATAATTTACCTAATTTACCTAAATTAGTAAAACCCTTGGGAACTCTCATCAAGGGAGTGGCCATGACTACATATTTCACCGTGGATAACACATTTTCTCGTTACCAGGTTTCTCTAGGTAATTGAGGCTAGTCAATCTACACTCACAAAATCATCAGAGTTCACTAGTTCACTGATGTTTTGTAAACAAGTTTGACATCTAATTGCTAGGAGTTGGGCAGCAGTTCAATTTGATGCTCAAAACTCTTGGACATACTTATTTTTGAGATGAAAAGTGTGCAATACTTCATTGATATGACAGATTCTATGAGCATGATAGAGTTCCATTACTAAGAGTATTATGAAAGAAATAGATAGACAGATAGATGTGTAGCTATGCTTTGGCCTTATGTGGGTGTTTCAGAGTTATACACTGGTTATGTAATTTTACTTCTTTACTCTACAGAGTGGGTGGTAAAGGTGTCAAAATTAAAATAGAACCAATGGAACCCACTGCTCTTGCTGAAGACATAGATATTGGAGGTCTTGGAGGGGAACCAATGGTTCAAGAGGAACAAATTAAATTGGAAGCAAAAGAGGAGCCAATGGAAGACCAAGTAACTGCTGCAATTGAAACATCCTCAGAGTTAACAGCAGCACTTGAAAGTATTGGGTAGGTGAATACTTTTTGTGTTCCTCAGTTTAGAATGAAGGATTACATGCACTTGTATGTAATGAAACATTGATGGTACTTTTGTAAAAGTTAGGCATACCTCATTGACATCATAACATTTTATATGCTTTCAAGTTCAGTGATACCTGTATTGTGTTGTTACTGCATTTGTATATTTGATCTGCTGATGGATAACTGAAGAGTAAATACAGCCAGAGCATTGGTATGAAAATAAGGGTGGGGAAAGTATGGGTGTTAATTTGAAGAAGCTCATAAAGATTATCTTCATAGAAGTTGTGAACATCTGTTCATTTGCAGCTATGTTTTATGTTTGAAACTGACTGTGCAGTCGTTATGTTGTATCATGTCAGAATTGTTTTACAGTGATTCGTGCTATGAGAAATTAGAAATTGTTGTGTTGTAGTAGTTTTCTTTAAATATTTTCTGTTGATTAGTCAAAATCAGTTTTTGCTGTAACATTAGTTTATTTATGAATATTTATAACTGTGTTTGTCTTGTTATTCTTCAGTGCCTGTATTGCTCCGGAGTTAACTCAAGAAACACATATCTGCTTCTTTAGCCTTATAAGAGACATAATATGTTCTACTGGGGAGCAAAGGATGACAAGAGCCCAGTTAGAGTCAAGTATCAGAGTATGGCAGGAATCTGCCATCTCCCCACTTAATGAATGGTATTCTCTTGTCCCTTCCTGGGTCAGTATTTTGCCCTCTGCAATCAATTTTCTTTGTGGACATTTTTCAGGTGAGAAAGTCATAAAAACATTTGGTATTTTGAAAAGGATTTGAGCTAATATTTCTGTTTAGAACACAGTATGTTATGGTTCAATTGATAATCCAAGATTTAGAAACAGCAGACATATAGATATTGTTTTTGGATTTTCAACCTCAGCCAAGATGCACAGAAACCAGAGTGCATGAAAAATATCTTATTTTTTTCATTCTATTTTGATTGTAAGATGTACCAAAGTGGTGTAAATGATTTTTGTATGGCTTAAGAAAAATCATATTTTGTCATCTTGTTTTATAATGCAAAATGATTTATTCTTAAGTGGTTTATTATTTTTTTTTTGCTCTGTTATGTCATATGAGGCCTTTTCTTAGCATTTTATACTGCTATTTTTAACTTGGAGCCAGAACAATGCCCATGGTTTATTGACATTTTTTTTTTAACTCCAGATTATCAAATGAGTCATTCAAGCTTTCATGTATTAGTCTTCAGACTATGACAAATGACTTGTTGGTGATTAACTGCTAACCCCTTCATGAGAGCTGTCACGGTGCATGGTCATGAGTAGTAAAGTAGTGCAATCTGGGTTATATTTCATACAATATTATCAATATAAGATTTTAAGTTTTTCTCCCAGAGGATTATATTTTGTATTTTTCTTCTGTTTACCATGCTATATTTGATGAATAGAGTATAAATAGTGATAGTGAGATGTAAAGAATGTTTAATACCAACCCATTTACAATTTTTTCTTGCATGTTTGCCATTTCCCACATTAGTGAGGTAGTGGCTTCCTACACTCACATCCGCTTTCTATCTGTTACTTATAATGTATTGCATTGCAGTTTACAATTTTATATTTTCATACATATTTGCTATTTCCTGTATGAGCATGGTAGCATTCAGAACATGACTTTGCTCCTTCCCTTGTTTCCTCTTTTGGAAAGTATTACAGGAGGAGAGGATTTCCAGCTCCCACTCCCACCCCTTTTAGTTACTGTCTGCAACATGCAGGAGATACATGGGAGATATTCTTTTTTCCTTTTCCCTTGGTAAATGTATTGGCTATGTATTTGAGTGTGAACTTTAAAGCATAATATATTTTAAGAAATATGTTTTTCCATGTGCCCATGGGCACATGGAGAGAATGAGTGAGGAAAGATTGACCAAGAGGATATATGTGTCAGAGGTGGAGGGAACGAGGAGAAGAGGGAGACCAAATTGGAGGTGGAAAGATGGAGTGAAAAAGATTTTGTGTGATCAGGGCCTGAACATGCAGGAGGGTGAAAGGAGGGCAAGGAATAGAGTGAATTGGAGCGATGTGGTATACCAGGGTTGACGTGCTGTCAGTGGATTGAATCAAGGCATGTGAAGCGTCTGGGGTAAACCATGGAAAGCTGTGTAGGTATGTATATTTGCGTGTGTGGACGTATGTATATACATGTGTATGGGGGGGGTTGGGCCATTTCTTTCGTCTGTTTCCTTGCGCTACCTCGCAAACGCGGGAGACAGCGACAAAGTATAATAAATAAATAAAATAATGTTTTTCCAGTGTACATGTTGAAAATTCATGTTTTAGTAAGAGGTCTTTTTTCTTCATAATAATTCTTGTATTAGCAGTAAGCTGTTTTCTGAGCTATAATCCAAGTGATGAATTGTGCTGAGAGCCAAGGGTCTCATAAATTTAGAGAGTGAGCGTGTGTACCTTATAAGAATGCTAGCTTTCTGTGAATGAAGGTTTAATATTGTCTGCATACTTGTCAGCTTCAGAATAATGGTTTCCTCTTAAGAGAAACTTTTTTGAGTTGAGACAGGGTGAATTATAGGTACACAGCACCTTCTTGTTTGCTTATTTGTTTCCTCATGTTAAGCAGAGTGACCTAAATAGAGACTGCTACTTTCTGTTGAGTTAAGGTAACTGTAGTTGATTGAGGGAAATATTTATTGAGATACCAGCATTTATCAGTTGTGGTAGTGAGATTATCATCCAGTTTTTTGTATAAAGTACAATTAGGAGCAGCTTCTATAAAACATAACTGTTTTACCTTCAGTGCATCTCATTTGCATTCAAAAGGAATTTCTCAGTGCAGTACCTTTTTTTTTCCAGATGTTCAGCCTGCAGACTTTGTACCTTACATAGAATACAAAAGTATGCTGAAAGTGTATCAGTGGATTGGTGCTGGACGGGACAGTGATGGTCATTTGGAACCTCTTGCTCAGTTTTGGCTTGCCAATAAGTGAGCATTTTAACATTTTCATCTGATTTTACTAGTATTTTAAAGCCTTTATATTTGTAGGTTTTTTCATCTTGAAAAGGGATGGAGAGAATGAAGAGTTATTGTAACTAAAGTTTTTGCACTTAGCTTTAAGTATTTCAAATTAAATGTATGTAGTATTTATGAATTTGCAAAAGGTGTATGACTGAGTTGAAAAGGACTGAAATTTGTTTATTCTGAAAACTGTACAGAAGACTAAAGAATTGTAGTGAATTTTTATAAAGTACTGCATTTAGGGAAAATGTTAGCAAATAGATGGTTTTAGATAAAATTGGAAGTATATCAAGGGTGTTTTTTGTTGCAATGGTTGTTTAGTATTTTTATGAATGAGATGATGCCTTTAAATGAAATGGGGTAATTGTTGGTTATTATCTTAACAGGAAAGAATGGATTGGCACCACAAATTCTTTGTGCAGGTAATGCTGTTTCACTTGCAAAATCATAATATGAATTGAGTGATAAGATGAAATTTCTTTGGCAGTACTTGTAAGGAGAGGATATTGAGAAACCCCTCCTGCAGAGCACTCATTTCTTTAAGTCACAACTTGAACCTATGCATGCTTATCTGTTTGGTGCCCCAAAATCAATGCTTTTCTTTCCTATTAGAAACCATGTGCTGCTGAAGTATATTCTGAAGAATGGGGACTACTTTAATTCTTGTAACTATTATTCTATAGCTTTGACATTTATAGTTTCAGAAGTCACTGAATCTCTCCTCAATTCTCCTTCAAACATCTTGAATCTTATAGATCCCTTTGGTTACCAGTTTGCCTTCCACGAAAGAAAATTTACTGGTCACTGCCTTTCCCCATTTTACTCGTATTATGTATGATCTTATCATATGGGCTGTGATAGATATTAAGGCAGGGCCTTTGATATTTAAAAGATCTCGGTGTTGTTTTACATAAGTCTCTGATTGCTAATTATCCCGAAGTCAGTTTTCTCTTCTAGCTCAGTCAGCTAGGTTCCCATTTTTTTTCCAACTCATTGCTGTTGTTGAATTTTTCCTGTCTTATTAGCAATGGTGTTCCTCATGTTTCTCTTCTGTCCCCTGTTCTTGTCATTATGTGTATGATTTTTTCAACTAAAAATAGTCTTCATTTATATGTTGATGATAATTCTGTACCTTTCCACTTCTTTTGTATTACAATTTTTTTCACTTGCATATTCTGTTTCTTGGCTAATTTTAACTACTCCCTTCATATTGGCTTTGATAACATCTCTCAGTGGGGTAGAAATAGTATAATCATATTCTGTGCTTTCAAAACCTCTTTACCTCATTGACTGAAGAAGATGAATCTTTATAGGTTCACACATTGATAAATGTCATTCCAGATACATTTCTAAAATGATTTTTTATTTATCTGCAGATCATCCATGAGTAGTGAATGGATAGAGGATGACATTTCAGGATCTAAGTTAGAAGCTGAAGAAAGTGATGTCATTCCTCCTCCACGATGCTATACAACATGGACAGTACAGCCTGCTACAGAGCCAGAGAAAGAGATGTATCGTGCTCAGGAGAAGCTTAGATACGAGAAACCTCATAAAGCATACACATTTCGGTAAGAATGATACAAAGTGTAATTTTTGTATGGAGAGAATTTTCATGAAAGAGCATCTTATAGCTTACCATTGCTAAAACATAGTTTACTAATATGTAGTGCCTGCCAATGAAGTCAGCAAGAGGGGGCTGCTACACAATCATCAAAGATAAACATGAAATAAAATTATGAAGATTGTGTATTTACCACCAACTAGGACTTGATGGTTTCCTTTTTCTCTTTATGCACTCCTTGAAATGAAAAGGAGGTGAATCAGCAAGGTTCCAAAAGAAGGGACAGAGAAGGGGGCCAAGTGAGGATTTTCCCTCTTAGGCTCAGTCCTTTGTTCGTAATGCTATTTTTTCATACTTATTTGCCATTTCCCACATTAGCTAGGTAGTGTTAATTAAAGAGGACTGAGTCTTAGAGGGAATATCCTCACTTGGCCCCCTTCTTTGTTCCTTTTTTTGGAAAAGTAAAAACTTGATCGCTGTTTCTTGCATTAGCGAGGTAGCACCAGGATACAAAGAAAGGCCACATACACATACGTGTATACATATATGCACATACACCCACATACTCATACTTGTTTGCCATCATCCATTTCTGATACAACCCCACCCTACAGGAAACAGCATAAATGCATGAAGGAAAAGAGAAGAATTATACATATACCATCTTTTCTTCTTCCCCCACACCTGACTGCTGCCCCCTGCATCAGCAAGGTAGCACCAAGAAACATACAAAGAAAGGACAATTTACTCGCAACCATACTTGAGCTGTCATATGCAGGGGGCTCCAGTAATGGACAAAAGTCCATATCAAGGCCAGGCATTACTTGAAATGCAGATGTTAATGAAAAGGAGAAAGAAAGACAAAGAAAGCATTTACATATTTTGGATGGAGTGAGAAACCTGTCTTTCTAAAAAGTGCTAGGTCATAGTTATTGGGAAAGACAAGTGAGGGTAGAGAGTTCCAAAGGTTTGAGGTTTAAGGAAAGAAACAGTTATCTTAGTATGGTAGAATTTCCAGTTCTTGTAAGATGTTATATATTTTTCAGGATGCATGGTTATGAGAGTGTAGTTGGTCCAGTCAAGGGAATTTATACACAGCAAACAGGGCTAAACAAAGCAAGAGGTCATTCTTTATTGGTTCCTGATAGACCTCCCTATGTCACAATTCTTTCTCTAGGTAAGTACTCTGTTTTATATGTTTGATATTATTTTTAAAAATTTCTGCAGAATAGCAGAAACAGTAATATAACATGTCAGGTAGACTGCACATCACAACAAGTTAGTACAATGGGTGTTCTCATTACTAATTTTTGCAGGACTTTTTATTTTTCATTTCACCCTTGAAATGCATAACTGGAATATTTTGCTGCTGCCTCATTTACAAAAATGTAACTCATTTTGTATTATGCATCAGGTGATGATAATAACAGTGAATTATGTATCATTGGTTAATTAGCATGGCGATTTATGTGTTCTGTTACTGTCTCAACAATCAATTAGAACTGTGTCATTAAACAGGAGCCCAAAATCTTTAGAAGGACTAAATCCTAAAGGTTATGAAGTGAGTGCAGGGATGGCAGTTCACTGTATCATACCAAAATTTTGGTTGCTTAGATACCTGTATGCAGTAAAGTTGTGTGGCAGTTACAGGTGTGGTAATTCAGCAATGATGGAGGCAAGGTATCTGAGTAACTCACTGGATGATAGATGCATACATACATATTTTTGAGCTGCCTGTGTTTTTTTTGGTACTTGTTTGTGATTATAGGGAGGTCCTTTAACAGTTTTATATTTTGCAGAGTTTCATTATATAGGTAAGAAAATATTTATAGTATGTGTAAGCCAAGGCTTTTGTTTGCACTTAAGGTGAAAACTGAGGTAGACCTAATGATCAGAATTACTGAGGAGGGAGGTTACTGTAAGATTTTCTAGAATATTTTGTAAACAGAGTGGAAGAGACACACTTAAGTTTTGGGCAAGCTTATATATTTACATGTAAAATGTGCAAAATGGAACTAAAGGGACATGGAAAACAAAAGATGAATATTTATTTTCATGTATTGCTTGCATTTCTTTAAAAATATCACTTTCTTATTATTTTGTAGTCCGAGATGCTGTTGCTCGTCTGCCTAATGGGGAAGGTACGAGAGCAGATATATGCGAACTTCTCAAAGAATCTCAGTATTTGGCCCCACTGACCAGTCCTGCTGCTGAAAACAATTTGAATAGTGTTGTGTCTGGTGCACTGGATAGACTTCACTATGAAAATGATCCATGTGTAAAATACGACAGTCCACGCAAACTCTGGATTTACTTGCATCGTAACCGCAATGAGGAAGAATTTGGTAAGGGTAATAAGCTTTTGTTTTTTTATATATATATATATATATATATATATATATGTGATCGGGGCCTGAACATGCAGGAGGGTGAAAGGAGGGCAAGGAATAGAGTGAATTGGAGCGGTGTGGTATACCGGGGTTGACGTGCTGTCAGTGGATTGAATCAAGGCATGTGAAGCGTCTGGGGTAAACCATGGAAAGCTGTGTAGGTATGTATATTTGCGTGTGTGGACGTATGTATATACATGTGTATGGGGGGGGGTTGGGCCATTTCTTTCGTCTGTTTCCTTGCGCTACCTCGCAAACGCGGGAGACAGCGACAAAGTATGATAAATAAATAAATAAATATATATATATATATATATATATAAAGAAATAGTGCAAATGACTGGGAGATGTATAAAAGAAAGAGGCAAAAGGTCAAGAGAAAGGTGCAAGAGGTGAAAAAAGAGGGCAAATGAGAGTTGAGGTGAGAGAGCATCATTAAATTTTAGGGAGGATGAAAAGATGTTTTGGAAGGAGGTAAATAAAGTGCATAAGACAAGAGAACAAATGGGAACATCGGTGAAGGGGGCTAATGGGGAGGTAATAACAAGTAGTGATGATACGAGAAGAAGATGGAGTGAGTATTTTGAAGGTTTGTTTAATATGTTAGATGATAGAGTGGCAGATATAGGGTGTTTTGTCGAGGTGGTGTGCAAAGTGAGAGGGTCAGGAAGAATGGTTTGGTAAACAGAGAAGAGGTAGTGAAAGCTTTGCGGAAGATGGAAGCTGGCAAAGTGGCGGGTTTGGATGGTATTTCAGTGGAATATATCAAAAAAGGGGGTGACTGTGTTGTTGACTGGTTGGTGAAGATATTTAGTGTATGTATGGCTCATGGTGAAGTGCCTGAGGATTTATGGAATGCTTGCTTAGTGCCATTGTACAAAGGCAAAGGGGATAAAGGTAAGTGTTCAAATTACGGAGGTATAAGTATATTTGGTAAACAAGTGACTGCCTGAATGGAGGTCAGGTCCATCCAAGACGGGTAGCAAGTGTATCATAAACTTATTACGTGGACAAGAAGGGGATTTACAAATTTTATCAACAGTAAAGCTATCCAATTGTTATAGACCTTCACTGATATTGTTACAGTTCTTTGTGTATGTAATGATAGATGATTCAATGATATTTCTCATGGTACTGGAGTTAGAGTTAATGATGGAGATGGCATTACTCGAGTCGATACAATGATCATAATTTGTAACATGATAAAACAAGGCCTTTGATTCTTGTCCTGTTCTTATACTATATTTATGTTGTTTCAGTCCTTAAGTATTTTGCTTAACTTTTACATTATGGTATGTATGAATATTAAATATAAGTATTATTATTATCTTATTTCTTCTTGTTTGCCTTCAGCTAGACCAAATTTTATATTTTTGGGTGAAGTCTTTAAATATACATTACAGAATTTTGTTTGCTGTATCTGTATTTAACTCTCTTGACAGAACGAATGCATCATTTGAATGGGCCTGGTGGTAACAAAATAAAAAAACCAGCCCCAAGGAGACAAAGTCGAGCAAAAGCTAAGGATCCCTTGGCCATCAAAGGTCCTCCAAATGTTGCACTGGAACCTGTTGCCACTCCTGCGAAGGTAGCTAATTAGAATTGCATTTTATGTAACTTTTGATAAGCACTGAATTATATTGTTTTGTAGTAATGCTGACAAGATTGAAAGACAGATGAGGTGAATGTATAGAGGAGAGTTTCCAGTAGTTATATTTCATATGTATGAAATTAGGGTTTGTTTGCTAATTTCCCACATCAAACCCTTCAGCATATGAGAAATTTACAGAAACAAAAAAAATGATACTTAGTACTAGTTTTGTTACTGATTAGATGTTTTGGGTTCACCAATTAGGGTTAAGAAAATATGGGGGACACTTGAAGAACACTTCCAAATAAATGTTTATTTATCAAACAAGTATGAAACAAATTCAACTAAAGTAAGTACAAACATAAAGCTACAACCCTTTACTCATTTATTAAGAACATGCTCAGATAACCAGATTAGAAGTCTGAAGTACACTGCGGGGATGCCAGGCTTTCTTTCATCAGATTTTGCAGCAATTAGAATACTAATTTACATGTATCTGCCTACATGCAGTGACTGCGTAACGAAAGAGTTTACTCAGATAAACATGACTTACTGTCACTATAAACAAAGTTCCTTTCCTCACAGTAGGGTGGACCTTGGTGAAGAGGCATCACAGCTGAAATATTTTTGTTCATTTTACACTTTGGAGATTGGAGTTGGGATCTTTCAGATATAGAAAATAATTTTATTTCCCATTAAACTGGGATAATGAAAGTAGATAAAATGTGGTTTCTGGCTGTTTTACTACATTTTTGTGTTAATAGATATATCTATATTTCTTCTGCCCATTCCCTCTGGGAACTCCCTAAGGGTTTGACCATCGCATAACTGGTGAACTGTAGTGCTGCTTCTTGATCATTTGTGCCTTGCCCTTAACAAGCTATACTGTTATATCCAAAGAAAAGTCTTTGTTTTTTTAGTTTTTTAAAATAATTGAATTTAGATTTGTTATGATTCATGTTAGGAATGTAAGGTTTGAGACTGCGAATGAAAAACATTATTTTGCATTGGGAATGGGGCTGAACTTTGGCTCCCCAAATTTTTTGGTAAGAAACAATGTAACTTAGAACACAGTGAAACTTGAGCTTCAGTTTTATTATGGACTGTCTTTTAGGTAATTTTTTTTCCCCCCCAGTCTGAGGGAACTCAGATGAAGCTTAAGCCTGAAGAAGCTGCAGTTCTGACTAAAGCAAAACCAGATAGCCCTGTGAAATTGGACCATTTGAGTTCTGCAGCAGTTGGGAAGTCAGTAACATCAGTAAGAGTAAGTAAATGTTTTAGTTTATACTTAAGTTGTCTCTGCTTCAAAAGAAGAATGATTTAGTTACAGCAAACATTGATTTCTTGAGTTCAAAACATATGTGGGGTCTTACCAACCTTTTCAAATGATACATATACAGCCATCACAAAGTAGATAGGTTCACATTTCATTTGTGAAGCATGGCTCAAGAATGCCAATCCAAATGTAATTAGGTAAATTTTTGTTGGTGACGAATCCTTTAGGTTTGTGATGTCACCAACTTCTAATGAGTTGGTTGGATTATACCTGATTCATCTATTGGAGCTCAAGTAGTTCATTAGTATATATTTTATGCTGTAAGCATTTTTTGGATGTTTATAGGCATTTAAAAGTGTTTGTTTTCGTTATTTCAGTGAAATTTTGTGATATGTCATCCTTATGAAATATACTTGTTCTGTTTTTATCAGTTTCTTTCTCAGTTATGGAAAAAAGTTTTTCCTGTACCCTTTATAGGTAGGTGGTGTGAGAGGAACAGTAGGAGCAAGCAGTGTGCAAACTATTCAGGTGTCTACTGCTGGGGGTGTTCAAACTATCAAGGTTGCTCTTCCACCAGGTGCTCAGACCATCACCAAAGCTTTAGCTAAGGTGCCAGCAACTGCCATTACCAAGGTGAAATTAGAGTAAGGTTGAATTTGGTAGTTGCAAGTTACAGGATTTCCATAATCAGGTTGCTCAAGCTATTCTGGTGCTCATTCAGTGGAAACTAATTTTTTCACTTGTTGCAGTGTTCTATGAGAAGTCAAGTTTTTTACACTTTAAAGATGTTTGTTTATGATTTTCTTGTGCTGAAAAAGTGCCTTATCATAAAATGCTCCTTATTGTAATGTAAGTTATCTGTACTAACAGAACAAAAATTGTGTCTTGCATTTTGAGATTGGTAAAAAATATAGAAAAGAACATAATCTTCAAATGGAAAGTAGGAAAAGACTATGATTGAGAAGTATAAAATCATAAACTCAGTTTGTTGAAATTAGGTTAGAAACAAGTGTGCATAAGGGAGATGTTTTGTTTTTCTTCATGAACCAGAGGAGATTTGGGTATTTTTGGTACTTGATAAGCAACTTATGATCCATCAGAAGCTAAAGCAGCATGGAAACCCATTTAAACTACCTAGATAGAATGAAAGTAACCTAAAACTGACTGCTGGCCACCAACAGCTGGCCACTTATGAGTAAAGTTGACTTGAATCTTCCTCTTTGGAAATTTATCCCCTTGGCTGATCAATAATTAACCCCTCAGATGATACAGAAGCTGTTGGTGGTGGAAATTTATTCCCTTGGCTGATGAATGTTTAACCCCTCAGATAATACAGAAGCTGTCTGTGATAATTAAACATGAAGAATCCTTTGCTTGGTTGTGTTTTCTTAAAAGGGTATCCAAAAATTTGTCCTAGTTATCTGAATTTGCCGGAGTGCCAAATCTGCTCTCTAACCCCTTTGGCCATTATTTTATATTTTAGATAGGTACATCTAACTAATGAGCTGGCTAGTGTATTACCTGCATGTGAGCATGCTGCTGTCTGGTGTGGTTTTGTAAAGGTTATCCAAGCCATTGTGTTGCTGAACTAATGGATTCAAGTCAATTTATCTTGGGATTTATGAGTGCTTGGTCAATTGTTGTTGAGGAAGAAGTGAACACAATTTTAATTTCCTCTTTCTTTGTTATAGGTCTGTTAGTTTTATCATCCATTTTTATAGGTCTTTGATATAATAATAATAGTAATAATAATAAAAATGATAATGATAATAATATAATAATATTTTATAGGTCTTTACAGTCTATTAGTAAGACATTTCATATGCTAGTTTTGCCATAATTTGTATGTTACTTAGGGGCAGAAAGAAGTCTTCTTAATTTAAAGTAGATGTTTATGTACTTAGAAATTGGATAATTTTTACTATCTTGTGAAGACTGATTTCTGATTGTATGCATCCTTATGAATGTTATTCATAATCTCCATGCCATAGAAATTGGATAATTTTTACCATCTTGTGAAGACTGATTTCTGATTGTATGCATCCTTATGAGTGTTATTCATAATCTCCATGCCATAGAAATTGGATAATTTTTACTATCTTGTGAAGACTGATTTCTGATTGTATGCATCCTTATGAGTGTTATTCATAATCTCCATGCCATAGAAATTGGATAATTTTTACCATCTTGTGAAGACTGATTTCTGATTGTATGCATCCTTATGAGTGTTATTCATAATCTCCATGCCATAGAAATTGGATAATTTTTACCATCTTGTGAAGACTGATTTCTGATTGTATGCATCCTTATGAGTGTTATTCATAATCTCCATGCCATAGAAATTGGATAATTTTTACCATCTTGTGAAGACTGATTTCTGATTGTATGCATCCTTATGAGTGTTATTCATAATCTCCATGCCATAGAAATTGGATAATTTTTACTATCTTGTGAAGACTGATTTCTGATTGTATGCATCCTTATGAGTGTTATTCATAATCTCCATGCCATAGAAATTGGATAATTTTTACCATCTTGTGAAGACTGATTTCTGATTGTATGCATCCTTATGAGTGTTATTCATAATCTCCATGCCATAGAAATTGGATAATTTTTACCATCTTGTGAAGACTGATTTCTGATTGTATGCATCCTTATGAGTGTTATTCATAATCTCCATGCCATAGAAATTGGATAATTTTTACCATCTTGTGAAGACTGATTTCTGATTGTATGCATCCTTATGAGTGTTATTCATAATCTCCATGCCATAGAAATTGGATAATTTTTACCATCTTGTGAAGACTGATTTCTGATTGTATGCATCCTTATGAGTGTTATTCATAATCTCCATGCCATAGAAATTGGATAATTTTTACCATCTTGTGAAGACTGATTTCTGATTGTATGCATCCTTATGAGTGTTATTCATAATCTCCATGCCATAGAAATTGGATAATTTTTACTATCTTGTGAAGACTGATTTCTGATTGTATGCATCCTTATGAGTGTTATTCATAATCTCCATGCCATAGAAATTGGATAATTTTTACCATCTTGTGAAGACTGATTTCTGATTGTATGCATCCTTATGAGTGTTATTCATAATCTCCATGCCATAGAAATTGGATAATTTTTACTATCTTGTGAAGACTGATTTCTGATTGTATGCATCCTTATGAGTGTTATTCATAATCTCCATGCCATAGAAATTGGATAATTTTTACCATCTTGTGAAGACTGATTTCTGATTGTATGCATCCTTATGAGTGTTATTCATAATCTCCATGCCATAGAAATTGGATAATTTTTACTATCTTGTGAAGACTGATTTCTGATTGTATGCATCCTTATGAGTGTTATTCATAATCTCCATGCCATAGAAATTGGATAATTTTTACTATCTTGTGAAGACTGATTTCTGATTGTATGCATCCTTATGAGTGTTATTCATAATCTCCATGCCATAGAAATTGGATAATTTTTACCATCTTGTGAAGACTGATTTCTGATTGTATGCATCCTTATGAGTGTTATTCATAATCTCCATGCCATAGAAATTGGATAATTTTTACTATCTTGTGAAGACTGATTTCTGATTGTATGCATCCTTATGAGTGTTATTCATAATCTCCATGCCATAGAAATTGGATAATTTTTACTATCTTGTGAAGACTGATTTCTGATTGTATGCATCCTTATGAGTGTTATTCATAATCTCCATGCCATAGAAATTGGATAATTTTTACCATCTTGTGAAGACTGATTTCTGATTGTATGCATCCTTATGAGTGTTATTCATAATCTCCATGCCATAGAAATTGGATAATTTTTACTATCTTGTGAAGACTGATTTCTGATTGTATGCATCCTTATGAGTGTTATTCATAATCTCCATGCCATAGAAATTGGATAATTTTTACCATCTTGTGAAGACTGATTTCTGATTGTATGCATCCTTATGAGTGTTATTCATAATCTCCATGCCATAGAAATTGGATAATTTTTACTATCTTGTGAAGACTGATTTCTGATTGTATGCATCCTTATGAGTGTTATTCATAATCTCCATGCCATAGAAATTGGATAATTTTTACTATCTTGTGAAGACTGATTTCTGATTGTATGCATCCTTATGAGTGTTATTCATAATCTCCATGCCATAGAAATTGGATAATTTTTACTATCTTGTGAAGACTGATTTCTGATTGTATGCATCCTTATGAGTGTTATTCATAATCTCCATGCCATAGAAATTGGATAATTTTTACCATCTTGTGAAGACTGATTTCTGATTGTATGCATCCTTATGAGTGTTATTCATAATCTCCATGCCATAGAAATTGGATAATTTTTACTATCTTGTGAAGACTGATTTCTGATTGTATGCATCCTTATGAGTGTTATTCATAATCTCCATGCCATAGAAATTGGATAATTTTTACCATCTTGTGAAGACTGATTTCTGATTGTATGCATCCTTATGAGTGTTATTCATAATCTCCATGCCATAGAAATTGGATAATTTTTACTATCTTGTGAAGACTGATTTCTGATTGTATGCATCCTTATGAGTGTTATTCATAATCTCCATGCCATAGAAATTGGATAATTTTTACTATCTTGTGAAGACTGATTTCTGATTGTATGCATCCTTATGAGTGTTATTCATAATCTCCATGCCATAGAAATTGGATAATTTTTACCATCTTGTGAAGACTGATTTCTGATTGTATGCATCCTTATGAGTGTTATTCATAATCTCCATGCCATAGAAATTGGATAATTTTTACCATCTTGTGAAGACTGATTTCTGATTGTATGCATCCTTATGAGTGTTATTCATAATCTCCATGCCATAGAAATTGGATAATTTTTACTATCTTGTGAAGACTGATTTCTGATTGTATGCATCCTTATGAGTGTTATTCATAATCTCCATGCCATAGAAATTGGATAATTTTTACCATCTTGTGAAGACTGATTTCTGATTGTATGCATCCTTATGAGTGTTATTCATAATCTCCATGCCATAGAAATTGGATAATTTTTACTATCTTGTGAAGACTGATTTCTGATTGTATGCATCCTTATGAGTGTTATTCATAATCTCCATGCCATAGAAATTGGATAATTTTTACCATCTTGTGAAGACTGATTTCTGATTGTATGCATCCTTATGAGTGTTATTCATAATCTCCATGCCATAGAAATTGGATAATTTTTACCATCTTGTGAAGACTGATTTCTGATTGTATGCATCCTTATGAGTGTTATTCATAATCTCCATGCCATAGAAATTGGATAATTTTTACCATCTTGTGAAGACTGATTTCTGATTGTATGCATCCTTATGAGTGTTATTCATAATCTCCATGCCATAGAAATTGGATAATTTTTACTATCTTGTGAAGACTGATTTCTGATTGTATGCATCCTTATGAGTGTTATTCATAATCTCCATGCCATAGAAATTGGATAATTTTTACTATCTTGTGAAGACTGATTTCTGATTGTATGCATCCTTATGAGTGTTATTCATAATCTCCATGCCATAGAAATTGGATAATTTTTACTATCTTGTGAAGACTGATTTCTGATTGTATGCATCCTTATGAGTGTTATTCATAATCTCCATGCCATAGAAATTGGATAATTTTTACTATCTTGTGAAGACTGATTTCTGATTGTATGCATCCTTATGAGTGTTATTCATAATCTCCATGCCATAGAAATTGGATAATTTTTACCATCTTGTGAAGACTGATTTCTGATTGTATGCATCCTTATGAGTGTTATTCATAATCTCCATGCCATAGAAATTGGATAATTTTTACTATCTTGTGAAGACTGATTTCTGATTGTATGCATCCTTATGAGTGTTATTCATAATCTCCATGCCATAGAAATTGGATAATTTTTACTATCTTGTGAAGACTGATTTCTGATTGTATGCATCCTTATGAGTGTTATTCATAATCTCCATGCCATAGAAATTGGATAATTTTTACCATCTTGTGAAGACTGATTTCTGATTGTATGCATCCTTATGAGTGTTATTCATAATCTCCATGCCATAGAAATTGGATAATTTTTACCATCTTGTGAAGACTGATTTCTGATTGTATGCATCCTTATGAGTGTTATTCATAATCTCCATGCCATAGAAATTGGATAATTTTTACTATCTTGTGAAGACTGATTTCTGATTGTATGCATCCTTATGAGTGTTATTCATAATCTCCATGCCATAGAAATTGGATAATTTTTACCATCTTGTGAAGACTGATTTCTGATTGTATGCATCCTTATGAGTGTTATTCATAATCTCCATGCCATAGAAATTGGATAATTTTTACTATCTTGTGAAGACTGATTTCTGATTGTATGCATCCTTATGAGTGTTATTCATAATCTCCATGCCATAGAAATTGGATAATTTTTACCATCTTGTGAAGACTGATTTCTGATTGTATGCATCCTTATGAGTGTTATTCATAATCTCCATGCCATAGAAATTGGATAATTTTTACTATCTTGTGAAGACTGATTTCTGATTGTATGCATCCTTATGAGTGTTATTCATAATCTCCATGCCATAGAAATTGGATAATTTTTACCATCTTGTGAAGACTGATTTCTGATTGTATGCATCCTTATGAGTGTTATTCATAATCTCCATGCCATAGAAATTGGATAATTTTTACCATCTTGTGAAGACTGATTTCTGATTGTATGCATCCTTATGAGTGTTATTCATAATCTCCATGCCATAGAAATTGGATAATTTTTACCATCTTGTGAAGACTGATTTCTGATTGTATGCATCCTTATGAGTGTTATTCATAATCTCCATGCCATAGAAATTGGATAATTTTTACCATCTTGTGAAGACTGATTTCTGATTGTATGCATCCTTATGAGTGTTATTCATAATCTCCATGCCATAGAAATTGGATAATTTTTACTATCTTGTGAAGACTGATTTCTGATTGTATGCATCCTTATGAGTGTTATTCATAATCTCCATGCCATAGAAATTGGATAATTTTTACTATCTTGTGAAGACTGATTTCTGATTGTATGCATCCTTATGAGTGTTATTCATAATCTCCATGCCATAGAAATTGGATAATTTTTACTATCTTGTGAAGACTGATTTCTGATTGTATGCATCCTTATGAGTGTTATTCATAATCTCCATGCCATAGAAATTGGATAATTTTTACCATCTTGTGAAGACTGATTTCTGATTGTATGCATCCTTATGAGTGTTATTCATAATCTCCATGCCATAGAAATTGGATAATTTTTACTATCTTGTGAAGACTGATTTCTGATTGTATGCATCCTTATGAGTGTTATTCATAATCTCCATGCCATAGAAATTGGATAATTTTTACTATCTTGTGAAGACTGATTTCTGATTGTATGCATCCTTATGAGTGTTATTCATAATCTCCATGCCATAGAAATTGGATAATTTTTACCATCTTGTGAAGACTGATTTCTGATTGTATGCATCCTTATGAGTGTTATTCATAATCTCCATGCCATAGAAATTGGATAATTTTTACCATCTTGTGAAGACTGATTTCTGATTGTATGCATCCTTATGAGTGTTATTCATAATCTCCATGCCATAGAAATTGGATAATTTTTACCATCTTGTGAAGACTGATTTCTGATTGTATGCATCCTTATGAGTGTTATTCATAATCTCCATGCCATAGAAATTGGATAATTTTTACCATCTTGTGAAGACTGATTTCTGATTGTATGCATCCTTATGAGTGTTATTCATAATCTCCATGCCATAGAAATTGGATAATTTTTACCATCTTGTGAAGACTGATTTCTGATTGTATGCATCCTTATGAGTGTTATTCATAATCTCCATGCCATAGAAATTGGATAATTTTTACCATCTTGTGAAGACTGATTTCTGATTGTATGCATCCTTATGAGTGTTATTCATAATCTCCATGCCATAGAAATTGGATAATTTTTACCATCTTGTGAAGACTGATTTCTGATTGTATGCATCCTTATGAGTGTTATTCATAATCTCCATGCCATAGAAATTGGATAATTTTTACTATCTTGTGAAGACTGATTTCTGATTGTATGCATCCTTATGAGTGTTATTCATAATCTCCATGCCATAGAAATTGGATAATTTTTACTATCTTGTGAAGACTGATTTCTGATTGTATGCATCCTTATGAGTGTTATTCATAATCTCCATGCCATAGAAATTGGATAATTTTTACTATCTTGTGAAGACTGATTTCTGATTGTATGCATCCTTATGAGTGTTATTCATAATCTCCATGCCATAGAAATTGGATAATTTTTACCATCTTGTGAAGACTGATTTCTGATTGTATGCATCCTTATGAGTGTTATTCATAATCTCCATGCCATAGAAATTGGATAATTTTTACTATCTTGTGAAGACTGATTTCTGATTGTATGCATCCTTATGAGTGTTATTCATAATCTCCATGCCATAGAAATTGGATAATTTTTACCATCTTGTGAAGACTGATTTCTGATTGTATGCATCCTTATGAGTGTTATTCATAATCTCCATGCCATAGAAATTGGATAATTTTTACTATCTTGTGAAGACTGATTTCTGATTGTATGCATCCTTATGAGTGTTATTCATAATCTCCATGCCATAGAAATTGGATAATTTTTACCATCTTGTGAAGACTGATTTCTGATTGTATGCATCCTTATGAGTGTTATTCATAATCTCCATGCCATAGAAATTGGATAATTTTTACTATCTTGTGAAGACTGATTTCTGATTGTATGCATCCTTATGAGTGTTATTCATAATCTCCATGCCATAGAAATTGGATAATTTTTACTATCTTGTGAAGACTGATTTCTGATTGTATGCATCCTTATGAGTGTTATTCATAATCTCCATGCCATAGAAATTGGATAATTTTTACCATCTTGTGAAGACTGATTTCTGATTGTATGCATCCTTATGAGTGTTATTCATAATCTCCATGCCATAGAAATTGGATAATTTTTACCATCTTGTGAAGACTGATTTCTGATTGTATGCATCCTTATGAGTGTTATTCATAATCTCCATGCCATAGAAATTGGATAATTTTTACTATCTTGTGAAGACTGATTTCTGATTGTATGCATCCTTATGAGTGTTATTCATAATCTCCATGCCATAGAAATTGGATAATTTTTACTATCTTGTGAAGACTGATTTCTGATTGTATGCATCCTTATGAGTGTTATTCATAATCTCCATGCCATAGAAATTGGATAATTTTTACTATCTTGTGAAGACTGATTTCTGATTGTATGCATCCTTATGAGTGTTATTCATAATCTCCATGCCATAGAAATTGGATAATTTTTACCATCTTGTGAAGACTGATTTCTGATTGTATGCATCCTTATGAGTGTTATTCATAATCTCCATGCCATAGAAATTGGATAATTTTTACCATCTTGTGAAGACTGATTTCTGATTGTATGCATCCTTATGAGTGTTATTCATAATCTCCATGCCATAGAAATTGGATAATTTTTACCATCTTGTGAAGACTGATTTCTGATTGTATGCATCCTTATGAGTGTTATTCATAATCTCCATGCCATAGAAATTGGATAATTTTTACCATCTTGTGAAGACTGATTTCTGATTGTATGCATCCTTATGAGTGTTATTCATAATCTCCATGCCATAGAAATTGGATAATTTTTACCATCTTGTGAAGACTGATTTCTGATTGTATGCATCCTTATGAGTGTTATTCATAATCTCCATGCCATAGAAATTGGATAATTTTTACCATCTTGTGAAGACTGATTTCTGATTGTATGCATCCTTATGAGTGTTATTCATAATCTCCATGCCATAGAAATTGGATAATTTTTACTATCTTGTGAAGACTGATTTCTGATTGTATGCATCCTTATGAGTGTTATTCATAATCTCCATGCCATAGAAATTGGATAATTTTTACTTAACATTATTCTTACTTTTTAAACCCTTGGGTTTTTCAAGAAAAATAAAAAAGGGCCATTTTTAAACATTTGGGGTGAGCTTGCCAATAATCTTGTCCTTTTGATGTTGAGATAACGTTTTTCAAATGCCCAAATCCTGAACGTTCTTTGCTTTTCGTAATTTTACTCTCAAGTATATTTATGCTGGCCATGGCAATCCACATCCTCATAACTTATTCATGTTTCAAATGCAAGCATATCATATGTATAAAAACCAAACCACCATGAATTGTTGGTACTTAGTCTTTAGGACCATGAGTTGATATGATGAGTAATCAAATTTTGATTGTACTTTGCGATTGTACTTTGCATGTTTCACTTTGCTTTGAATGTGAGAAGTAATGCACATTACAAAGACAAAGTCAGCTGTCAAACACAGATGCATGACTAGAGCTGAGTTCATATCCCACGATCCAGTTTAGCAGAATGTTTCTCTCACATAGCTTGAATGAAATGTTTTCAACAGTACACAAAAACACTCTCCAGATAATTCTCAAAGAATCTTGCTTTTTTATTATGCTGTTACTCATATTATATGCTTTTAGTAAGATGACAGCTGTGTTGCAAACAGTTTGATAGGTAATGTGAAATTTTTTAAATTCATTCCTTGTATATAATGATCGCAAGCAATTCAGATTCACAAGTTATTGAAACGTTTTCGAAGCATGTAAACTATAACATGTTAGTAAACTACAAAGGGTTAATATATGTGATTTACTTAATTTTCAGGGTTTGAATGTAACTGGCAAACCTTCAGTGTTATCCAGTGGTGGAATTCGTTTAGTCCAGCCAGCTGTTAGTGGAACTGGTGGTGGTGCTGTGGTAGCAGGTGGATCAGCAGCAACTGGCAACCTTATAACAATTGGTGGCAAGCAAGTTCTGCTTACATCCAAGCCTTTTGCTCAACAAGGACAACTTCAACAGGTTTGCTCACTAAACAATTGGTAATACAACAGCTCTCTATCAAAGAAGTGTGATATTAAAGTGTTATTGATTATTGCATGAGAAGAGCTTTCATGATATCTAACATTTTTAATTTCTTGCAATGCATATCATATTGGAGTGAAGTCCTGTATGTTATTTCATGACACTTTTTTATTGTATATCACATTAAACTGTAGAGATATGTGCTTTCATGATTTATTATCTATGGTGGCATATATATCCATTAAATGTAAATCCAAATTTCTCGATGCTATCTTGTTTTTAGATGATGAGAACATGGCTTCCTGTTATGAGGTGAGTCTTTATTAACATGAATGCTATCTTTAGTAAACACATTCCCTTGGTAATTTTGATAGCAGTCCATCAGTATTTTCAGTTAAAAATTCTATCTCTTCTACAATTCACTGTTTACAGGTGATGTTGACTAGTGGTAGTATAAAAGGAGGAATACAAGGTACTCAGGCTACTCAGCCTGCGAGCCAGGGAGCAGTTGTAGTAGCCAGTGGAGCAGGGGGGCAACAAATAGTCCTTCCAGCTTCAGCCCTCCAGGGTTCACAACTAAACCTAAAAGGGTTGCAGGCCTTCCATACTTTGAAAGTAATTCCTGCATCGCAAGTCACACAACAGCAGAGAGGTTTGTACACTTGTAGAGGAATCAAGTTATGTGAGATGTGCAATGTAGCATCATTTTTCCTCCATACTTTAATATAATTATGATACTTCCTTGAGCAAAAAATTATCATAGAAAATTTTCTGTATGACAGATTTCTTTTTCTTGTTAGCCAAAATTTATGGGAGCTGTGCATCTTTGCTTCCCAGTATTTAAAGGCTTTGTTTTATACTCCTAGATGATATTTATTAGAGTATGCTTTGTTATCAGAGACTCTGTTCATCTGCTAGCAACATTATTCTAAAGGTGTAAATAGTTGAAGCAGTATTTACTGATTGGTAATCAGTTTCGAACACATGAAAGGCATGTTTGTTTCTATACCTTTTTTCATGTGCCCTTTAATCAGAGTTTTTGAGGTATATCCATGTAATCGTTATTCTCACACATTTGCACAGTTTTCATACCAATCATGCTTACATGTACTAACCTCCCACCCTGTCTTTGATCTTTCTGTGCACTTAAATCCATTAAGCCATGAATTAATATATTCTTCTGCTATCTATCCCTTTTTTGTACACAGCAATGCTACATATTATTTCATTTATGCTTTTTGTCATATTAAAGCCAGACCCCAAAGTACTAGACTTCACAAATGGATCTCCAAAAGTAGATAACATGAATAAAATTATCTGAAAAGAGAGAAGGTAGATATCAGGTCACGAGTAAGACATCAGATTAAGGATGAATGGTCTGGATTGAGTTGGGATTTGAAAAAATTGATAAGTATATGGTTAAATGGAATACTGGAGTGGAGAACACTAGTAATTCTATTTTGAGTTATGTGGTGACTGTGTAAGGGATATTGAATGGCTGTGTTTTGATTTCCCTAGCAATCAGTTTTAAATATTGTAATGCTGCATCCTCACTTTTTTCTTGCAATAACAGAATCATTCCAGCTGAGGTTGAAGACTTTGTTTACCAAACTTAATGAAAGATGTAATGATTGACTGAACTGGTTTATGGGTAGAATTTACTTACTGATCTTAAGTGTACATACAAAATCTGAAACTTTTCTGGTCATTTAATTTTCATGAGAATTCTGTGTTAGGTTACTTGGAAGCACTGTTGTCTAGGAAACCAGAGTCAAAGGATGTAATGCAGTAAGTGATCATGTAATATGTTATTCATGATCGTTTTTTATTTCTTGCAGGTAAGCCAGTTTTGGCACGAATAGTTTCTCCAGCCTCTGTGAGGGGGGCAGTTCCTACAACTTCTGTCTCAAATACTCTGCCATCTGGACATGATTCCTCAAAATCGTAGAATCAGTGAAACATGCAAAGAGTTTTAAAGAATGCTGTCTAAAGATCAGCTTGGATGCTAAATCCAATTGGACCTAATCTCCGGGCTAGTCAAGAACTTACTTGCCTGCACATCCCAATAATACCCTTGAAACGTGTTTGTTTTATCTTAGAAGAATTTTCATGATTTGTAAATTGCGTTTCTGCATATTGTTTTCCAAATGCAGATGAAGTTCTCTTCATATTTGACTGTCTTCCATCATTCTTTGAGGCATACTGGAAAAAGATTTAATTTGTTGACATTGAGTTTAATTATGGGAAATACCTCTACTAATTGTCTGAAAGTACTGTACATGCTGAGAATCCAAATTATGGGTTTTATAAGAATTTCATGAAGAAGGCTTTCTATTTTGATTGTAATATGGTATAGTAGTAGTATCCTTTCATACTATCAATTAAATTTGGGTAAGTGAATCAAATTCTTTAGAAATTAATTATGATGATTCTATCCGAGATAAATAAACACAGATGGAGCTCTGGGTATTAGAACACTATTGTCAAGAATTTGCGGAATTTCACTGTTTCCAGTGTTTTAGGTTGAAAAACTTTAGAGAGAGCTTAGCAGGCTTTCGGTTTTTAACCATAAATCATGCCTTTCTGTAAAATTCTTGCAAATCTGTTGAAAATAATTTTTATTTATGTACTTCGGAAATGTCAAGATTTTCTGTGATAGTCATATTGACATATTTTGTGAATATTTGAAAAATATTCAATATTTTACAAGATAGAATGAATGTTAAATACATGTCGTGAGATTCATGTATGTGAGATTGATATTATAAATATATTGTCATACAGTTTGACTTTATGTATCCTTAATGTTACCATGATCACAGAAAAACTGGAGGAAGTAAAGTGTTTTAGATATCTGGGAGTGGATCTGGCAGCGGTTGGAACCATGGAGGCGGAAGTGGATCATAGGGTGGGGGAGGGGGCAAAAATCCTGGGAGCCTTGAAGAATGTGTGGAAGTCGAGAACATTATCTCGGAAAGCAAAAATGGGTATGTTTGAGGGAATAGTGGTTCCAACAATGTTGTATGGTTGCGAGGCGTGGGCTATGGATAGAGTTGTGCGCAGGAGGATGGATGTGCTGGAAATGAGATGTTTGAGGACAATGTGTGGTGTGAGGTGGTTTGATCGAGTAAATAACGTAAGGGTAAGAGAGATGTGTGGAAATAAAAAGAGCGTGGTTGAGAGAGCAGAAGAGGGTGTTTTGAAATGGTTTGGGCACATGGAGAGAATGAGTGAGGAAAGATTGACCAAGAGGATATATGTGTCGTAGGTGGAGGGAACGAGGAGAAGTGGGAGACCAAATTGGAGGTGGAAAGATGGAGTGAAAAAGATTTTGTGTGATTGGGGCCTGAACATGCAGGAGGGTGAAAGGAGGGCAAGGAATAGAGTGAATTGGATCGATGTGGTATACCGGGGTTGACGTGCTGTCAGTGGATTGAATCAGGGCATGTGAAGCGTCTGGGGTAAACCATGGAAAGCTGTGTAGGTATGTATATTTGCGTGTGTGGACGTATGTATATACATGTGTATGGGGGTGGGTTGGGCCAGTTCTTTCTTCTGTTTTTTTTTTTTTTTTTTTTTTTTTTCCAAAAGAGGGAATAGAGAAGGGGGCCAGGTGGGGATGTTCCCTCGGGGGCCCAGTCCTCTGTTCTCGACGCTACCTCGCTAATGCGGGAAATGGCGAATAGTATGAAAGAAAATATATATATATATATATATATGTTATTCTATCCCTGGGGATAGGGGATTAAGAATACTTCCCACGTATTCCCTGCGTGTCGTAGAAGGCAACTAAAAGGGGAGGGAGCGGGGGGCTGGAAATCCTCCCCCCTCTCTTTTTTTTTTTTTTTTTTTTTTTCCCAAAAGAAGGAACAGAGAATTGGGCCAGGTGAGGGTATTCCCTCAAGGGCCCAGTCCTCTGTTCTTAGTGCTACCTCGCTAACGCGGGAAATGGCGAATAGTTTAAAAGAAAAAAGAAAATATGTTATTTTCATCATACTTAATCGCCGTCTTCTGCGTTAGCAAGGTAGTGCAAGGAAACAGACGAAAGAATGGCCTAACCCACCCACATACACATGTATATGCATAAACACCCACACATGCACATATACATACCTATACATTTCAATGTATACATACATACACATACACAGTCATAGACATATATACGCATGTACATATTCATACTTGCTGCCTTCATCAATTCCCGTCACCACCCCGCCACACATAGAATAGCATCCCCCCCTGCCGCAAAACGACATTCACTGAGAACCAATCACTTTCCTCTCTTCCTACTCGTACACATGCCTTACATCCTTGATAAAAACTTTTCACTGCTTATAGCAACTTACCTCCCACACCATACACTCTTAATACCTTCCACAAAGCATCTCTATCAACTCTATCGTATGCCTTCTCCAGATCCATAAATGCTGCTTACAAATCCATCTGTTTTCGTAAGTATTTCTCACATACATTCTTCAAAGTAAACACCTGATCCACACATCCTCTACCATTTCTGAAACCACAGTGCTCTTCCCCCATCTGATGCTCCGTACAGGCTTTTACCCTCTCAATCAGTACCCTCCCATATAATTTCCCAGGAATACTCAACAGACTTATACCTATGTAATTTGAACACTCACCTTTATCCCCTTTGCCTAAGTACAATGACACTATGCATGCATTCCGCCAATCCTCGAGCATTTCACCATGAACCATACATATATTAAATATGCTTACCAACCAGTCAACAACACAGTCACCCCCTTTTTTAATAAATTCCACTGCAATACCACCCAAACCCGCCACCTTGCCGGCTTTCATCTTCCGCAAAGCTTTCACTACTTCTCTGTTTACCATACCATTCTCACTGACCCCTCTCACTTTGCACACCACCTCAACCAAAACACCCCATATCAGCCACTGTATCATCCAACACATTCAACAAACCTTCAAAATACTCACTCCATCTCCTTCTCTTTTTGTTTATGGATGGGGTTGTTAGGGAGGTGATTGCAAGAGTTTTGGAAAGAGGGGCAAGTATGAAGTCTGTTGGGGATGAGAGAGCTTGGGAAGTGAGTCAGTTGTTGTTCGCTGATGATACAGCGCTGGTGGCTGATTCATGTGAGAAACTGCAGAAGCTGGTGACTGAGTTTGGTAAAGTGTGTGGAAGAAGAAAGTTGAGAGTAAATGTGAATAAGAGCAAGGTTATTAGGTACAGTAGGGGTGAGGGTCAAGTCAATTGGGAGGTGAGTTTGAATGGAGAAAAACTGGAGGAAGTGAAGTGTTTTAGATATCTGGGAGTGGATCTGTCAGCGGATGGAACCATGGAAGCGGAAGTGGATCATAGGGTGGGGGAGGGGGCGAAAATTTTGGGAGCCTTGAAAAATGTGTGGAAGTCGAGAACATTATCTCGGAAAGCAAAAATGGGTATGTTTGAGGGAATAGTGGTTCCAACAATGTTGTATGGTTGCGAGGCGTGGGCTATGGATAGAGTTGTGCGCAGGAGGATGGATGTGCTGGAAATGAGATGTTTGAGGACAATGTGTGGTGTGAGGTGGTTTGATCGAGTAAATAACGTAAGGGTAAGAGAGATGTGTGGAAATAAAAAGAGCGTGGTTGAGAGAGCAGAAGAGGGTGTTTTGAAATGGTTTGGGCACATGGAGAGAATGAGTGAGGAAAGATTGACCAAGAGGATATATGTGTCGTAGGTGGAGGGAACGAGGAGAAGTGGGAGACCAAATTGGAGGTGGAAAGATGGAGTGAAAAAGATTTTGTGTGATTGGGGCCTGAACATGCAGGAGGGTGAAAGGAGGGCAAGGAATAGAGTGAATTGGATCGATGTGGTATACCGGGGTTGACGTGCTGTCAGTGGATTGAATCAGGGCATGTGAAGCGTCTGGGGTAAACCATGGAAAGCTGTGTAGGTATGTATATTTGCGTGTGTGGACGTATGTATATACATGTGTATGGGGGTGGGTTGGGCCAGTTCTTTCTTCTGTTTTTTTTTTTTTTTTTTTTTTTTTTCCAAAAGAGGGAATAGAGAAGGGGGCCAGGTGGGGATGTTCCCTCGGGGGCCCAGTCCTCTGTTCTCGACGCTACCTCGCTAATGCGGGAAATGGCGAATAGTATGAAAGAAAGAAAATATATATATATATATATGTTATTCTATCCCTGGGGATAGGGGATTAAGAATACTTCCCACGTATTCCCTGCGTGTCGTAGAAGGCAACTAAAAGGGGAGGGAGCGGGGGGCTGGAAATCCTCCCCCCTCTCTTTTTTTTTTTTTTTTTTTTTTTTTTTCCAAAAGAAGGAACAGAGAATTGGGCCAGGTGAGGGTATTCCCTCAAGGGCCCAGTCCTCTGTTCTTAGTGCTACCTCGCTAACGCGGGAAATGGCGAATAGTTTAAAAGAAAAAAGAAAATATGTTATTTTCATCATACTTAATCGCCGTCTTCTGCGTTAGCAAGGTAGTGCAAGGAAACAGACGAAAGAATGGCCTAACCCACCCACATACACATGTATATGCATAAACACCCACACATGCACATATACATACCTATACATTTCAATGTATACATACATACACATACACAGTCATAGACATATATACACATGTACATATTCATACTTGCTGCCTTCATCAATTCCCGTCACCACCCCGCCACACATAGAATAGCATCCCCCCCTGCCGCAAAACGACATTCACTGAGAACCAATCACTTTCCTCTCTTCCTACTCGTACACATGCCTTACATCCTTGATAAAAACTTTTCACTGCTTATAGCAACTTACCTCCCACACCATACACTCTTAATACCTTCCACAAAGCATCTCTATCAACTCTATCGTATGCCTTCTCCAGATCCATAAATGCTGCTTACAAATCCATCTGTTTTCGTAAGTATTTCTCACATACATTCTTCAAAGTAAACACCTGATCCACACATCCTCTACCATTTCTGAAACCACAGTGCTCTTCCCCCATCTGATGCTCCGTACAGGCTTTTACCCTCTCAATCAGTACCCTCCCATATAATTTCCCAGGAATACTCAACAGACTTATACCTATGTAATTTGAACACTCACCTTTATCCCCTTTGCCTAAGTACAATGACACTATGCATGCATTCCGCCAATCCTCGAGCATTTCACCATGAACCATACATATATTAAATATGCTTACCAACCAGTCAACAACACAGTCACCCCCTTTTTTAATAAATTCCACTGCAATACCACCCAAACCCGCCACCTTGCCGGCTTTCATCTTCCGCAAAGCTTTCACTACTTCTCTGTTTACCATACCATTCTCACTGACCCCTCTCACTTTGCACACCACCTCAACCAAAACACCCCATATCAGCCACTGTATCATCCAACACATTCAACAAACCTTCAAAATACTCACTCCATCTCCTTCTCTTTTTGTTTATGGATGGGGTTGTTAGGGAGGTGATTGCAAGAGTTTTGGAAAGAGGGGCAAGTATGAAGTCTGTTGGGGATGAGAGAGCTTGGGAAGTGAGTCAGTTGTTGTTCGCTGATGATACAGCGCTGGTGGCTGATTCATGTGAGAAACTGCAGAAGCTGGTGACTGAGTTTGGTAAAGTGTGTGAAAGAAGAAAGTTAAGAGTAAATGTGAATAAGAGCAAGGCTATTAGGTACAGTAGGGTTGAGGGTCAATTCAATTGGGAGGTGAGTTTGAATGGAGAAAAACTGGAGGAAGTGAAGTGTTTTAGATATCTGGGAGTGGATCTGGCAGCGGATGGAACCATGGAAGCGGAAGTGGATCATAAGGTGGGGGAGGGGGCGAAAATTCTGGGAGCCTTGAAGAATGTGTGGAAGTCGAGAACATTATCTCGGAAAGCAAAAATGGGTATGTTTGAAGGAATAGTGGTTCCAACAATGTTGTATGGTTGCGAGGCGTGGACTATGGATAGAGTTGTGCGCAGGAGGATGGATGTGCTGGAAATGAGATGTTTGAGGACAATGTGTGGTGTGAGGTGGTTTGATCGAGTAAGTAACGTAAGGGTAAGAGAGATGTGTGGAAATAAAAAGAGCGTGGTTGAGAGAGCAGAAGAGGGTGTTTTGAAATGGTTTGGTCACATGGAGAGAATGAGTGAGGAAAGATTGACCAAGAGGATATATGTGTCGGAGGTGGAGGGAACGAGGAGAAGAGGGAGACCAAATTGGAGGTGGAAAGATGGAGTGAAAAAGATTTTGTGTGATCGGGGCCTGAACATGCAGGAGGGTGAAAGGAGGGCAAAGAATAGAGTGAATTGGAGCGATGTGGTATACCGGGGTTGACGTGCTGTCAGTGGATTGAATCAAGGCATGTGTATGGGGGTGGGTTGGGCCATTTCTTTCGTCTGTTTCCTTGCGCTACCTCGCAAACGCGGGAGACAGTGACAAAGCAAAAAAAAAAAAAAAAAAAAAAATATATATATATATATATATATATATATATTTTTTTTTTTTTCATACTATTCGCCATTTCCCGCGATAGCGAGGTAGCGTCAAGAACAGAGGACTGGGCCTTTGAGGGAATATCCTCACCTGGCCCTCTTCTCTGTTCCTTCTTTTGGAAAAAAAAAAAAAAAAAAAAATACGAGAGGGGAGGATTTCCAGCCCCCCGCTCCCTTCCCTTTTAGTCGCCTTCTACGACACGCAGGGAATACGTGGGAAGGATTCTTTCTCCCCTATCCCCAGGGAAATATATATATATATATATATATATATATATATATATATATATATATATATGTATATATATATATATATATATATATATATTATCCCTGGGGATAGGGGATTAAGAATACTTCCCACGTATTCCCTGCGTGTCGTAGAAGGCGACTAAAAGGGGAGGGAGCGGGGGGCTGGAAATCCTCCCCTCTCATTTTTTTTTTTTTTTAATTTTCCAAAAGAAGGAACAGAGGGGGCCAGGTGAGGATATTCCAAAAAAGGCCCAGTCCTCTGTTCTTAACGCTACCTCGCTAACGCGGGAAATGGCAAATAGTTTAAAAGATATATATATATATATATATATATATATATATATATATATATATATATATATATATATTTTTTTTTTTTTTTTTTTTTTCTTTTTTTTTTTTTCCAAAAGAAGGAACAGAGAAGAGGGCCAGGTGAGGATATTCCCTCAAAGGCCCAGTCCTCTGTTCTTAACGCTACCTCGCTATTGCGGGAAATAGCGAATGGTATGAAGAAAATATATATATATATATATATATATATATATATATATATATATATATATATATGTGAGAAACTGCAGAAGCTGGTGACTGAGTTTGGTAAAGTGTGTGGAAGAAGAAAGTTAAGAGTAAATGTGAATAAGAGCAAGTTTATAAGGTACAGTAGGGTTGAGGGTCAAGTCAATTGGGAGGTGAGTTTGAATGGAGAAAAACTGGAGGAAGTGAAGTGTTTTAGATATCTGGGAGTGGATCTGGCAGCGGATGGAACCATGGAAGCGGAAGTGGATCATAGGGTGGGGGAGGGGGCGAAAATTCTGGGAGCCTTGAAGAATGTGTGGAAGTCGAGAACATTATCTCGGAAAGCAAAAATGGGTATGTTTGAAGGAATAGTGGTTCCAACAATGTTGTATGGTTGCGAGGCGTGGGCTATGGATAGAGTTGTGCGCAGGAGGATGGATGTGCTGGAAATGAGATGTTTGAGGACAATGTGTGGTGTGAGGTGGTTTGATCGAGTGAGTAACGTAAGGGTAAGAGAGATGTGTGGAAATAAAAAGAGCGTGGTTGAGAGAGCAGAAGAGGGTGTTTTGAAGTGGTTTGGGCACATGGAGAGGATGAGTGAGGTGGAGGGAGCAAGGAGAAGAGGGAGACCAAATTGGAGGTGGAAAGATGGAGTGAAAAAGATTTTGTGTGATCGGGGCCTGAACATGCAGGAGGGTGAAAGGAGGGCAAGGAATAGAGTGAATTGGAGCGATGTGGTATACCGGGGTTGACGTGCTGTCAGTGGATTGAATCAAGGCATGTGAAGCGTCTGGGGTAAACCATGGAAAGCTGTGTAGGTATGTATATTTGCGTGTGTGGACGTATGTATATACATGTGTATGGGGGGGGTTAGGCCATTTCTTCCGTCTGTTTCCTTGCGCTACCTCGCAAACGCGGGAGACAGCGACAAAGTAAAAAAAAAAAAAAAAATATATATATATATATATATATATATATATATATATATATATATATATATATCTTTCTTTTCTTTCATACTATTAGCCATTTCCCGCGTTAGCAAGGTAGCGTTAAGAACAGAGGACTGGACCTTTGAGGGAATATCCTCCCTGGCCCCCTTCTGTGTTCCTTCTTTTGGAAAATTAAAAAAAATGAGAGGGGAGGATTTCCAGCCCCCCGCCACACATGAAATGACACACACACACACACACACACACCCGTGCATGTGAGGTAGCGCTAAGAAAAGACAACAAAGGCCACATTCGTTCACACTCAGTCTCTAGCTGTTATGTGTAATGCACCAAAATCACAGCTCCCTTCCCACATCCAGGCCCCACAAAACTTTCCATGGTTTACCCCAGACGCTTCACATGCCCTGGTTCAATCCACTGACAGCACGTCAACCCCGGTATACCACATTGTTCCAGTTCACTCTATTCCTTGCATGCCTTTCACCCTCCATCTTTCCACCTCCAATTTGGTCTCCCACTTCTCGTTCCCTCCACCTCTGACACAGGCCAGGTGAGGATATTCTCAAAGGCCCATTTCCCGCATTAGCGAGTTAGCGTTAAGAACAGAGAACTGAGCCTTAGAGGGAATATCCTCACTTAGCCCACTTCTCTGTACTCTTTTTTTGTAAAATTAAAAACGAGAGGGGAGGATTTCCAGCTCTTGCTCCCTCCACTTTTAGTCGCCTTTTACGACACACAGGGAATACACGGTAAGTATTCTTTCTCCCCTATCCCCAGGGATATATATATATATATATATATATATATATATATATATATATATATATATATATATATATATATATATCTTTTTTCTTTCTTTTCTTTCAAACTATTCGCCATTTCCCGCTTTAGCGAGGTAGCGTTAAGAACAGAGGACTGGGCCTTGGAGGGAATATCCTCACCTGGCCCCCTTCTCTGTTCCTTGTTTTGGAAAATTAAAAAAAAAAAACGAGAGGGGAAGATTTCCAGCCCCCCGCTCCCTCCCCTTTTAGTCGCCTTCTACGACACGCAGGGAATACGTGGGAAGTATTCTTTCTCCCCTATCCCCAGGGATATATATATATATATATATATATATATATATATATATATATATATATATATATATATATATATATATATATATCCCACACATGCGGGGGGAAGGGGTTGTTATTTCATGTGTGGCGGGGTGGCGATGGGAATGAATAAGGCAGCAAGTATGAATTATGTAAATGTGTATATGTCTGTGCATGTATATATGCATATACGTTGAAATGTATAGGTATGTATATGTGCGTGTGTGGTCGTGTATGTATATACATATGTATGTGGGTGGGTTGGGCCATTCTTTCGTCTGTTTCCTTGCGCTACCTTGCGAACGTGGGAGACAGCGACAAAGTATAATAAATAGATAAATAAAGAATTTTTAATATGACTGGAAATATGGTATTACCTTAATTGTACAAAGGAGAACACCAATCCCTTTAGAAGAAACCCATGGTTTCTTTCAGTCATTTTCCATACCATGATTCAGTTCATTGATGGCACATCAACCCCTGTAAATCACGTCATTCTAATTCACTCTGTCCCATGCACACCTTTCACCTTCCTGCCTGTCCAGGCTCCAATCACTCAAAATATTTCTTATTCCATCCAGTCTTAACTATCACATATAATGCACCAAAACCATAGGCCCCTATTCACAGCCAGGCCTCACAGACCTTTGTATGGTTTCCCCTGACTGCTTCATATGCCTTGGATCAGACCATTGACAGAACAGGACATCATGTATACCACATCATTCCAACTTACTGTAATCTGTGCAACCCTCACACCCTCCTGCATATTCAAGCCAGATTCTTCAAAACATCTTTTACTCCAGATGGGATGGTTAGGGAGGTAAATGCTAGTTTTGGAGAGGGGCGCGTATGCAGTCTGTTGGGGATGCGAGGGCTGCGAAAGTGAGTGAATTGTTGTTCACTAATAATACAGCACTGGTCGCTGATTCAAGAGAGAAACTGCAGAAGTTGGTGACTGAGTTTGGAAAAGTGTTTGAAAGGAGAAAGTGGAAAGTAAATGTGAATAAGAACAAGGCTATTAGGTTCAGCAGGGTTGAGGGACAAGTTAGTTGGGATGTAAGTTTGAATGGAAAAAAATTGGAAGTGAGGCATTTTAGACACCTGGGAGGGGACTTGGCAGCATATGGAACCATGGAAGCGGAAGTGAGTCATAGGGTGGGGGAGGGGGCGAAGGTTCTGGGAGCGATGAAGAATGTGTGGAAACAGAGAACGTTATCTCGGAGAGTAAAAATGGGTATGTTTAAAGGAATAGTATTCCAACAATATTATATGGTTGTGAGTCATGAGCTATAGAAAAGATCGAATGGAGGAGGATGGATGTTTTGGAAATGAAATGTTTGAGGACAATATGTGGTGTGAAGTGGTTTGATTAAGTAAGTAATGAAAATGTAAAAGAAACGTGTGGTAATATAAAGAATGGTTGAGAGAGCGGAAGAGGGTGATTTGAAATGGTTAGGACATACCGGATGAATGAGTGAGGAAGGGTAGACGAAGAGGATATATGTATCTTTTTCACTACATCGTTCCACCTTCAGTTTGGCCTCCCACTTCTGCTCCCTCCACATGAGACACATATATCCTCTTTGTCAACGTTTCCTTACTCATTCTCTCCGTATGCCCAAACCATTTCAGTTCACAAAAAATATATGATTATGTATATCCTAACAACCCCAGGACTTATTTCTAAGAAAGAGTCCTGGTGTTACACCTCTTTTTCAGAGGGTCCTGTGGCCCAAGGATGCATTGCTTCCAGTAGCAGGGAAATGTGGACTGCTTTGGAGGAAGTTCATAGACAAGGCTCTCAGTGATTCAGACTTGCCAAAGGTGAATTTGCAGTGTAAGCTCATGGAGGAAGAGTGTGACAGCATCTTTATACAGTAAATGGTTATAGGACATTTAATCAAGTAAGAAATGATAGAAAACGGGAAGTGCGGTAATAAGCATGATATGTTGAGGGACTTAAAAAGTATGTTGAAATGGTTTGGCCAAATTGAGAGAATGAGTGAGAAGAGGTTGACAAAGAGGATATATGTGTGTAAAAAGTGGAGTGTACAGTGAGAAAAGGGAGACTGAATTGGAAATGGAAGGATGGAGTAAATAAAGTTTTGAGTACTTGGGGACGTTCACGGGATGGTGTAAATTGGGAAAATGTGGTATGCAGGGGCAACGTGTTGATGGACATATGAGACAGCGGGGGTAAACAAAGGAAAGGTTTGTGGGATTGTAGATAGAAGGTTCTAGTTGTGGTACATTACACATGACAGGTAGAAAGTATATATGAGGGAATGAAGCCTTTTCTTGTATATTCCTGGCGCTACCTTACGAATGCGGGACACCTTAGGACTTTTTTTTTTTTCACTAAAGGAGCTCCTGTAGCTTTAAAGCTGTGCGACTTACATCGGTAGGGTAAGGGCAGATTCCTTTGGAGTGAAAAGTCCCTCAGACGATACTATACTCTCTTTTGTCAACAGACGACGTTACAGCAGCAACGATGATTTTCCACTTGCAGCGAGATAAAACAGGTTTCTGAATTGTAGGAAGTGCAGACCCGCCAAACTGCTCTAAAGAAGCCATCATTTCTATATGATTGGAACTACCACATCCTTGGAGATGCTCCTGGAAAAGGATGCTGGAGGTATACACTGTGATATGGTAGCTAATTGCTATGTAAATTAATACAAGTTCTTGCCTTAAAATCTAACCAGTTCAACTCTGTAGAAATTACATATGGCGTTATAAGTATGAAGTTTCTATCATATATTTTCTAGAGTTACCGTACTAACAAAAATATGTCCACATACAGAAAAATAGATGCTGATATATGCTCTGTCCAGCATACTTTTTGTGCTGTACCGGGCCATAATAAGTAAGTGCAGGACATAAGTAGGACCATACATAAAGCAAGAGTTGCAGAAGCAAGACCTAACGAATTAGAACTGTACTGAACTGACTGGCCTGAAAACTATTTGAAATGCCCGAAGGTGTTATTCTAAGTTTGTTCTAGATTTGTTTTAACGTAAAGTGGACTGTTCATAAAGATCCTGATAGTCGATAGCCTAGAGCACATCTTACAAAACAATCAGCAGTGTTCCTGGGTATATGGGAAGTACAGAAAACATAATTGTTGGTCGATGAGGGATCACGTGCTGGAAAGCAAGCATTATCTAAATTTTCTCTTACAAGTAAGTACTGATTTCTATGTGCTCTCAGAATTAGTTTACGTAAAAGCAAGGTTCTTTACATTGAAAATGTGAAACGTATAATAAGTTATGTGCACTGCTTTGTTGTAAAGACAATGTTCACAAGAATATTTCGTATTTCAATAAAAATGTCCAATTTCACTAGGCGTTTCAGGTATCTTAAAACTTACTTTTTTTTGCCATAGTTGATCTCAGTGTTTTGGTGACACCTAATCGTACACAAAATAGTGATGGATTTCATGTCATGAATCTATTAAACAGCCATGAATAAATTGCTTTTGTTCACACATTTTTAATGGAAATCTCCACGGTCTATTCTCCATGAATAGTGTTGACGTTTGTTGGCTGGAAGACAAGGTAAGTACTTGGAACTTCATTACTTCATTACTTTTCATTTTTTTCATGTCATTTTATTAAGTATCTTGTTTCATAGCGGACAAAATCGCAAACTTTTATTGAGATGTGAGAACTTAAGGTGAGATCCACCAGTCAAGTCAAAGTGGTCTCGATTATTTTTCTTGGGTTTAGGGTCAACTTCATAATAATGTCAGGAACAATGCCTACAATCAGTGATGTAGGAGTTTGTAGTTTGGTTAGATTCAGTTTTATAAAAAATAATGACTGTTGTTATGTCTGACGAAACATAAGTTGTATATGCGAAACGGGTTGTGGAAAGTACCAATGCAGAATACGTGAAGTACATGATAATTTAATTTAGAAGAGGTCACACTTCTGGTAATGCTTTAGTTTATGCTCGCCCTCTTATTACCTGTAGTTTAATTGGATGATGATTGACATTGCCTTATCATTTTTGTGTGATCTTTGATTTTGTAAAGCGAAAAAGTTTTTCACTACTTTACTTTTTCCTAATATAATGTTAGCTGTATTTTGGTGTTTTATGGAGACTATCAGGTGATCAGTAAAGTGAAATAATTATTTTCTTTGGTCGTGATCTTTTTTTTTTGTCAAACTTTGTTCCAGCTCATTTGAATAGAATGTGGGCATGAACTTTCGATTTTTGATTTTGGAGTATTTTAAGGGTTAGTCATATTGGAACATTATTTTTTGGTAACTTTACAAGGCAATTAATTTGATGTTAGAAATTAAGAATATATAGGAGAATGATTTGTATAATCAGAAAGTAAGGAAATATAGGAAAATGATTTGTATAAGTTGTGTATAGAAGATGATATATAAGTTAGTAGTGGGGAGGTCTGTGAAGCTCAGGGAGAATGTAGAATTTGTATGTTATATAGATTTTCGTAGCTGACACACTCCTAGAAATCAACAGAGCCTGAGAAATCTTGCCTTAATTCCCCTAGCAATCAAGATTGCCTCATTTTTAATATCAGAATATATCATTGACATTGTTGAGTGTTCTTTCTATGTTTGTGATAAAAATGTATGATGTAGCTGATTTTATTTCATCTGAATACACTCAGAGTCTTTGACCAAACATCGCAGCAGCTAGATTAAAACATGAGATCATAGTCGTCACATTTTAGAAATAACACCGAAAGGTAAAGGAGCTAAATTACTGGAAACAGCCTTACCCCCTACAGCACAGATGGGAGAGTTATATCATCATTTATGCCTGGAAAATCCCAAGTGTGGTACCCAGCTTTCGCTTAGCAATTAAATCCTACAAGTTTGAAGATTCTGTAAGGTACTACTTTGTAAATTCAAGGGTTTGTTATGCTCAAAATGAGAGAACATGTTAAACATCTAGGGCTCAAGACTCTTCAGCACCTTGCCTGCTATCATCAGAAACACTGTGGGATGCATAGTAGAAAAGTTTTAAAGAGTACCTTGGAGAGGTACCTACAAAGTGTACCAGACCAGCCAGGCTGTAGAGATCTACAGGCTGCAGCTCCCAACAGCTTGATTCACCAAGCTGGGCCTTCCCAGGGCTGTGGGGATAAAAAACCTTCAAAGATTTCACCTGAAATATAAGGTAATTTTAAGCTTCAAGGGGAAGTTAGAAGAGCCTTTTATATGTTCTGATTTCTATAAGTATGTACCTGCATTTACGTTGACTAATCTTAAGAGACTCCTGTGTGTTAAAAAGATTAGAGTAATATTTTTTCTTAGCTTGAATTTACATAGATATATACATGTGTGTGCATACCTAAGCACAACACATATGTTATATTACTTTCTTGCACATGTTTATGCTGTACTATATAAACTACTGTAATAATATTACACGTGTACATATTTTCTGTATGATTTTACTACACAAAACTTTATTTTCCATTATGGATGAACAAATTATTTTCCTTTCACATACTCAGAAACATTAATACTTTTCTTTTGAAAGTATAAGCAATGAAATTACAGTGATTGTTTCTTTATCGTAATAGAAAAGTATGTTAGATTTTCATTAGCTGCTGATGTACTTAGGCAGAGAGTGGGAGCTTGCACAATATGCATTTCTTACGATGATTTATATGGGTAACTAAGGAATGTGATATTTTTTCAGCTGTTGCTAGACAATTCTGGAGACATCTGTGGATAAATGGTGGAATCAGACTGTAGGTAGGACTTCAGTTGAGGGCAGGAACCATTAAATTGTCATTTGATGATATCAGCATTGAACTGTGCATCAATAATCGATGATTATAGCATTGTAAGGGTTAATCAACCAGTTTTTCATGGTATACAGGAACATTTTACCTCAAGCATACTCACTCAGTAAAAAAAAATTTGCAGCAGTTAGACTAAGACGAAACCATTATGATTACATATTTTTCAGGTAACCACAAATATGGTCAATGTTTATGAAGCTATGACACTTTTCTGAAATAGTCGATAATAGTGATGAAATCCTTTAGTAAACATATTTGATTATGACAGACACTCATCTTGTTACACTGTGCCTGGAAATATTTCTTGTATGCCTGTTATCCTGGCAGTTGAGCAGCATGAGTTAATTGTTAAATAGCAGACATAGACCGTCTGATTAGCTTGAGTTGCATAATGCTTTGAAAATAATGTTTTAGTTAATCATTTAACAAACATGGATTTTTTTCAGAATATTTGAGAATATGCCACACAGTGCACAGTGGATATTAGGATTGCCACTCTGAAAGGGTTAAGAGAACTGTAAGAGAATTGTTGCATATTTTATTGCTAGTGCTAGAATGATGGATGTAACACATTTTTATTTCCATTTGATATTCCACTTGTAGATTCTGTATGGTGGTACAGTACCTTTTATTATGGTGCTGTTGCATTGTTGAAGTTTTTATGTTCTAAAAAATTTAATTTATATCCCCAGGTTACTTCTTAAGATATCCAAAGAATTCTGAGCAAAATGTCAGGAGTACAGCATGTTATAGAGAAATCACAACCAGCTGTAGCAGCAAATGCATCTCCACAGCATCCAAGCCAGGGCAGAGTACTCCTTAAGCTCCTTATTCATAGTATTGCTATGTTTACTTTACCATTTATTGCATATTATTGTAGCAAAAACTTTGTGGAAAAGGAATACAGTATGGAGCCACCAAAGAGTTCTATATATGGAGCAGTATCTGCTGTGATTATCATCCAGGTTATCATATTCTCATATATTTATCAAGCCTTCCAAGAGGAGCAAAATGCCAGAAAAATTAAATGTGCATGAAGGAAGGAATAATGTAAGTGTGTGCCAAAATTGGCTACTTGTATCATCTCTTTTTCCACAGAATATATATCTTACATGAATGATGAATATGAATAAATTGCCCT
This sequence comes from Panulirus ornatus, assembly GCF_036320965.1. NCBI lineage: Eukaryota > Metazoa > Arthropoda > Malacostraca > Decapoda > Palinuridae > Panulirus > Panulirus ornatus. The sequence goes on from NC_092237.1 coordinate 4,651,503, forward strand.
TATTTCTTATGATAGTTTTTCAATAAAGCAAGAATACAGTTTGGTAAAAGAACAGAAATACGGGTGAATATATCAACAAATGCACTTTTGCTTGTGTTTATCGTATACAGTTTTGTATGAGACATTTCTTAGAGTAGTAATTAAAGAAGTCTTTGTATTAATATAATGCACTTAAATGCAAATTTCTGGTTCCCACAACCCATTCCAGTAGTTGTAAATGATAGCTGAATGTTCCTTATTGATTTCCAATGACCCCATTCCAGTACTGAATTGTGTAAAGCTTGTACAGTATTTGATAAATTTTTTGGTTACATTATGACATTTTTATTTTTCCACTTAGTTGTTGGGTACCAAATTAACTCTTTAAATGTAACTTAGATAATACTTGGAGGTAAATATTCATCCTTTGTATCATTTGAGAGTTACTAATGTTTTTATGATGATTGTCTGGTGTATATATAATATCCAGATGGTATAATAGACAGTAGGTAGGAAATTCTTTTCATGTGGGGTACTCATCTCTTAAGCTCTTTTTTTTCTATCTTGTAACATCTTTACATTTTTGTATTCAGAAGTTTTTGCCATTAGTTTCATAAAAACTTTGTTCATTCTGTTCATCCAGCACCGTGTTACTGTAAATGTACATGTTCTCACCTTTTCTGAGGTATTTGTTTCTTAGTTTCATGTCATAATTTTCATTCATTTTGGCTGATTTCAAGAACATTTGGCTCTCTACTTTGTTTTTTTAATCAGAAATTAGAAACTTATAATCATGTCTATCCTCAATTTTCTTCCTTTCATTGTAGGAAAGTTTTATGGCCTCTAAACTTTCCTTATAACTGAACCTTGTTGTATCAGGTACCATCTTTGTTGCTTCCCATTACACATTTGGTCAGATCTATATTTTTCTTCTGGTGAGATAACCAAATTATAAGTATTTATTCAAATGTAGGATTAGTTTATGCTGTAAAAACTTCATGTGGTGGAATGTTCCCTTATTCAGGTACTATGGTTTTTGCTCTTAAGAGCTGGCCGCTTGTATTCACCCACCATTAGCAAGACCACACAATACTCGGCAAGTTGCTGTGTTGCATGATTAATTTGTGGCCGTTGGCAACTTGAGGTGGGCCATTTTGATAATTGTTTCTTTCAGTACACTTTGAGGTTTTGGACTCTCGTCCCTCTCATCTCTTTCCCATTAACTATGACCTGATATATTCTAAAAGACAGGTTTCACACTTCCTACAAAATTTTGAAATACTTTCCCCTTGTCTCTTCTTTTACCCTTTCACTGAGATCACTATTTTAATTAAGGCCCAGCCTTAATGTGGACCTTCGATTGGGACTGGAGTTTGAGAAAAAAATAATGAACAGTAATTTTCACTGACCAACGGATGATTTGCATCATTAATAATTTTTTCGAATGTGGCATTCTGTTCACAGGCTGGATACAGTGCTAGCCTCAAAGTTTTCTTCATGAATTTTGCATCCTGTAAAATTGTGGATATCTTAAGGCTGCCTCTCAGTGTTTCCCGTAATTTCAAATTTTTGTTGCATTGAACTTCTTCACTTCCTGTCTGAACAGTTTAGGAACTTTTAAGTCTCATTGGAAACTGAATCAATCGTGATCATTTCCTACTTCTCACATGATTTTAGTTAGAATATTTAACCATCATCTGAACAAGGGCTGTTTCAACATAATGTGAGAGGTATTGTGAGATCCCCATAAACAAAAGGTGGAAAAAATTATGCAAGATAATTGATATGGATTTTCATTATTTACAAACTTGAATGTATAACACATCAAGCAATACAAGAAAACAAGAAGGGGTCTGGGCAAAACCCCAGCAAAATAAGAAAACATAAGTAAGAGAGTTGCGTGAATTGTTCTTATTCACTTACGAGAGTATACAAGACTTGAAGCAATACAAGAAAACATAAGATTTAATGTGAAGCATGACTTATAGTGGATACTTTTAAGAATTACGTTATAAATTTTGGTTGTATTCTTGATGTCTGTGCTTATATTGCATGTAGCTTTTGTTGAGAAATTGATCCTTTAAGCTTATTCAAGTATATTTTAGTTTTGGTCTTATGTACGATATGAATAGCTTAATTAATATTTCCTTATCCATGAACCTGAATGCAGTTCTAATATTTCCAAGCAGACAGTTGGTTTCTTTAACTGTTCTCCTAAGGTAGGATGATGATTATTAGGTAACTGTGATGCATATTGTTTTCAGCTTTGCTTTTAGGTAGCTTGTGACATCACTGGATAAGAAATGGAATTATTGATCTACTTGGAATTCAGAGATGATGGGAATGATAATGTCTCATATGAGGTAAAGAGCAGTAGTGGAGATTCCTCATATGAGGTAAAGAGCAGTATAAGTGTTGATAATACAGAGTAATTTGCTGTGAATGATAAGATTTTTTAAAAACATAGTGTGTTAAACTTTTTTTTTACACTAATTTTTCAGGTAAACTGAAGTCAGTCAGAGATGCTCAAGTACATGCTGTCATGTGTGGTCAGGCAGAATATAGCTTTCAAAGAGATGATAAGGTAATTGTCAACTTCAACATAATCAGTGGCCTCTGCTTAGCTCATCGTTTTTATCGTATTTTGTAGACAAGACACCATCCATTCTTATTTCACTTCCAGTAGTTATGCTGCAATGTAGGTAGTACAAGAATCCACTAACACTCTTTTTGTTAATTTTTGTTTTTGTTTAACTCTCTTTGTAGACAATCAGGTAATACAAATAACAGTACATTAAAGCTATGTACACTTCACTGTTCACATTACCCAAAAAGCCCAGTTTTATCAGTGTTGTGCACCTTTTTTAGGAATGAGGTTGTTCTCGGTGTCAATCTTGCTGATGTCCCAGACCCATGCTGCTGTTACAGCATTGTCAGCAAATGCTGTCTTACTCTGTATTACTGGGGATTTTATGGCATAACATTGCTTGAAACAAGTCTGTCAGTATATTGAGTACATGATTCCTTTTTTCCATTTAGTCATGAAAACACTTTGCTTTGGCCATAAGCATTGACCCAGAAATGCTTTTGTCCATGGTACAACACCATTTAGATCACTCATATGATCAATATTGGGAAGTTCGTATGCATTTAATGTTTTTCTGATATTCTTTTGAATACCATTGTTTGCTTTATAATTAAGGTCATCATCTTATTTGCAGGAGTAATAAGCAGTAAGCACAATAACTCTAAAAGCTTCACCCCATAAATCCTACACTTTCTCCACCATCAACTCATTTTATCGCCTTTCGAGTCTTATCCGGGCTGAGTACATATTTACATTTGGAAGCACCATGTTCATCTCTTAATATCCTTGTTAGTGTTTTATGTTTCACAGAAGTCATGTTGAAGGCATAGTTAGCATTTTGTGATATAACTTCCTCCCTTTCTCTCTGGGAAGGAGTTTTGCCGTAACAAACTACTGTGTCATTGTACCAAGTGACGCTAGTAGTTGAAAATCATTGTTGATGATATTCTCTTCATATGAAAATCACTGTATATATCTTTATTGATCATGGGAACAGACTTATGTATTTTGTTTTTTATTGTAATGTATAGGTAAAGAGAATAGTCTTGGGCTCAAAAAATGCAGATATGTAACTTGGGCAGTTCTGTGATGCATCAAATGGGCTTCTTGACTACTTTTTATACCTATCTTCTCCTGCTACTACTTAAACCAGGCTCCTTTTAGATTTTGATGGAATGGATCTGCTTCCAGTATTATATGATTTCTTCTTAACTTTTATGTCTTGTGCCCATAGTCTGTTAACTTTAGATAGATTCACGCGGTGTGTGGCAGTGCATGCATTGTTTGTAAAAAGAGGTGCCAGATAGTGGAATGAAGATCTAAGAAAGTTGATTAGGGGAGATAAAATGTTTGGAAGATACTGAATCTGCCAAAAAATAACAATGAATGGGGGGCAGTTTTTGTGAAATATTAAAATCTGAATAGAAAAGTTGAAGGGATGGGATATATGAATAAAAGGAAAGCAATTGAGGATCTTGAGAAAAAAAGTGAATGGCAATTTAAAAGAAATACAGACCCTTTTAGGAGGTCAGTAAGAGTAGAAGCGGTGTATACGTGAGGAGCAAGAGTGTATTACACAGATCTAAGAGAATGCTATTAACAAAGAATGAAGTTTGTACAAGAACTGAATGGAAATGATAGTGAAAGCTATTTATTGGTCCAGTAGGATTATAGTTATAGATATATGTAGACATATGTATGGGAGGGGAATGAAGATTGAAAAAGCTAGGGATATAGTAGTAGTGAGACCATGAAGAGTAGTGAATTGTGTGGAGTGTATCTGAAGTATGTATGGAAACTTTGAAAAGTAGCCAGGTTCCTGATAACCTAGAGGTGGTTGTAGGGAGGAAAATTACTTTTAAGAATTATAGAACCATATTAGAATGTTCCCTTAGCTTAGTTGGCAGTGTACTGTAGGATGTTCTTTGATCATGTTAAAAGTGTTAATAAATCCCTTGATCAAAAAGAAGGTGGATGTGTAGACCAAATCTTTGCTCATGAACATGTATTAGAACAAATTTCAGAGAAGGTTGATAGAACATTTGCGAATTTAGAAAAAAAAAATGGATCTTGCATCATAGAGAATACTTCACAAATTTCACAAATTAAAAATCCCCCTGTTGAGAGAGATAGACCTGATACTGGAGTGACTAAAAACTCCTTATTGACATTTGTTAGAGGTTTAAAGAAAACACAATATTGGAATAAATATTTACAATTTTCATAAATATGCATATAAAATTATATACAGTATTCATATAAAACTATCAATAAATGCTAAAGACTTCTTACAAATGGTACATTTGAAGAAGGGAAGGATCATTCCTCTCTGGAAAGTCAGTAAGGGAAATATAAGATATTTAAGTTTGTACTTCAATTTAATGCCTGAAGAACACCAAATAAGTAGAATATACTTTTGCAGTGAGCATTTTCCTCATCATCAGGTACTAGAAAGTTCTGAGCTGCTGCATAAGGTAGAGGGAGTGACAATATAGATAATGTTGAACCTGATGTTACAAGAAGAGGTACTGGTATCATTCTTGACCACAAAATAATCTTGTGGCAACTGTAAAATTACACTGTACATAATGATACATATGGTTTTAAACATGTACACAGCATACCATATGTGATATTTGGCTGAGGCCAATTCCAAGTGTACTGGCCAAAGTATAGATACAGTATGAAATCAAATTTTTTGAAAAATTTTAATGTTTTCAGTACTGTAAATATTATTTTTCTCCATTTACTCTTTTCAAATTAGTGAATTTAAAAAAATCTAACATGCATTTGGAAAAACTGGTTTAAATATTATACTTTCCAAATATTTTCTACAAAATGATACTCATTCCATGTTTTTATGTAACTCGGTAGCACACATACTTGCATTTCATGAACACACAAAGTGATGAGATTATGAATGCCAACAGTATGTAGGTTTAAAAAGTTATGTAATAGTAGTGTTTGAGAAATAGGGTGCCAGAAGTTTAGAGTTCCCTTGCAGTACAATATGAATAGCAATTATGCATATGCACATGGGAAGTGAATCATTTGATGTTTACAGGTGAAACCTCTGATGTCAGACTCCAGAAGTCTTTACAGAAAGTGACCTATCTTTCTGCACAGTCTTTACTACAACCTACCATTACTCCCTCACCCTCCCATTAATTGTTTACTTCAGCTCCTATAGTTCCATTTGCTGCCATGTCCAATATCAGTTATCCTCCAGGTTTTCTCCTTTCATTCTCACACTCAAACCAACCAGTCTCTTTACCCTGTCAGACCTCATATAATATTACTTTTATTTATACAAATTTTCAACTTCTTTCACTTTACTGTCCCAGTCTCAGATACCACCACCTGTAGCTTCTCACTCAAGCATGTCACCAGAGTTGTGTCATTCACAAACACCAACTAACTTACCTTCCAGTCCCTCCCCATCTACCACCCTTAGTGTAATGTATATCCTTCCGTCCTCTCCAAAACATTCACATTTTCCTCATTCAGAACCCTATACATAACAGATTAAAAAGCCATGGTGTAATCATGCACTATTGATGCAGATGCATCTGCACCTAGAACCACCCACCCTCAACACACTTGCCTTCCTGTTTTAATATTTTCACTTCTTTTATAGTAGGCTTCTTCCTGCACCTCATATCCATTATACCTTGCACAAGGCATCTGTCAACCCTGTTCTGCGCTTTCACCAGATTCATAAATGCTTCATGCAAATCTGTCATTCTGAGAATTTCTCAGATTTTATTATTATTATTATTATTATTATTATTATTATTATTATTATTATTATTATTATTATTATCATCATCATCATCATTTTTATATAATCCAAGGTCCCCATCTACACTACAGGGGTGCCTGCAGTTTCAAGGCTGCACTACAATAAGTAGCGGGGAAAGGATGAAATCCTCAGGAATTAGAAGTTTTACAGGATAACACTCCGATGATACAACCATGCTGAAGGTGAGTTTTCATTCGAGGTATAGCCACAAGCGGGAAAATTCCAGTAATGCATATATATATATATATATATATATATATATATATATATATATATATATATAGCTTTCCATGGTTTACCCCAGACGCTTCACATGCCTTGATTCAATCCACTGACAGCACGTCAACCCCTGTATACCACATCGCTCCAATTCACTCTATTCCTTGCCCTCCTTTCACCCTCCTGCATGTTCAGGCCCCGATCACACAAAATCTTTTTCACTCCATCTTTCCACCTCCAATTTGGTCTCCCTCTTCTCCTCGTTCCCTCCACCTCCGACACATATATCCTCTTGGTCAATCTTTCCTCACTCATTCTCTCCATGTGCCCAAACCATTTCAAAACACCCTCTTCTGCTCTCTCAACCACGCTCTTTTTATTTCCACACATCTCTCTTACCCTTACGTTACTTACTCGATCAAACCACCTCACACCACACATTGTCCTCAAACATCTCATTTCCAGCACATCCATCCTCCTGCGCACAACTCTATCCATAGCCCACGCCTCGCAACCATACAACATTGTTGGAACCACTATTCCTTCAAACATACCCATTTTTGCTTTCCGAGATAATGTTCTCGACTTCCACACATTTTTCAAGGCTCCCAAAATTTTTGCCCCCTCCCCCACCCTATGATCCATATGGAATGTTTTAGATACCTGGATGTGTGGACACAGCAGTAAATGGAACCACGGGAACAAAAGTGAGTTGTAGGATGGATGAGGGAGCAAAGGTTGTTGGCGTGTTGAGGATTGCTAGGAAAGAGAGGTTGGTATATGGGAAGGCAGAGATGGTTATTATGAAAAGTACAGTAGCCCCTACAATGTTGTATGGATGTGAGGTATGGGCTATATATGAGACAGTATGGAGGAGAATGCATGTGTTGGAAATGGAATGTATGTGATGTGGGGAGGGTTGACCTGGTAAGTAATGACGGGGCAAGAGAGAGGTGTAGTTATAAGAAAAGCATGGCTGAGAGAGTTGAACAAGGTGTGATGAAATGGTCAGGACATATGGAGAGAATGATTGAGGAGAGGTTGACGACAAGAATATGTGTCAGAATTGGAACGGACAAGGAGAAGGGGGAACTAGAGATGTGATGGAATAAGAGAGAGGTGTTATTATAAGAAGAGTATAACTGAGAGAGCTGAAGAGGGTGTGCTGAAATGGTTTGCATATGTGGAGAGAATTTGTGAGGAGAGGTTGACAGAGAGGATATATGTGTCAAGTGGAAGGGACAGGGAGAAGGGGAAGACAAAAAAGGTTATGGAAGGATGGAATGAAAAAGATTTTGAGTGCTCTGTGCCTAATCATGCAGGAAGGTGAAAAGCATACATGGGACAAAGTGAACTGGAGCAGCAATGTACTGTTATTAGACTGAACTAGGTCATATGGAGCAGCTGGGGCAAACCATGGAAAGGTCTAGGTATTTCCTTCATTAGTTCCTGGTTCTACCATACTGACACGAAATGGTGAACAAGTGTGAGTGAATATACTTTAAATATTTTTCATACTTAAACACAGTTTCCTGTGTTAGTGAGTTAGCACCAGAAACAGATGAAGGAAGGCCACATTTGCTCACATCCATTCTCTAGTTGTCATATATATATATATATATATATATATATATATATATATAGTATAATATAGTAGGCACACTACATTTGTTCGAGAAAAAATGCTGGTGAGAAGACAACAAAACATTTTCTTGAGTATCAGGTTATAGCATATCTTTTGAGTACATTTTCCCTCCTGATTTTGTCCCCTAAATATAACTCAGGAGTATCAGGTAGTTTCCATAAGAGGAGGCTTTTTTGTATAATTTGATGGTACAACATGAATATAAAGGATAATATGAGATCTAGGATACCAGCTGCTCAGTAAGTGAATACTCGTACATACTTTGGGCATTTTTCTTCCCTTGTGAAAGAACTACAATGATATGAATAACTGGCAGTTACAAATGCAAAAACTTTGGTGTTGGTAACTCACTCTCAGAGCTAGATGTGGTAGTACGATGCAATAGCATCATATAGGCTTATTCAAACACTTCACTGAAGTTTTTCTTACCCAGAGGAAAATGTAGATATGTTAAATGGTTGTTCACAACACTGGTGCTTATTTTCATTTTCTGTCACAATCAGGCAAAGGCTGGCTGCTTCCAAGGCACTTTCATAGTGTGGAGAGCCAGTAAATCATTTAGTGATGGTTTAGGAAATCCCAAATATCAGTATTCTCATGTGAAAATTTTCATTTCACATAGATTCAGTAAAGTATAGTTGTACTAAGTCTGTTGAAATATCTTGCTTTCTTTGGACAGTGTGAACACTCTCTTAGTTGGGACTACTATTCATACTGTATTGTTTTATTGTTTCACTGTTGGTCTCCATGTTTATCAAGCACTAAATATATCAACTCATCGACAACCAGTAATGTTGCCATTCTTATAATGTATTTATTTATTTCATAAAATTTTCATCCAAGTTATTTGTACTTTGTGAACTAAATTCCACAAAGAGAAACTCCTGTTGTCATTAGACAAGTGTAGACAACTCGTGTGGTGGTGTGGCACCTGAGAGATCAAGTGTAGCATTTGGAAGAGGTGATGCATTAAGCTCTCGAAGACGACCCTCTTGACTTACTGCTTGCTGGATGTTCTGCTGTGCCACTGCCTTTGTTTTTTCCTGAAGAAGAAAAGGGATATACTGGATTGCCATGTCACTGAATAATGTATTTTGCAATTAATTTGAACTTGAAATAATGCGTGTTGGAATTTATCATAATATTTTCATGAAATAAGTTTTATGTAATGATAAGCATTCAGAAAATATTCTGAATTATATTTCATTCAAAATAAAGTTTGTGGTACAATAAGGGATTAACTCACCATTTTGCACTTGATGAGCAAATATTGAGAAAGAATACAAATTAAATGACATATCACAACTGAACACATTTTTGAATTACTTATATCTGACAGTTATGTAGATCTCTACACAGTTTCAGAAAACTAATTTGCATAATAGCAATTATATCAAAAGATAAAATCAAGGCACACTAAACCCTACTGTGGGACTGAGTTTATAACATCAGACACATAACAGGATGTATATTATTCTGAAGTAATTTATGATTAGGTGCACAGATTATAATGAGTTTATTTAGATATTCTACCTGATTTGTAACTTGCAATATCTGTAGGAATAATTTTAATGGAGGGGTAATTCTGTTGAATATAAACAAATATTCATCATATGAATTACTAATATATAAGAGTGAATGTGGCAAGCCATATGATGCTTACCTTCTGCCAAATAAAAACATTGTGAATCATGGCACATCCACAAAAGATGATACCCACACCGATGAAGACTGAGGTCAGGATGGCTGGTGTAGATTGAAAATGGATGAATGTATATAGTATAACACCTGAAAAAAAAATTTATTGTAGTGAAGGATTTCTTTTTATGTCTCACTGATATATTCATGATCTGCTCCATAATATTGGGAATGGAGTAATGATAATTTGGATAGATAGATATGTAGATAGTACTCATACAGTTGGAATATTTCATCAATATAACTCCTTAAAAGTTTTAAAATTTCTTAATCTTTGGTTTCTAAACAGCATGCTGTTTATTTGTCCAACAGACAAATTACCTTCTCACTATACTAGCTTGAGCATGGAAATTTTGATAATATGGGAAAGACTGTTATGATAAAGCTACACTAACACAGCAGTGAGATAGTAAATTTAATGTAGTCTGCTTACATAAAAAACTCCTTACTTCTACCACATCCCCACTCTGACCTGCAAAATGTTTTATTTTTCTTTCATACTTGCTCACTGTTTCTCACATCAATGAGACAGCATCAGGAATAGACAAAGAAAAGGCCTCATTCACTCATCCATTCTCAAGCAGTAATGTGTTTTGCACCAAAACTACAGCCCTGTCCACAATCACTCCTCACAGACCTTTCTGCAGTTTTGCTTGGCTGCTTGATATGCCCTGGTTATATATATATATAACCAGGGGCCTGGATGTGGAGGGGGAGCTGTGGTTTTGGGCATTATTACGTGGCAGCTGGGGACTGAGTGTGAACGAATGGGGCCTTTGTTGTCTTTTCCTAGTGCTACCTCGCACACATGAGGGGGGAGGGGGATGTTATTCCATGTGTGGCAAGGTGGCGATGGGAATAAATAAAGGCAGACAGTATGAATTATGTACATGTGTATATATGTATATGTCTGTGTGTATATATATGTGTACATTGAGATGTATAGGTATGTATATTTGCGTATGTGGACATATATATATATAAATATATATATATATATATATATATATATATATATATATATATATTTTTTTTTGCTTTGTCGCTGTCTCCCGCGTTTGCGAGGTAGCGCAAGGAAACAGACGAAAGAAATGGCCCAACCCACCCCCATACACATGTATATACATACGTCCACACACGCAAATATACATACCTACACAGCTTTCCATGGTTTACCCCAGACGCTTCACATGCCCCGATTCAATCCATTGACAGCACGTCAACCCCGGTATACCACATCGCTCCAATTCACTCTATTCCTTGCCCTCCTTTCACCCTCCTGCATGTTCAGGCCCCGATCACACAAAATCTTTTTCACTCCATCTTTCCACCTCCAATTTGGTCTCCCTCTTCTCCTCGTTCCCTCCACCTCCGACACATATATCCTCTTGGTCAATCTTTCCTCACTCATTCTCTCCATGTGCCCAAACCATTTCAAAACACCCTCTTCTGCTCTCTCAACCACGCTCTTTTTATTTCCACACATCTCTCTTACCCTTACGTTACTTACTCGATCAGACCACCTCACACCACACATTGTCCTCAGACATCTCATTTCCAGCACATCCATCCTCCTGCGCACAACTCTATCCATAGCCCACGCCTCGCAACCATACAACATTGTTGGAACCACTATTCCTTCAAACATACCCATTTTTGCTTTCCGAGATAATGTTCTCGACTTCCACACATTCTTCAAGGCTCCCAGAATTTTCGCCCCCTCCCCCACCCTATGATCCACTTCCGCTTCCATGGTTCCATCCGCTGCCAGATCCACTCCCAGATATCTAAAACACTTCACTTCCTCCAGTTTTTCTCCATTCAAACTCACCTCCTAATTGACTTGACCCTCAACCCTACTGTACCTAATAACCTTGCTCTTATTCACATTTACTCTTAACTTTCTTCTTTCACACACTTTACCAAACTCAGTCACCAGCTTCTGCAGTTTCTCACATGAATCAGCCACCAGCGCTGTATCATCAGCGAACAACAACTGACTCACTTTCCAAGCTCTCTCATCCCCAACAGACTTCATACTTGCCCCTCTTTCCAAAACTCTTTTATTCACCTCCCTAACAACCCCATCTATAAACAAATTAAACAACCATGGAGACATCACACACCCCTGCTGCAAACCTACATTCACTGAGAACCAATCACTTTCCTCTCTTCCTACACGTACACATGCCTTACATCCTCGATAAAAACTTTTCACTGCTTCTAACAACTTGCCTCCCACACCATATATTCTTAATACCTTCCACAGAGCATCTCTATCAACTCTATCATATGCCTTCTCCAGATCCATAAATGCTACATACAAATCCATTTGCTTTTCTAAGTATTTCTCACATACATTCTTCAAAGCAAACACCTGATCCACACATCCTCTACCACTTCTAAAACCACACTGCTCTTCCCCAGTCTGATGCTCTGTACATGCCTTCACCCTCTCAATCAATACCCTCCCATATAATTTACCAGGAATACTCAACAAACTTATACCTTATATATATATAGCAGAATAGGGGGTGTTGAAATGGTTTGGGCATATGGAGAGAATGAGTGAGGAAAGATTGACAAAGAGGATATATGTGTCAGAGGTGGAGGGAACAAGAAGTAGGAGACCAAATTGGAAGTGGATGGAGGGAGTGAAAAAGATTTTGAGCAGTCGGGGCCTGAAAATACAGGAGGGTGAAGGGCATTCTAGGAATAGAGTGAATTGGAATGATGTGGTATACCGGGGTTGACATGCTGTCAATGAACTGAACCAGGGCATGTGCAACGTTTTGGGTAAACCATGGAAAGGTCTGTGGGGCCTGGATGTGGATAAGGAGCTGTGTTATTGGTGCATTACACATGACAGCTAGAGACTGAGTGTGAACAGTTGTGGCCTTTTTGTCTGATTTCCTGGCACTACCTCGCTGAAGCAGGGGATAGTGATGCTGTTTCCTGTCGGCCTGGGTAGCGCCGGGAATGGATAAAGGCAAGCATATATATATATATATATATATATATATATATATATATATATATATATATATATATATATATGTGTGTGTGTGTGTGTGTGTGTGTGTGTGTGTGTGTGTGTGTGTCATTTTTCGTCTATTTCCAGAGGCATTTTATTTTGGTTATGACTGTGATGATTAAAGGAAAATAAGCTTGGCCTGTCCAGACAATCATTACCAGGGTACCAAAACAAGAAACATGAGATGGGGAGTTACACACCAGTTAGAAATATAGGCACGGAGACGAAGAAGCCGCCCACGGCGCATACTCTGGACACTGATGACTGTCGAAGGTACTTGCTCACCCTGCCGATACACAAATCAAACAATGGCACTTAACATTAATCATTATAAACAACAGAATTCTTAATGCTAAACATTTGACTCAAACCACTTTTATATAGTTAGATACACAAAAATCTATGAATGATTAAATTGCAAATTAAGTTAAATTTACAATTGAAGACTAAAGTAAAAATCACTTGGCCTCAACTCAACATTCACATTAAGAGTTAATATGAAGGCATTTACCATCATACATTACAAGGCACAATCACTGGGAAGTCTTTAAAAGACAGCCGTTATCCGACATGATTAACAACTTGTTAACTGGGTTCTCAATAATTCTTGAAAAATTTTGAAACCATTCAGACAACGTTTAACATCTAATACTATTTCTATTAAAAAAAGGTGGTTTCCTGAATGCAATGTGAACAGCGTATTTTACTTGGAAACGTTGTGTGAAGAAAATTTGCTGTTGTTTGTAGACTGCATGGGCCCCTAGGTATTACTAGAATGCTTCTCTTTGTAGTTCCCAATTCCAAAAATTGGCTATATATTTATAAAGAACCGTCAAAGGTGACGGCTGTGAAACCTTTAGGCGATGTTTATTAGTGTTTGTGGAGGGTAAGGGAAGGCTGAGGTCACATTGGCCATTTCGAAAACATGGAAGAGAATAAGCCGTGGCAACTCTCCCCAAGCTAAGGCTACACTAGATCTACTCCGCCATCTTTTCCTCTCGAAAGAGAGAAATTATCACAAATAAAACTGATTTCGTCGTCTGCTCTTCCAGGACGACTAGGGAAAAAATAAAAAAGGAATTGATAGCGAAATACGATTGACTTTATCTTGAGTAGTAATAGTTTATTTTTTTTTCTCGTGTTCTGCGTGTTTCTTTTTCAGTTTGATAATAAAACAGAATTCTTGCTGGGCGAAAGATATATTTTAGTTGTTCAAACATCAATTGCACAAAGTTTTTACAGCTTAACGGATGAGGTTTCGTACCTAACGTTTCATCCGTTAGGCGAGATTGGCTTTTATCCACTTAAGATACACAAATATAGCAATAATACAAAATTTTATCCAAATAAGAAACCAGATTACTTGAAGACATTATTGATATATAAATATTAACACTTGCAGGGAGCCAAAGCCGGAGCCAGAGAGCGGACACAAGCGGTGAAGGCTGAGGTCACATTCTGGCGGGAAGCTGCCAGCCGGGCATTACGATCCTTGCATTCCTCATCATAGCAGTGTTCCGCTCGTATCTTCATATTATGAGGCTTAGCCAATCCCGCCCGAAGCAGTTTACGTTATAGAGCTTCCTGCCTGGAGGTGGCTGCCATATGTAGACAATAAGAATAATAATCGGAAGGTAGGCACAGTAGCTGTAAACAATATTTTCTTACAGTAAACTGGTTCACTGTTCTTCCTGCACCAGTTCGCCATTTAGCATACTCCAACCTGACGTCTGAATATTGTGCAAGCAGTGGGGCTGTGTTCTGCGAGCACAAGAGTTGTAATAGTAGTGAGTGTGTGTTATGCAAGGGATAGATGACGGTTGTACGTAGTATGCGTGTGTGTGTAATGTTTTGCTTAGTGTGTTGAGAGAGTTTAGCGATCATTGATGTGAGCTGTATACCTGAGTATGGTGTAAGGACTTTGCGTAGGTGTGTGTAGTGTGGTATGCGTATATGAGCGACAACTGTATCTGAGTTTTTTTGGATTGTTTAGGATGTGAGTAGTGTGTGCTTATGAAATATTGTATTTCTGTATATGATATGAAGGCGTGATGAATACTGCTGAGGGGTTAGGATTTGCTTTTGTATTTACGTGGAGACCGAGTCACTGGTAGTTGAAGGTAAACAACATTGACGTGCACAGGGAGTTGACTAGGTGGGTTCAAGCCCTTGCCTTCCGACCTAGAAGTGCTCATTTTGATCAGAAATGTTTCGACAATGGATGCAACCGATTTATATGCTTATTCCGCGGGTGTGCAGTCGTATGAAAGCTCGAACGTAGAATAATTGCGAGGTAGGAAATATTATTCTAAGAATAGTATCCTTCCGTGCGTGGCCGTCTTTATGTCGAGCCACAGTTTAAACAATGTGGTCGACGTAACCAAGTGACACTGAATAAGAGTTCAGGTCATGACCCCCTCCCTCCTTCCCTCCCTCTAGCCCCCACTACACCTGCGCCACTAAGACTCGCGTCGCTGCGCACTTGCTAAATGTCAATCAGGTTCCACATTGCAAAGTCGCAGCCAGTGCATCTTTGAAGTGATAAATCGTCATCATCCCAAACAGACATGCATGTACAAAGGCGCACACGCATACATAAATGCCCGAGTGCCATGGCGCAAACTGTCTACACATAGAACCGTTATTTAAAAGCATTAGACATGGTACTGCATAGACGAAGTTGATCATAGCGAGGACCTGCGTCATGTCTGATTTTGTCATCAATCGTGTAGACGCAGGGCTCACTGAATCCTTGGGTAAAAATGAAGAACCCGTTGTCGTACGCGCGAAACAAACTAGGCAGAAGGAATCAACTCTCTCTCTCTCTCTCTCTCTCTCTCTCTCTCTCTCTCTCTCTCTCTCTCTCTCTCTCTGTGTGTGTGTGTGTAAGTAGAGTACCATGATGCCATACACCTGAAGAAAAAAAAAATATGAAGCCTGTGAACTCATCACCATATTATGAAGCAGGGGGAGAGCTGGCGGATTAACCACGAGGTCAACAGCAGCGAGCGGCTGCACTGGTTAATATTGATGATAGTGATGAGCGGGTTCAGGGGCCCCGCCAACTAACCCAAGCCCCGCACCGTGTACGCGACGGTCTGGCTCAGGACCAAAGGTGCTCGGATTTCCTTCGTATATGATATACAGTATTACGTTCTAATAAGACCTGGATTTGAATGTGGTGTAGGTCAGTTTATATGTGGTTGCATATATTGAAGAGGTAGAACCCCCAGTGTAAACTCCCTTTTTCCTACAGATAGGTAGATATACCAATACAGCCAAAACATTATGAATTACTGGTCCGTATATGCTATACTAACCTCAGCATTCGCTTCAACCTAGGTAGCATATTTTCCGTAAGCAAATTTCCTTTAGTATATTCAAAGGTCACTTGAAATTATAACATTAAGCTACCTGAAGTTGGCGTTACATCGATTATAATCTTATGTTGCCAGAAGTTGGCGTTACGTCGATTATAATGTTAAATTTTATTGTATCTGTATACGCATTGTGATGTCCTCGCACAGGCTGTGAGGAACGTGCAAGCCCTCCGGAAGGTTGGGAATATCTACAGGTTTCTCGAAAGCCTTCCATCAGGGATGATATGAAAATTGCTTACATTCGAAATTACGTTACGATTGCCGTACTCCTATCTCCGGGCTTTCGACCCCCACTGCTCAGTGTACGATCAAGACTCGCTGACGAAGACTCGTCTCCCAGCTCGTGTAACCTTGCTGTTTTGGTACACATTTTTCGGGAAACTAGTTCTCCTCAGTGAAAATCACTGAATAGGTCCATGGTGGTCCTGTTACATGCCGGTAGTAAGCTGGACAGACATGGGCTCTTTTTATGCTTTAACTTGCGCCTCCTACAACAGGCATCTCGTCTCTAAAGGATTTTATATTTATTCTGCGCAGTCGTATAATCTCAGCATAGAAATATTCATGTGTGCAATTAAGGGATTAAGTTTTAAGGAATTTTCCATATGTATATTATGATGTACAGTAGCTCCCAAGTCCAAATACTCTAGTGGGTACAGTCTTAAAAGCTTTTTAGCCCGTACCAGTAATTTCCACTTATAGATTAGAGTACTTGACATAGGGGACTACTTGATTAGGGTGGCACAGCCATGAAGCGGATGACCTAAGCAATATGAAACCTTGAGGGAGAGAAGACGGTACTAAACTGAATAATTTGTAAAACCAACGTAAGGGTAAATCTTCAGGAAGACCTATGTGGAGGTGAAGAAAGACCGAAGAAGACCTGAGTAAGAAACGAACATTGAACGACTTTAAGTAAGGCTTGAGTTGGGGCAGACAGGCCTAAGGAGCGACCATGAAGACCAGACAGACTAAGAAGGAAGCATACGGAAGATGAGGAGGGGATGGGGTTGTTGTTGTCGGGCGTACAAGGTAGAGCAATTGTGTGTCCTGTGGCGTTCTGCCACCATTACGCTGGCGACACAATGCACCATTACCCTCCTTTCCTAAGTGGCGCGCCTCCCGACCCGAGTGAACTACCTGCCCCCGCCGCTCCCTTCGGTCATGAGGTACTCGGAAGCACGATTTTATGCTTATTCCGGCGGGGAAGAGGGGGAAGGGCCGTACAACCACCGTGGTTAGCCAGAATCTTTACGGTAAAGTCTGAAAAGTTTGCGACGAGAGATGCCATCAGAAAATAAAGCTGGGTCAGATTGAAAACTTTAAAACTCTTCTCACTAGAAGTAGACGCAACACGTACATTATATGCTAATGCCTGACCAGCATAAACATGTGATTCCCTAATGGAAGAACAGACTTGGCTAAAATGTGCACACCAAATTAACTGCAGAAAAAAAGACGCTACAGAACACATTAAAGAAATGGAATTTACGGCAGGAACCCACGCCAGTTCGTCTTAACGTTGGCAAGTACTCCATAAAAACACTTAAGGGAGACCCCGATATTATTTAGCACAACATGAAAATACATCAAAATATACCAGACAAAAGCAAGTTACATATGATTATGCAGATATGAAATACCAAACAGCCTAGTTGATCAGGACCTGCCGAAGAAAGATTGGCTGTCGACTGGGACTCCTGAGGGGTTTGGAACACGGCCCCTCCACTCCCTCACCCCAAACTAACGTAAGGTATTCGTAAGATAAGGTATTTGCGTGTGCATGAGTGCGTGCGTGTGGTATGTAGGTGTGAGAGCCAGGCATGAGTGAGCGGGTACAGTAAGGAGGGCATCAGCAAGGTCATCGCCTCTTGAGTACACCAGCCAGCACGAGCCTCGCTACTCACTCTCCCTCTCGGACACTCTTACTCAACTCCTCAAGCTTCTGTTTCCTCCCACACGCATGTTGTCCGCCTCAACAACATCAACCCACGGGCACTGTGATCCCGCACAGCCTCCGCCAACACGCATGACCCGCAGAAACATACGGTGCACTCGCGCGGCCTGATCGTTCTGGTCCTTACGCCCTGGGCATCAGGACTGAAGAGGTCCTTTTAAAGATTTCAAGATCGCACAATTGCACGACAGCAGGAGCTTGAAATGAAGAAAAAAAGTTTACATTCTCTAATTTTCATACGAATAACGAAACGATGATCCACACAGCGGGTGTTAGATATGTTTATACAGCGGTGACCCCCGCCCGGGAGAGGAGGTCAGAATGCAACCCCAGCAGCTGGGCGGTGCAAGGATGTGGTATATAGCCATCATGCTGTGCGTGTGTATGTGTGTAAGTAATTGACTATATGTACACTTTGAGGAGGTCGGTCTCCACTCGTATGTGCACTGCCCAATCACTCCTCCAAGCTCGAGGTATTAGCTTAAAGTTCCCCAAGAAGTCGAGCAAGTGACAGGGCGTGGCCCAGTGTCTCTCTGGCCACCGTCAACGTGGCGCAACTAGGTGCTGCACCTTCTGACCACAGAAATGAGAGCAACCTTCACCCGGTGTACAAGCCTCGCTCCTTACCCAACTGTTCACCGGCACATTCCTCTGAAAACAACGTCCCGAAACACCGAGATTATTAGTCTGTTAGGTTTCTAAAAGCCATAGGGGCAAGAATGAAAGGACTGGCAACATTTTGGGCGGACTTTTGGTCAAGCTGTCGTGTTTCAGGGCTGTAGATAGTGTCAAGTTCGTCCTTAGGGTCAGCTTGTGATTTCCCGTGTCACTGTCAGCCCTCACATGCTGGCTTTACTTCTCCAAAACCACTACAGTACATCTGCCACCTTCACCACCACTCGTAGTGACAGACAGCCTGATTCAGCCACCCTACTGCACCGTCCGAACGTCGGAGGACACGAGAGATAAAGGCAGTGCAGTTGTGTAAGGGTGTACGTAGAGAAGTGGTGTGTGTAGCAAGAGCACGGGAGGATGGGATCGGCCGCGGGCAGAGCTTGGGAACATCACAGGTCCAGCTACAGTCCATTGGTCGGCGCTCATCAGCATCCCGTCTGGTCTGGGAGGCTGGACAACAACCGTAATGGTGCAGCATGAACGTCTTTGCCAGCATCAACAGGTCCAAATAAACCCCGCGAGTTACGTAGGACGGGTCGGGGAGACGGGGTTGGGTGGGTGGCTGCCTCCCGCCGCTAAAAATAAACTCCACTTGCTGACCTGACCTGCCTTGTTGGCACACGCCGCTGACTCGGTGGTAAACTCCGGGGTGAGGCAAGACTCCTACACTTCAGCACTGGGTGTGTGACTGGTTACTGCACGTTACGAACAGAATGTACCGAGACCTGGTACGTCGTCATCAGGGCCGTGGATTCCCCCCCTCAGCACCATATATTTACAACGTGGGGACGACAGTACGACCATGTGATAGACAACCCTTTGACCCGACCACCCGTAGAGGTCAAGTCAAAAGGCCAGGCAATCATGGCCAAAGGTCGTATCGTCCCGCTCATAAGGTTAAATCATGCGCTTGGGTTCTCTGTGGCTTGAGGGTCCAGGTGGTGGCCCAGACTACATCTTTCTGGCTATGTATATAAAGATAGATAATAGATAAGTATGTCTGTGGTAAGAAAGCTGAAAAGAAGGACATATAAGAGATGAGGTGAGTATTGAAGGAAGGGATCGAAAGAGTTGTAAATGAAATGCTTTGGGACGATATGAGGTGTGAGTCGGGTTGACTGTGTAAGGAGTGAGTGGAAGAGGGAAGTGTTGTAGGAAGCGTAGCCTGACTGCGAAAGCTGACCAGGGTATGCTGAAGTGGACTGCACACATTAGGAGGATGAGCGAAGAACGACTAAGAGGATTTAAATGTCGAGTGGATGGAGCAAGTTTGTGAGAAAGACTAAGAGGGAGATTGAAGGATGGAACGAAGGAAGCTTTGAGGTATCGTGGCCTGAACATTCATGTAGGATGAGAGGCTTGCGTGGAATAGAATGAATTGGATGGGCGTGGTGTATGGGGGAAGACGTTGTGTCAATTGGCCGAACCAGGGTATATGAAGCGGAATAGTCGGAGGGACATGGCTGTGAACTGTAAGCTCTAGTTTCACATGACAGGTAGAGAGAATGGTTGTGTGCAAATGAGGCCGTTGTTCGTGGGTTCCTGACGTTACGGAAGAAGCAGTCTGGCTTATATATATATATATATATATATATATATATATATATATATATATATATATATATATATATATATATATATGGTAGCGCTACCTCGCAAACGCGGGAGACAGCGGCAATATATATATATATATATATATATATATATATATATATATATATATATATATATATATATATATATATATATATATATATATGGTAGCGCTACCTCGCAAACGCGGGAGACAGCGGCAATATATATATATATATATATATATATATATATATATATATATATATATATATATATATATATATATATATGTATATATATATATATATATATATATATATATATATATATATATATATATATATATATATATATATATTCCGGTATGTACTTTCGTTTCCATGTATAGGTAATTTCCAAGGTTTGCATAGCATGAATATTAACATAACGAAAAGATCTGAAAGTCAGTGACTCATTCGTATGAAAAAGCAGAGAGCTGGGGTGACTTGGCATAATGTCTGGCAGTGATAACGTTACATGTGCTGCCCCTCAGACTGGCTGGCTGGCTAGATCAGGTTATGCAGGGTCATGTGAACTAGACAGAGTATTGCTGCAGGCTTGCTGGCTGTTGATCCCTGAGCAACACTGACCTCACACAGTGCTGCCGTTGTATCATACGTCTCAGGTTTAGAGAGCTGTGAGTTTTACACTTTGTGTTGCCCTATCTCCTTGTATCTATGTGCCATGTCTATATTTCTGTATATGTCCGCACACACACACACACACACACACACACCAGCCTTAGGCAGGAACCCATTTGTCTACCAGCCCCAGAAATAAGACGAACGGCAGGAAATGGCTGTGGGCCGATTGCCCCGCCCAGGATTCGTACACGTATGGGCCCGACCTCACTCCTGGTCAGAAACGCTCACCTCTACACCACGGAAGCCCGTTTGTGTGTGTGTGTGTGTGTGTGTGTGTGTGTGTGTCAGAAATGATAGCCACAAGACGACGGGGAGCATCAAGAGGTGACGAGCTCACTTATCGTCCCAGCACCTGGTGGAGGGTCGTGAATCACCAACCACAGTGGTGCTGGTCCCTGACGCTGCATCCCATTGTTTGAGGGTAACACAGTGTGTCCACTTGTGGCTGGTTCTTCTGCCACTGGCAGTTAAATAGCCTTGTCCTTGCCAAACTGAGCTGTCTCATTTCCCGACGTTTTCAAAAATCCAAGACAGTGAAAACGTTGAACTTGGGTTTGTTGCTAATTGATAAATTTATTTCAATTCGTGAAGGCCAGATCAGACTGTATATTTGTAAATATACAACGACTGCTCTTTGACAACCTTACAAATGTTAAAGATATCTTTTGGTTGCAAGGTTTTGGCACCCTGAGATGAGAGGCGCTGTCTCCATTGAGTGACACCCAACACCCCCCCCCCCCCCTTCCCATCTTACCCACCTTGCTTTCTCCTTTCCAAATTTAACCTTGTGCTGTTGAAGTTGCTGAAGAGGTGGCAACGGGTTATACCTTATATTTACTGCATCGTTGAGTTTGCCGTCTGCTGCAAGAACAGTGTGAACGTAAAGTTTGACGTATTACGTCCTGAGGAAAACATGAATTTAGACTTTATTTGTTCGGCCCGACGCTCTCGCCTGACCACGGCAGTAAGCACCCCACCTCAGGTGCTCGTACCCCTTTAAAGTGGTGGCGGTGTGGGCGGCGGTCGCACCTGGCTTCACCGACTGTGTCAGCTCCTCGCTGCACCGCACAAAGACCCGTCCGGCTGCGCTAATTAGAGACTTAAACGAGGCTGTTAACAGGTGGGAGAGTTATGTGTGATTCAAAACGTGCGACTGTGACGGGACGGTATTTTCCCAAACTGACGAAGAATGCAGAGAGAAAACTCGATCTCGGTTGTTACGTCGAGGAATAACATGTGCTGGTGACTCCTCCCTGGACTGGCGGTGGTGGGGACATGAGAGAGGACACAGCGAGCGTAGGCTAAAGGCGGCCCAAGCCAGTGGCCGAGGGGGGTGTCAGGTTGGGTCATCGAGAACGATCAGGGGTCAAGTGAGAACACCTAGACGAGCAGGAGGATGAGACACTACCCCTCTCAAGCCACAAGGTCACCCCAAGAGGAGATTCTACATATCTGACGAAGGAGGAAGCGCAAGGATACCTGAAGGAGGGTGAAGTGCCACTATAACTGACTGAGGGAGTAGTGCCAAGATAACTGACGGAGGGAGTTAGTGCCGAGATAATGAGGATTTTAATTTCTACCTCTTCACTTTAAGGGTATGACCCTTGATCACGACGGCACGACCCTCAAGTACGAGTGCGACCTTCGGACGCGTCGAGGGTTTACGCGGAAGATGATCAGTGACTTTGAAGTCTGTAGTAGAAACAAATACTCTGTATGGTACTGAGAACTACAGTGTCTAAGAGGAATTGAGAGGAACACAGTAGTGATCATGATGCCACGCGTAGCACAGTGACCGTTTGTATTGATGTGGTGTTGTCTAGCTACCAACACAGCCACAGTAATGGCGACGTGGGATGTCTGGTACACGGATGTTACACCTTAGGTGCTTGGAGAACAACGGTTGGACCTTTGGGCACGATGCAAAGGTCAGGTCGAAGGTCACAACCTCATATCCGAGGGGTCGTAGCGTCGTGCTAAAGAGGTTTAGCGGAAGGACGACAACAGCGATTGCAAATGAGGAGAGATTTCTGACGTCTGTGCTGTACGAGCGGAAGGTATACAGTTAAGGAGTTCAGACTCAAACATAAGGTTGATACTTAAAAGGCTTGGACGTTGGGGAATGCTCCAGTGAGGCAGACAGACCCTGGTGGAGGTGAAGTGTGTGAAGAGCAATAGGAAGGAAGCTGCAGGGAACTTTTGGAACGTTTGAAGGAGTGAGGAAACAAGGGGCAACTACAACTCTCGCAAAAACTTTGCAGCCAACGTCGAGGTGAAGAAACTGGACTCCGTTCCTGAGAAATTTTAATGGTCTACCATGGAAACTGTTCGTTTTCTTTGGAAAGGCACTTAACTCGTCAGCTGACATGAATCTATCCATGGAAACCTCCATGAATTTTATTCATATATTCAAATAGTTATTTATACACACCGGCACACGGGAACCGGTCCTGCAGGCGGGACTGGACAACGTTTCTCTGGAAATATGAACCCATAATTATTGGACATCCAGCTGCCGTGGATATGTGACTGTCATCTGGTCGTATGTGTTTGTTAAACAACTTTCGCATTATATATATATATATATATATATATATATATATATATATATATATATATATATATATATATATATATGCATATATATATATATATATATATATATATATATATATATATATATTTTTTTTTTTTTTTTTTTTATACTTTGTCGCTGTCTCCCGCGTTTGCGAGGTAGCGCAAGGAAACAGACGAAAGAAATGGCCCAACCCCCCCCCCCCCCCATACACATGTACATACACACGTCCACACACGCAAATATACATACCTACACAGCTTTCCATGGTTTACCCCAGACGCTTCACATGCCTTGATTCAATCCACTGACAGCACGTCAACCCCTGTATACCACATCGCTCCAATTCACTCTATTCCTTGCCCTCCTTTCACCCTCCTGCATGTTCAGGCCCCGATCACACAAAATCTTTTTCACTCCATCTTTCCACCTCCAATTTGGTCTCCCTCTTCTCCTCGTTCCCTCCACCTCCGACACATATATCCTCTTGGTCAATCTTTCCTCACTCATTCTCTCCATGTGCCCAAACCATTTCAAAACACCCTCTTCTGCTCTCTCAACCACGCTCTTTTTATTTCCACACATCTCTCTTACCCTTACGTTACTTACTCGATCAAACCACCTCACACCACACATTTTCCTCAAACATCTCATTTCCAGCACATCCATCCTCCTGCGCACATCTCTATCCATAGCCCACGCCTCGCAACCATACAACATTGTTGGTACCACTATTCCTTCAAACATACCCATTTTTGCTTTCCGAGATAATGTTCTCGACTTCCACACATTTTTCAAGGCTCCCAAAATTTTCGCCCCCTCCCCCACCCTATGATCCACTTCCGCTTCCATGGTTCCATCCGCTGACAGATCCACTCCCAGATATCTAAAACACTTCACTTCCTCCAGTTTTTCTCCATTCAAACTCACCTCCCAATTGACTTGACCCTCACCCCTACTGTACCTAATAACCTTGCTCTTATTCACATTTACTCTTAACTTTCTTCTTCCACACACTTTACCAAACTCAGTCACCAGCTTCTGCAGTTTCTCACATGAATCAGCCACCAGCGCTGTATCATCAGCGAACAACAACTGACTCACTTCCCAAGCTCTCTCATCCCCAACAGACTTCATACTTGCCCCTCTTTCCAGGACTCTTGCATTTACCTCCCTAACAACCCCATCCATAAACAAATTAAACAACCATGGAGACATCACACACCCCTGCCGCAAACCTACATTCACTGAGAACCAATCACTTTCCTCTCTTCCTACATATATATATATATATATATGCATATATATATATATATATATATATATATATATATATATATATATATATATATATATATATATATCCGTGGGTGTAGGGGAGAAAGAATACTTCCCACGTATTCCCTGCGTGTCGTAGAAGGCGACTAAAAGGGCAGGGAGCGGGGGGGCTGGAAATCCTCCCCTCTCTCTTTTTTTTTTTTTTTTTTTCCAAAAGAAGGAACAGAGAAGGGGGCCAGGTGAGGATATTCCCTCTAAGGCCCAGTCCTCTGTTCTTAACGCTACCTCACTAATGCGGGAAATGGCGAATAGTATGAAAATATATATATATATATATATATATATATATATATATATATATATATATATATATATATATATATATATATATATATATATATATTGACGTGGTTGAGCGGGGGTTAACATGAAAACAAGTTTAATTCAAGCAGCAAAATCTAGCCATCAGCAGTCTGATAGGTGCTAATGCCCTGTCGGGAGAGAGAGAGCGGGCTCAGCCCTGACTTATAAAAGTTACGGTGACGCGCGATCGGTCGAGCAGTGTGACACAACAGTCGGCGAACTTAACGTAACAATAATTTTCGCTGCACGGCGGACGGACACTGGCAGGAGGGGCGAGGGTCAGGACCTGCTCAACGGGCGAGGAACCTGTTTCTTTTACCGTTTACGGCACCTCACTGTGAGGACTGTGGTACAACATTTCTCTACATGGTACGCCAGGTACGGTGCGAGGGATCATGGTGGTACGAAGTGTACCTCCGTGTACCTTGACGTTACTATACGCCTTACGCCGTTTCAGGGGAGGTTATCCCCAAGCCCTGGCAGCGCAGTCAGACTTCCAGCTTTATTCTCGGTGAGGGTCCGGTCCACCAGGTTGTTTACGGCTCAGTCTTACATACAGGGGCGTCATGAACGACCGAGGCATACACGCGTGGCGTCATCAACGACCGAGGCATACACGCGTCATCAACGACCTAGGCATACATGCGTGGCGTCATCAATGACCGAGACACACACGCGTGGCGTCATCAACGACCGAGGCGTACACGCGTGGCGTCATCAACGACCGAGGCATACAATTACACAGGGGTAAAGACAACATAAGAAAAAGGGAGACAAAAAAACAAACTTGCCTTTTATAGCACGACCGGTTGGTTGTACATGTTGCATGGAAAGGCGTGACAGAGCAGAGAGCTCCAGACCTTAGCGGTACACGGGTGGAGAAACGCGTCTCAGCGACCCACTCTTGAGTTACCAATGGTCATAAGATAATCATGTGACGTCAAACTACATGACATAGCCAGCAGCACCACAACCCGACCGGCCGTGATAACATTGCAAAAATAATTTACGTGATTTACACACCGCTCATTCTCGTACGGTGTTTGATTTACGTGTCACCACATACGATACGGTTAGTCCCGCGAAGCATCGAGACCTTCACGAGGATGTTCACATCATAGTCACCACAGGAGCAGCAGGGCTGGAGGTACCCCCCCCCCCCAGATCGATATGAATGACGCTCATATCAATATCTGTCGGAAGTGTCCACCGTTCTCCCCCGATTCAAGAGCCTACGGTAGGTAAACTTATTTTACGGGTTTAAATCTAATCACGCAGTGCATAAATGCATATAAGCCAGACAGAAAAAAAAAGGTCGAGTTGTATAGGTTATTATATGGTTGTAGCACAACTGTGCCAATGACCTTATGGACTCATGGGACTGTTGATAGATCAGTGTGTCTTCGCCACAGCTCCTCGCTCGGCACCCAGATCGCGTCATGCCTCTGATAAATCAAATCATAGGCCAATTCATCTCGACCTCTAGCAGGCGTGTCCACTGCAACCCAAGAATATATTTTCAGGAAAATAACGTTAGTTTTCTGGAACAACTGCCAGTTGATGGGAGGTGTTTCTTCCCCACCTGGTGGTTAACATGACGTAAAGATCGTGGGAGGAATGTCACCGCGGCTTTGATGCTGCTTAGAACATCTTTTTTTTTTTAGGATACCTTTTCTACCAGCGCTGTAGTGCCACAAACATCTACCTGAAAGCTGCGCGAGGACTTCCTCGACACTGTCCACAACACGGGTCATCTCAGACTCAGCAAGGAACACCATCGTGGGATAATCGCTTTTTTGGGGGGATTTGCGTAAAAAGCCACACCAGGACCGGTACCTGCGCCAGGACCGGCATCTGCATGATGGAGACACAAGTCATGAGGACGAGGCGGGGGCTAATGGTCGGAGAGGTGGAGGGGACAGATCATAAGACGGAATCGTCGGAAGAGACAGGTGAGGAGGATACATGGGGCGGGACGGGAGGTGGGGTGAAGATGAAGTGGGAAAGTAGACAGTGGGTGTGGACGGGAAAGGACGTAAGAGGCAAATGAGAAGGAACCGAAGATGGTGGCGGGATTGGGATGTGGGTCGAGGCAGTCCTGCCGAGGGGCGGGGCGGGGCAGCTGTAGAGGCAGCTCGGGGGTCATACTGCTGGAGGAAGGACCTCGGTGCTCACTCCTGAACCCGACCGGTTGCAGTGGTGAGTCCTGGCCAAGTTGGCCATGTAAAGGACAGCCACAGGATAACAATTTGATATCCTGCCATCATCTTTTCCACGAAAAGCCGTCCACCTGTGTCACCCTCCCGTAACATACTAACGAGTACACTCAGGGCGCGGAGTAACTAGTGGTGCATCTCTCACGCAAGCCTTACTCGCGTCTCACTAGTAGTCTACAGCCATACTTCTGTAAGCTGGGCCAAGTTTACGTACGTTTCAGTCTGGACACAGGCCACCCCAGCACGGCACTGGTAGATAGATACCCCAGGACGGCACATATCGTCAACAGAACTGTTATGATCATCGTATAAAGTAGCCCGAAAGGGGAGCTGTGTGTGTGTGTGTGTGTGTGTGTGTGTGTGTGTGTGTGGCAGACGACCCCAGCCTGCCGTGGACAGCTACCGGGTCAGCCCTCCACTATGATCACCTACCCTCTACCCCAGCCGGCCCAACCTCCTCCCCAGGACCCACCGTGTAATAACCATCCCGAGGACTTGCCCGTCGAATACGAGATATCCAGACCACTGGTGCGGCGGCGGGCTGGGTGGGAGAGGCGAGGCAGCAGCCAGCCCGCGGCCACAACCACGTCCCCACTCACTTGTCATCAACATTCTCCTCCTGTGAGGCAGCCACAAGCGATATACGATTGTCTTCCGCAGGCACTAGCAGGCAAGGTTTCACTGCCACTAAACGGCAGCACTTGCAGAAATTTAGTGACTTTGAAATGTTCCACGTACTTAAGGATCTTCTATGCTCAGGCTACAGCGGCCGTCACTGCTGCAGAGAGTGACGGGTGTCACAGTGGTCCCGTCACTGCTTCTTACGGGAGCCCCGTGGCCCACACTGGGTCGTCACCGCCGCATTAGTCCAACTTCTGGCGCTCCCTCCGTACACCGACCACCTTGGATCAGCAGGTCAACCACCGTGACCTTGTGGTCCGGCAGGGGAAGCAGCCCTCTGTTGCGACGAAGTTGTGGCAATCAAAATCCAGCTAATATGGTGAGGTCCTCATGTGGCTGCTGTGGTCTGGTGGAGCCCTCGTGGGAAAGACGACAGAAGACGCTGCTTTTAAGAGGCACAGTCTCTTGTGTGTGTGTGTGTGTCCAGCAACGGCTACGTTACATTCCCTCAGTTGAGGGAATTCACAAACACACGTCAGGTTAGCAGATGTAACGAGGAGACGGCGGCCATGGACGTGATGACAGGGAAGGCAGCTAACTAACGGTGGTGATGGTGTTCTGGGCATAGGCACACCTACCGCATTGCTGACCGCAGCCGTGCCCGCTACTGCCACACACTCGCCACCGATCCCGTGCACACTCAACACCTTCACACTCGCAGTCGTCCACAAGTGTCCACGCGCCACATGGACAACCCTGCAAGTCTGCCACCTCACCCTGGCCCCCGTCCACAGTAGCGGAGAAGCATGTCTCACCACATCTCATGAAACAGCGAACCCTCATCCTCTCCTGTCTATAACCACGACGAAAAATCACAAATGAATCGGAACTGGGAAGAAAAAATTGAAACACATACACACACACACGGCAGTGAATATATATACTTTCAGACATTAATGAGAATGAGAACCTCGACATATACATTCTTCTGCTGCCACACAGGAGTACTCGCATCTTGAGGGAGTGGCGGACCGTACAGGTGTTGCCAGGGCGGGAACACCAGGTGAGCCAGGCAGGTGTCGGGGGTAGGAGTTTTTATACGGCAGGTACAGACGCAGGAATCTGGGGGTCCCCGGGAGCCTGCCTCTACCTGGCGGTCCACTCCGGTAAAAACTCCGGCCGCCCCACAAATTACAGCTAACCGGAGTATTACTCTATGCTGAAGCTTCTTCCTTGTTTTTCTCTAACTTTGAACTCGATGGACATGGAGTACAGATGTTAGGGTAGCAGGAGAGGCGGACACGGGAGGGGTTGTGGTGATGCGGGCAGAGTCCAGATGCAACGTTTCCCTGACGAAGGAATGTTGGAGGGTCCCGTTAGTAGCCGTGGCCGCTCACGCCGTGCAGGCCCCGACGCCGCCGCCACGCTGGGTCACCTAGCACCACCGTACTGCCTCCTGCTACCTTGCTTATACCTACTGCTCGTGTAATGATCAGGTGGAGTGATGTGCTTCTGGTGTAGTAATGGTCAGATGGAGTGATGTGCTGCTGGTGAAGTGGTCAGGTGGAGTGATGTGCTGCTGGTGAAGTGGTCAGGTGGACTGATGTGCTGCTGGTGTAGTGATCAAGTGGAGTGATGTGCTGCTGATGTAGTGGTCAGGTGGAGCGATGTGCTGCTGGTGAAGTGGTCAGGTGGACTGATGTGCTGCTGGTGTAGTGTTCAGGTAGAGTGAGTGCTGCTGATGTAGTGGTCAGGTGGAGTGATGTGCTGCTGATCTAGTGGTCAGGTGGAGTGATGTGCTGCTGATGTATTGGTCAGGTGGAGTGTTGTGCTGCTGATGTAGTGGTCAGTGGAGTGATGTGCTTCTGGTGTAGTAATGGTCAGATGGAGTGATGTGCTGCTGATGTAGTGGTCAGGTGGAGTGTTGTGCTGCTGATGTAGTGGTCAGGTGGACTGATGTGCTGCTGGTGAAGTGGTCAGATGGAGTGATGTGCTGCTGGTGAAGTGGTCAGGTGGACTGATGTGCTGCTGGTGTAGTGATCAAGTGGAGTGATGTGCTGCTGATGTAGTGGTCAGGTGGAGCGATGTGCTGCTGGTGAAGTGGTCAGGTGGACTGATGTGCTGCT
The DNA here is from genome assembly GCF_036320965.1 of Panulirus ornatus. Lineage (NCBI taxonomy): Eukaryota > Metazoa > Arthropoda > Malacostraca > Decapoda > Palinuridae > Panulirus > Panulirus ornatus. Next base: position 4,681,916 of record NC_092237.1, read on the forward strand.
GGTGTAGTGTTCAGGTGGACTGATGTGCTGCTGGTGTAGTGATCAAGTGGAGTGATGTGCTGCTGATGTAGTGGTCAGGTGGAGTGTTGTGCTGCTGATGTAGTGGTCAGGTGGAGTGATGTGCTGCTGGTGAAGTGGTCACATGGAGTGATGTGCTGCTGATGTAGTGGTCAGGTGGAGTGATGTGCTGCTGGTGAAGTGGTCAGGTGGACTGATGTGCTGCTGGTGAAGTGGTCAGATGGAGTGATGTGCTGCTGGTGAAGTGGTCAGGTGGACTGATGTGCTGCTGGTGAAGTGGTCAGGTGGACTGATGTGCTGCTGGTGAAGTGGTCAGGTGGACTGATGTGCTGCTGGTGAAGTGGTCAGGTGGACTGATGTGCTGCTGGTGAAGTGGTCAGGTGGACTGATGTGCTGCTGGTGAAGTGGTCAGGTGGACTGATGTGCTGCTGGTGAAGTGGTCAGGTGGACTGATGTGCTGCTGGTGTAGTGATCAAGTGGAGTGATGTGCTGCTGATGTAGTGGTCAGTGGAGTGATGTGCTGCTGGTGAAGTGGTCAGGTGGACTGATGTGCTGCTGGTGAAGTGGTCAGGTGGACTGATGTGCTGCTGGTGAAGTGGTCAGGTGGACTGATGTGCTGCTGGTGAAGTGGTCAGATGGAGTGATGTGCTGCTGGTGAAGTGGTCAGATGGAGTGATGTGCTGCTGGTGAAGTGGTCAGGTGGACTGATGTGCTGCTGGTGAAGTGGTCAGGTGGACTGATGTGCTGCTGGTGAAGTGGTCAGATGGAGTGATGTGCTGCTGATGTAGTGGTCAGGTGGAGTGTTGTGCTGCTGATGTAGTGGTCAGGTGGACTGATGTGCTGCTGGTGAAGTGGTCAGGTGGACTGATGTGCTGCTGGTGAAGTGGTCAGGTGGACTGATGTGCTGCTGGTGAAGTGGTCAGATGGAGTGATGTGCTGCTGATGTAGTGGTCAGGTGGAGTGTTGTGCTGCTGATGTAGTGGTCAGTGGAGTGATGTGCTGCTGATGTAGTGGTCAGGTGGAGTGATGTGCTGCTGATGTAGTGGTCAGGTGGACTGATGTGCTGCTGGTGAAGTGGTCAGATGGAGTGATGTGCTGCTGATGTAGTGGTCAGTGGAGTGATGTGCTGCTGGTGTAGTGATCAAGTGGAGTGATGTGCTGCTGATGTAGTGGTCAGGTGGACTGATGTGCTGCTGGTGAAGTGGTCAGATGGAGTGATGTGCTGCTGGTGAAGTGGTCAGATGGAGTGATGTGCTGCTGGTGAAGTGGTCAGGTGGACTGATGTGCTGCTGGTGAAGTGGTCAGATGGAGTGATGTGCTGCTGATGTAGTGGTCAGGTGGACTGATGTGCTGCTGGTGAAGTGGTCAGATGGAGTGATGTGCTGCTGGTGTAGTGATCAAGTGGAGTGATGTGCTGCTGGTGAAGTGGTCAGGTGGACTGATGTGCTGCTGGTGTAGTGATCAAGTGGAGTGATGTGCTGCTGGTGAAGTGGTCAGGTGGACTGATGTGCTGCTGGTGAAGTGGTCAGATGGAGTGATGTGCTGCTGGTGAAGTGGTCAGATGGAGTGATGTGCTGCTGATGTAGTGGTCAGGTGGAGTGATGTGCTGCTGGTGAAGTGGTCAGATGGAGTGATGTGCTGCTGGTGAAGTGGTCAGATGGAGTGATGTGCTGCTGGTGTAGTGTTCAGGTAGAGTGAGTGCTGCTGATGTAGTGGTCAGGTGGAGTGTTGTGCTGCTGATGTAGTGGTCAGGTGGAGTGATGTGCTGCTGGTGAAGTGGTCACATGGAGTGATGTGCTGCTGATGTAGTGGTCAGGTGGACTGATGTGCTGCTGGTGAAGTGGTCAGATGGAGTGATGTGCTGCTGGTGAAGTGGTCAGATGGAGTGATGTGCTGCTGGTGAAGTGGTCAGGTGGACTGATGTGCTGCTGGTGAAGTGGTCAGGTGGACTGATGTGCTGCTGGTGAAGTGGTCAGATGGAGTGATGTGCTGCTGGTGAAGTGGTCACATGGAGTGATGTGCTGCTGATGTAGTGGTCAGGTGGAGTGATGTGCTGCTGGTGAAGTGGTCAGATGGAGTGATGTGCTGCTGATGTAGTGGTCAGGTGGAGTGTTGTGCTGCTGATGTAGTGGTCAGTGGAGTGATGTTCTGCTGGTGAAGTGGTCAGATGGAGTGATGTGCTGCTGATGTAGTGGTCAGGTGGAGTGATGTGCTGCTGGTGTAGTGATCAAGTGGAGTGATGTGCTGCTGGTGTAGTGATCAAGTGGAGTGATGTGCTTCTGGTGTAGTAATGGTCAGATGGAGTGATGTGCTGCTGATGTAGTGGTCAGGTGGACTGATGTGCTGCTGGTGAAGTGGTCAGATGGAGTGATGTGCTGCTGATGTAGTGGTCAGGTGGAAGTGATGTGCTGCTGATGTAGTGGTCAGGTGGAGTGTTGTGCTGCTGATGTAGTGGTCAGGTGGAGTGATGTGCTGCTGGTGAAGTGGTCAGATGGAGTGATGTGCTGCTGGTGAAGTGGTCAGATGGAGTGATGTGCTGCTGATGTAGTGGTCAGGTGGAGTGTTGTGCTGCTGATGTAGTGGTCAGGTGGAGTGATGTGCTGCTGATGTAGTGGTCAGGTGGAGTGATGTGCTGCTGGTGTAGTGATCAAGTGGAGTGATGTGCTGCTGGTGAAGTGGTCAGATGGAGTGATGTGCTGCTGATGTAGTGGTCAGGTGGAGTGATGTGCTGCTGGTGAAGTGGTCAGGTGGACTGATGTGCTGCTGGTGAACACAAAGGGGCTCAAACAGCAACATACACTGCAGCCTGGACGCTCTCTTGTATGCACCACGACATGGCTGGCTGTTTGGCTACGTGTTATAGATATTTGTCTGGTGAGATCTTGGAGCTCTCCCATTGGATACTCCAGTCGGCACAGTAATTGCAATCTGTTGATTATACAGTATCGGACCCACCAGGATGTTCACACTGTTTTCCCGAGTGTTATATCGTCTCTTGGTCTTAGTGATGGTATTATCCAGCCCCAAGCCTGTCATACCAGGTGGAGATTTACCACGCTGAAGGTCAAAACTTAAAAGAAATTTTCACCACGTTTCGCATTGTGATCAGTTGTGACATTCCACCGTAAAACAGAATGAGAGACGACGTCCTCCCGAGCTAATTATAGACCAGATGGTGACCTCCCGTCCGTTTCCCTTCACCCCCCTCCCCTGCACTCCCTAGGAACAAGGAAGGTGGGTCGTGGGAAATATGCTAATGAGGTTAACAGACCTTTGCGTCCTTCACGCCGGCGGTAACCAACATACTCTCTCTAAACCACATAGACATAGTTGTTCGAGAAGTGCCCTGGTTATTAGTGATACACAACAGATGATATACAAGGGAAGTTAGGAAAGGTAAAAGGGGCTCGTGGCAGTACAATAGAGTGGGAAGTTGGGGGTTGTAGTGGTGTGAATGTCATCCATCACGCCAGCCAGCCTGGAGGGGTTGGATCTGGGCTGATGATAATGTCTTACTGGGGCGTTCAAGTCTCCGCCTGCCACCTGCACCCAGCCCGCCTCAGGTCAGTCTTGTGGGGGAGCTTAGGGGGCTGTTACCACATGTGTTGCCACCAGGTGACACCACCAGGGCAGGTATAAACAGAGTACGTTGGCAAGTATAACGGGAATACCCTGGAATTATAACAAGCGGACCAGCAGTGAGTAAAGTCTATAGTTTCTGACGGAAAGTTGAGAACGTCTTTGCCGTTCTCTTTGTATCGGGTTCTTAGAAAGAAAATGGTCATCAACCACACTTCCTTTGTGTTTCATATGGATGTGAACCGTTGAGGGAAGTTTCCTTAAGACATGCCATGGAGTTACAATGGCTCTTCTTACTTTATGGGGAAACCCATCAGTTTCGGAGGCTCTCCCCATTGCACGGGGGGAACCCATGAGTTGTATGGGGGAAACCTACGAATCTAAGAGGCTCTCCCCAACCATTGCATAAGGCACTCACGATTTTCAGAAGCTACCCTGACTGTATGAGACACCCATGGTAATTATGGGTCATGTCTTGAACACGATGGACAACGACCCTTGGATATGAGGACCTGGATTTTTGGACCTGGTCCTTTCAGGGTAGTAACGTCAGAAAAGTTGTAGCAGATATCCCGTGGCAAGTGGAACGCTAGATCTGCGGTGGATGGTGCAGCGAGAAACCTTCGACTGTCAAGCTGTTACCACAGCGACCCAGAGGGAATTACAACAAATGATATATCCTGTTGGTCTCTGCATGACCTAGAAATTGATGATAATGTTACTGGTCTTGCCTGACACTTACACACACACACACACACACACACACACACACGTAAGGAGACTTGGCCGCGTGACCAGTTCCTGGGCGGAGATGTAGGAGATTTGCGCTACACTGAGCAGACTGTTTCCATGCCAAGCGTTCTTCTTATAGATAATAACAGTAATTGCTGCCGTAATCGTGTGAACGCTACACTAGCCCTGCTGCCGTCTAGCACCATCATCCTTTTACTACGCCGTACTAAGCATCCTAAATGTGGGAAATTCTCCTGGGTAACAACAGACCACATTGATGATAAGGCTCCATTTTAATCTCCTTGGCTTAACCTTTAAGTTTGATAACCGCTTCTCCACCTAGACGGACACAGTTTAAGGATTCTCTTACTGTCTTCCAGCCGATGACTTTGTCATACAAACCAGTGTATTTCACGTTCGATGACTGGTCATCGTGCTCAAAGAATTAAGTCGTCATTCCCGAGGGAGCTGAGTCGTCGTACCCAGTGGGTTAATTCTTAGTACTCAAGATGCTATGACGTTGCACTCAAGGTGTTAAGTCATGTTAATCATAAAGTCGTCGTACTCAAGGAGTCTAGTCATCATCCTGTAGGGGTTATTACTCTCATAAAACCTCTACGAGTGACACAGATCCCCCAACATGTTCGGAACTTCATAACTCAACCGTTGGCTCACTCTCTCAGACCACCACACGACAATATCTAGTCCGGTAAGGAAGCAGTTTTTGCAACTAGTCGTTGACCAAGACATCAACCTAACGGAACGCAAGTCAATTTACAATGGAATGCATCGATGCAGCTTTCATATGATGTGAAGTCATCATAAGTACGATGCTTCCCACGTCGCAGCATCCATCACGCTGGATTCCATTCGTTCCATTCCACTAGGCCTTCATCAACTCTTCTCCCTCCTCCCCGCTACCACTATATATCTAACCCACGTATACATCACCCTTATTTCTGACCCCTCCCTTGAAGCACACACCCACACATACCGTGCTTTCCTCTTAGCAACCATCTCCAAGACACAAGCTTAAACTCACTAGAGGTGTTTTGGGATGGAGGGTAGTCCAGACTCGAGACTAAAGACGGATGTGGGCCAGAATGATCTGCATAAGATACGGGTGACTTGGTATAGATTAGCGACCACGATTGTGACGTGGGAGGGAATGGTGTGGGTTTGAAGAACTATGAAAACGGTGATCTGATTATTAAGATGATGGTAGTAAGGACAGTTGGAGAAACTATGTGATGATGGTAGTAAGGAGAGCTGGAGAAACTATGTGATGATGGTAGTAAGGAGAGCTGGAGAAACTATGTGATGATGGTAGTAAGGAGAGCTGGAGAAACTATGTGATGATGGTAGTAAGGAGAGCTGGAGAAACTATGTGATGATGGTAGTAAGGACAGCTGGAGAAACTATGTAAGTCTAAACTCTGGAAGTAGGATCATAAAGAAAGAGGAAGAAGAGGATCTGATGTGGGGAGGGGGTCACCAGGGGACAACGGCTTTGTAATAAATGGTTTCGTTAGCGAATGGTGATTAACGGGAAGCAGCAGAGTTAGGGAACGTCACAGCAGGCGAAAGTTGACCCTGGTTGTGGCTCATTATAATCTCAGCGAGCAGTCCTCCTCACACTCACGTTCTTTCAACCCAAATGCCCAAAGCTTTAAGCAGCAGCTCTTCTGGGATGTTGTGCTTTAAGTGAAGCCAGTAGGTTAGAGTGAATCATGCATACGGACACACACATTCACATATGCAGATAAGGTGTATGACCTGAGAGCTGACCGCTGACCCACTTCTGGCCCGGCAGGAGGCCGGGGGGTCATACGGTGCCAGAGAAGGTCACTCAGGCCTCGCCCCTGACTCTGCCAGAGTAGCTGGCCACGCCCAAGGCCTGCCACACCCCACACACACACACACACACCCATGCTACACCCTTCACAGACGCAACCACGCACCCTTGCTACACACTTCCGAAACACTCCCTCCCCGTTAAGTCTCCGTACACCAAGCTACTCCCATCCCTCCGGTCTTGAAGTCTCCACATATGGCTAGTGACACCCACCGATTTCCTGTAAGTTTTCACACCTGAATACTGCCCCCCCCCCAACCCCCAACCCCTTACGTGTAAGTCCCTACACCTAGAAACTGCCATCTCCCCGTTTTAAGTCTCCACATCTGGCTACTGCCAGTTCCCTGCCTGTAAGTCTCCACACATGGCTACTGCTACCCCTCCCCCCTACCCGCGTCTCTACACCTGGCCACTGCCACATGTTCCATCACAGCTCACCATTGCTATGTAACCTTATGGTCAACAAAAGTTGAATGTCAAGGCAGATGAAAAAAGATATAATATTAAAAGTGTAAGATCTGTGGCTGATATCACACCCATGACTTTGAGGAGGGAGGGAGTATACTGTGGGAGGGAGATTGTGGTGTGGGAGGGTGTGGGGAAGGTTGATGGAGGCCACGACCGTTCGCTCGACCTTCACACACTCCACTCCCTCCTCCACCCTCACCACCCTAGCCTAACTTACTTCGTCCAACCATCTTTAGCATAACTACCCCAGTTCTCATTTCCGGACCAAACTGTGGGGCTTAGAGGTGCTTTCCAAACCATCGTAAGGCATACGTACGGTAAGGTAAGGTTCCAGACCCAGCCGTGGCTAGGCCCTAGACCTACTAACTTTGGGGTAAAACTTTCGAAAGATGTCATTCCCCTGAACTTGACCTCCTTGCCTATTCTGACTCCCGAATGCTGTCCCCATTCCTCCTCATCCACCAAGATAACTCCACCTCACAATACCTGAAGCCTATCATTCTCTTTATTTCCTTCCTTGTTCCTTACGGTTACTTCAGCCTATTAAAATACATGTGCTGTCCTTCGCTGCTCATCATCAGCAGTGTAGCCGCACTGGACTGACTTTCCTTGATAAACTTGGCTAGCGTTCTCTCTCTCTCTCTCTCTCTCTCTCTCTCTCTCTCTCTCTCTCTCTCTCTCTCTCTCTCTCTCTCTCTCTCTCTCTCTCATGAACGTATTTCCAGTTATCTCTGACAACTGTTGTCCATTCGCGTCAACGAAAGAAATATAATACGGTAACAAAAAATGTATTGCGGTTTCGTTGCTTTACGACACCCGACCACTTCGGGATCCATGAAATACGGTTAATATCGTTTCCCGTTTCGTTCGTTTTTGTTTTTTTTCTCTCTAAATATTTGACTTCGCTCGTGTTCATTTTGAAAAGCTTATCCCCTGAATGCCTTTAATTATTTTAAAAGAAAACACATAAATAATCACCCTCATGTTATCCTTCAAACTTATAACTTTACCATACATTGTTCTGTTGCCTAGCCACTCCCCCACCACCCCTTATGAAAGGATTACAGAGGATAATGCATCACAATAGTAAAAGTAGGTTCGTGTGAATGACAACTTCCCATATCTTCCGGTGCCCAACCCACCCCAGCGTGACAGTAGGGGGGTAGATCAAGGTGAACTACAACGTAGTTTAATAAGAAATATATATATCTTTCACGTATGGCCTTAGTCAACATTCCTTGGCTGTGGTCCCGGGGAGGCGTGGCATTCCTGGAGGCTTAGTAACCTGTGGTGGTGTGGGTGGGACCTTCCGCTGCTGCCCGTCCGTCCGTCCGCGCCACACACACACACACACACACACACACATGCCCGCACCCTGAGACCCAAGCTTACCGCCCCCGCCGCCGTCCTTGGACCGAAGCACTGGGATCCGACCGACTCCTTCCCAAGTACCTCATGTAGCACGAGACGCTATGCAGTCTCAGCCATACCAGTCCCTCGCTGGTATATCGTAAATAAATACACCCAGGACACAGCCACACCACGTCCGCTTAGCTGTATCTGATATACACTGATTTCCACATTTTTAACATATTTTTGAATACATCCGTATTTTACGCTACGTTAAACTTCCACCAATGCCTCTCAAACTCTACACAAAGTAATGCTGTCGGCTGTCATTAACGATGCATAACTTACGAACGAAATTATGGACGGAGGGGGTTCCAAGTCACCCTGTGTGTCAGACTTGGATATTGTTGGAAGGTGTTGCAACCTTTCTTGTGGAGGGAGGAGGGTAGTGTAGCCTGACGTGTTCACAAGGCGGCAGCAGGAAGCGCTGACTTTAGCTCGTAATGTCTTTTTTTTTTTTTTGATAAGGATTTTTATTTTGTCTGCCAAAACTCTAACGTTACAGCCTTGGGGATGGTTCATGACTTATGGTAATGGGCGAAGCTGGTGGTACGGGTCGCCTCAATATTTCCACTAGTTCGAAGGATATCGAAATGACTGGGGAAAAAAACACCGTGTGACCCCGGCTGTGACACTTGACCTTCACGGGACGATCGCAAGGGGTTGGGGTTAAGATTCAGCATTTGGTGGAGAGTAACGTGTGTCCAATGACAGGTTGGTAACTTAGCATACAGGAAGAAAACACAATGACCTCCCCCCACCCCCCAACTGGTGACCTTGATCTGGAAGATACTGGGCTGGGGTGGGTCATGACACATCATCTGGTGGTTGGCAATCCTTGTATAAACACACTCATCCGAATCCTTCCCCCAGCTCAGAAGTTAAGGAGCGAACACGACAATTACCATGTCTCCCCCTCTCCCTCCTCCCTCCTTCTGTGAGCTTGACCTTGACGGTACGACCCAAGGGGTGAGTCACGACCCATCATTTGATGAATAACATTTGTGTACACTATCAAGCCGATGTTCTCAGTGGTTCTCGCGAGATATGGTGCTGACCAGTGTAAATGACACGGACAGATGGACATGATGATTCTTGCAAGAGCCTCGCCTTTTTAAGGGGGCGCCAACCAGGCTTTCTGGGCTGTTAAATGTTAGCCAGGGAAGTATTCTCTGTAAGTCATGGAACGGAGCTGTATAACTCAAATATTTTCCTAGAACGAGAGACGTATCACCCGCTTGCAAATATTGCCTCGTTCGCCCGTTGTGTGAGTATCCTGTTAGTGGCCGCAGCCCGCAAACTTAAGCAGTAATGGTACACCCCCACTGGTCGGTTACGGTATGCAAGACTTGTCCAGATGAGTTTTGAAACCGTCTACAGGCTGTTAGCCAACCGGCAGTGAGTCGAACCTCGAACCCCGGATTTGAGTTATTCGTCTTTTGGGGCGTATATATATATATATATATATATATATATATATATATATATATATATATATATATATATATATATATATATATATATATATATATGTGTGTGTGTGGGCGTGATTAAGCATCCATATTTTGCCCTGAACTATTCCTCGCATATTCTGTCATGCTTGGAAGAAGTACAGTACATAAGACAGATGGTCAGGTCTCTCGTTATTTATATATCAATAGTTACTAAAGCTGCGTCTCTACACCGTACATTGTCAGGATGATTTAATGTATTCATGGTAGTAAATATATTCATGGTCCCTGAGTGATGTAACGGGAACCATAAATGATCTTGGTGTATATTCTAACATACACAATTTCTCCAGCCTTACAGGGTGACGTCAGCACAACATTCCTCTCGAGAGAGAACAAGTGACTACACGCTGCAACAAATTAGATGCTGTGTTGTCGTCAGTATTTGTTGGACAAAGACAAAAATCACATTTGATTAGGTAAGTTTGAATTAATGACTCTTACTGTCCAGGAAAACCATTTAACTTTCAGAGCTGTTTTATTGAGATGAAATAGATTTAAAGTAGAAAATATGAAGGTATGTAAACAGCAACAGAACACTGGGTCCTTTCTAGGCTGCTTGTAACAGTAGAAGAGATTAGGGACACAGAACTCATTGTACGGAGTTAGACAAGCAAATGCACATCTTTAGGAGAAATTCTTTTTTTTTTCCTTTCTTTTTTAACCTTGGAGGCGCAAAGTCACTCGTGGGATTGAACGATGGTATTCATCCGGTCTATTTTCAAATATTACTTGGCGTTGCTTTTGAACTCTTCAGCCAGTGATATCAATTCGTCATTAGCGTACCAGTCTGACTTAACAATGAGAAACTCAACCACTTCTATCATACTCCTCTTTAGGAAAGAATATCATCTTCAGGGGAGACAAAGGCGTGTATTGTGTAACTCGTGAAGCCTGCCTTAGTCAGCGAACAAGAATTTAAAAGACTTTGGAGTGATTAGTAGAGATGCTTTCACAGTCTGTAATCACATCTTAACATAGAAGAAAACGGACGCAATGCAGCAGCTAAAACACCTCACTCCCGCGACAAGGCTATTCCAACAACAGACATTTTCATTCGCAATTAAACATTTGCCGGTGTAAAGCAAACATAAGAGCTGCTTCCCCACCCACACCGAGTCAGTCAATTATTTGATATACCGGAAACGACCAAGGACGCTGATTATCTACGCATTCGTGATCTACTGACAAAAGTTCCTCGAAGATATTTCTTATTTTCCAGCCGTTTTTAAGTTTATACTTCACTCAGTTGAGACGCTTTGAAGTTAGAATAATGAACCCCCCCCCCCATGAATAAAAAGAAAACGGGTACTACTTATATGGGAAACCAAACTATTATTCTTCATACTTGAACAAAAGTGACGGGTACAGAGAGAACCTGTGTCACTGGTGAGGCAGACTTAAAAGCGGTTAGAAACAACAGCCACGTGGAAGACAGACCAAGACATAATGGTGAGACCCAAGGATAACCGTGCCGGGGGGTGTATAGAGCTCCCTTGACCGCATCCAGGCAAGACACGCACACAGCAAAAACCCAATATCGGACGTGCATTAGCGTGATTACTTGTGGGTAGTCTCGAATTTTTCTTCTTTTAAAAATATTTTATGTGATTAATATGACGCACAGAAGAAATGGAAATAATTTGCTAAGAGAGGGAATGCACAATATTAAAAAAAAAAACAAATACAACTCAGAAGTGTTTAATTGTAGTACTGCTTAACATTCATTAAGGTCCAGAGGAAAAATGCCTACAAATCTCAGATTTTAGAAATCAAAATGTTTCTAAAAGTTCCGTCCCATCGTTAGAGAAAAGGATCTTGTGCCCCTTGAAGATCAGTAGCCATTATATGAAATCAGTAGATACGAATAAATTTTTTTACGAGGTTATTCTCATATTTTGAGGTGTACAAAGTTTTGCTTTAATTTGGTGGGGGGAAAAATCACCTACGGAAAATCCATAATTGGTCTTAGTTTCAGCTAGTGTCATACTTAGGTTTTCTTGGTTATTGATGTTCTTTTAGACGTTACTTTGATTATAGAAATCGACATCCCAGGAATAACACCCTCGCATATGTCAAAATGCTTGTCACAAACCGAGCTCTGAAATTTTCTACCTCACTGCGACCAGGGATTGTTTCCAAGTTAAATTTTGAACATTAGATCGCTCCATGCTGTCTCAGCAGTGACCTCCCACAGCAGATTCTGATTTGCATTTTGTTATTCTGGTTTCTTTAAGGTGATAAAGTCCTGCTTACATTTTACTGTCTCTTATAATTAAGATGAAACTGCATTCGTTTGCACAGACTTTATCAATTTGACGCGAGGTCCTTATTAGTGTAAATAGCACGTCATTTGTATGAAGAAATACGAGAGAGAAAAAAAGGAAAATACTGTGTGTGTGTGTGTGTGTGTGTGTGTTTGAGTCCCTGTATTATGTGTGTTGTATACACAGTAACTCCATAGGTGTAGTCCCGTGCGGGGTACCGCGCTCTGTAATAGCAGTTGGACTAGGCTTCGTGCTAGACAGTTCCGGGATAACGTTGGTGCCCGCGGGAAGCAGTGGGGGGAGAGGGAGGGAGGGGGGCCTACTGGGAGAGCATGGAGGGAGAGGAGAGCCATGGGGCGGGGGGTTAGACTTGGGTCAGACGGTGCGGGGGCGACTAGCTTACCTTGTGGCTCCCCCCTCCCCACCTCACTTCCCCCTCCAGACGTAACCGCTACCCAGCCCGGCCGGCCGCATGACCGGTCCCGCACACACTAACCCCGCGTGTACACTTAAGACACCGAGAACATCGACACTCCACAATGGAGTTTATCTACCGTCCTTAAGCAAGCACCAGAGCACAGCTAGTCAGGCCTCGCCCAGCAGTTCGTGATAATTTTTAACACTTCGGCCGGCAAACCTCTTCAAGTACAACACTATCTTCGTAAAAAGTAACATTAAAATGATCGTAATTCTCGGAATGGAGGGCTGCCTTGCATCGGGTTGAGGCTTATCTTTACCCGCTCAGCTTGAGCTGGGAGCCACCAACATGCGATGTTACTCTTCCGATCAGATAGGTTGCTGGTGGCTGCAGTGTGAAGACGAGAGTAGGTGCTACATCCTGGATATGATCCAGTATGATTTGTAGGCTTAACCATATCTTTCCTGAATTCATCGTTTAGGTAGCCATTAAATTTCGTATTTCAAAATCATGCTTCGAATAACCTCTGAACTTGGGTCACTCATAACTGTACTTTGTGAAGGCATACATGTATACTCTACACAATATTTTACATACACACTGTTTTGAAGTGAATCTGTGATTTGGATGAATGGGTGTTTCATGATGAGTTGGTTAATTTGTTGGTCATTTGGACTTGAGGATTACAGACTGCCAGGTACATTACCTCTGCCATTGTCATGTTATAACATCGATCGAAAAATCTTCGACACCTCCTTCAGGTGTTTAGAGTAATTCTAAGGCCATATATTTATACTTCATATGGCGCCCTGGACCTGATTTAGGGTCCGTCAGCAATCTGGGTTTGATTTAGACCTGATATAATTAAGACAAAAGAAGTGCAAGCAATATTTCTTAGGGAATAAAGTTTGATATTGAAGAAGTATAATAGGGGTGTGGTTACTGGTAATGTTGTACGAGTTCATTGTCTTATATGTCAAAAATTCGTATCAGTATCGACTTGAAAGTTTCCTGGCGAAGAGAGAGGCCTAACGTCATCCCATACGACCCGGACAGAGGAACCCGAGTGTCATCCACGATCTCCGGGTCGGAAAGATGATACCGAGATAATGCATTGGTATGACGGTGACCATTATCCCCTCCAGCACGACCCTCGGGCATGATAGCTGAGCCTTTGACTTGACTCTTATGGGGGTCAGGTCAAAGGGTTATATCGTCGTGCTGAAGGATCGTACCGTCGCGACGTGCTGAGTGAGCGTACCGCCATGTTCAGTAGGTTCACTTCCTCCCGAGGGACGGAAGAGGCTCAGCCTTCCTGACGTGAAACTGGTGATAACCTTTACGTCAACGGATATGTTTCTTTCCTCGTACTTCCACTCTCATCTTCCGTAATGTATTGATATCTGATCCTCTTTTGTGTTTCGTATTGGTTTTCTTCCTTCCACCAGAACGAAGCTGAACTTAATCTGTAAAAATGTGTTACAATCAACGGTTGATACTGAGTTGGTATCTGCTTGTAGTCGCCGTATTAACTGGTAGGGTATTCCTACATGGTCTGATATACGTGACAGGCCGGTAGATATCTTCAGTGGCTGGGAGTGTGGGAAGGTGTGTGAGGCTTTTAAGCACCTAATGGTGGGGTGTGTGGCCAGATGTGTAGGCTTCCGACAGGTATGGAGGGTGTCGTGAAAGCAGAGACTGGTAAGGGGCGGGGTGGGTCAAGGTGGCCTTCTTGCCACCACTCACGCACCAGCCCTCTGTTAGGCTGGGCCAGCCTGGGCTGTTGGGTGAATGGGAGGGTGTGTGTGTGTGTGTGTGTGTGTGTGTGTGTGTGTGTGTGTGTGTGTGTTGGATTAGTGTGGGAGAAAGGTGGGTGTGGTGGAATACTCTGGGTGGAGGGTGTCTATGGTGTGTTATGGTGGATATAGGGTATGTGTGATGGGTTAGTATGGGTGGAGGGTAAGGTATGTGGTGGGGTTATTGTGAGGGTAGGGTGAGGGGTGTGGCGGGTTACTGTGCGTGTGTAGGTGACAGGTTACCGTAGGTGAATCAGCCCAGCATTGATGGACTGCTCCTGAATACTTTAGGGTAACTTATCATGGTATTACTTAAAGACTTGAGAGGTTCATTAGAAGAAAGCTTCGATACCTTCCGCTGTTGCCACGTGTATGCTCGAGTCTGCGATGGTTAAACGATATCTGTTAATTTTCCAATTCACCTTTGGAGAGGGCCTTTAGGACCCAGGTCTAAGGTCATACCACCATCATACCGTCGTACTCGAAGGCAAGGTAAGGCGTTCGACACATTACAATCAAGAGTATGTCCAAACCTGTGCCAGGAGTACTCTGTCCAGGTACTGGTGTATGCACATACTGATTCCCTGCAGTCGGACATCTGACCCAGTTCCACAGGACTCTGTCCTTAAGACCGGAGGCGTGTGTACTGGGTTGAGGCGCGCTCTCCGCCCCTCACTTCCTCTGATACGCTCCGATGATGGTGCTGGACGTGAGGTTGGGGAGGTAGGTAGAAGGGGACTGGGGAAGCAAGGACAAGTAAGCTGGGAGAGAGGCAGGCAGACAGAGAGGTATATAACACAGCTACTTCAACTGAAACTGAAGAAAAGCAAGAAAGGAAAACGATGATGAATTAACATGTAATGTTTATATATAGTTATGGTACTCTAGGTGATACTGTAGATGTATGAAAATATTCAAAATATTCACGTGAATCGAGTAGCAGGGTTTTTAAAGACAAACGTTCGTATAACCCATTTCTGACTCTGTGTGTGTGTGTGTGTGTGTGTGATTATCCCGCACATTGCAGTATACTCTCCTGCAAAAAGAAATTAACAAATATGTATATGAATAGTTGAAAAGAAATTCTTGCGGAGTCTCCTGTTCCCTCTATTTTTCTCTAGTTTTGTCGTATATAATTTACGTACACTCATCTTTTTTTATCAAAAGTAATACCAAACAGAATACCACCAAAGTTACACACAGTTCTATAATTCACGTTCTCTGTCGTCGTAAAAGAAAAGGCACTTTACAGTCAACCATAAAATCATCAGCGTAGCCGCCAAAATGTCATGTAGAGTAAATATCTTAAATGCTCTCTCTCTCTCTCTCTCTCTCTCTCTCTCTCTCTCTCTCTCTCTCTCTCTCTCTCTCTCTCTCTCTCTCTCTCTTTCCATTTCATTAACATCACACAGGAAGCCCGAGTGAAGTCGGGATTCGTAGCCCCGTAGAGTTTACATAGGATCTTGTGGTGACGTTAACCAGCCGTTTCCCAACATCCAATACCATGATCCCAGCCACCGTAAGGCCTTCTCCAGTGTTCACTATTCAGAACCAGATGACGTTAACGTCAGTCAAAAGCCATATATTTTAGGTGAAATATGTCTCCTTGAGCACGATGGTACGATTGTAGTGTATCACGACGGTACGAAAGGGAGATAAAGACTATATTCCTAGGGGTGGAAGATGTCGGGTGGATGGGATTCGTTTACCTCCCTCATGTCGGTGGAGTTTGCGGTGATGTTCCCTGTAGTGGTAATAACTGGTGTGGGCGCTACCTACCTGCCTATTATAATCCCCGTCACAACACCTCAAGCAACCATATGATGAGGGCCATTACATAGAGATCCTGAAGGACTGGCGGGAGGGACGGGTGTGTGTGTGTTTGTGTGTGTGTGTGGAGGTTAGTGTTTAGTAGTAGGCGAGGTTAGAGGGAGCGCATTGGTGCATGACAGATGTTCTGAGGAAAAAAAATAAATAACTGACTTGGAGCGGTGTGGTTACGTCATAAGGCGAGACTCGCCGACCACCACCACCACTTGCAGGCAATCTGATACCATCCCAGATGGTACATGCATTTCCTCTCAATTTTCATGCCTTAAATAGATAGCAAAGCTAGACGACGCATGCATTTCCTTGACAAAACCATGCCCTCGACTACACTGAAGAAGTAAAAGGCCCAGACTCTTTACGAATAAAATGTAAAAATCGCCATTTATATGAATATTATCTACTGTATAGCATGTGAATAACGAGAAATGGTTTAAAACCGAAATATAAACACTCGCATATCCTTGAGATTGTTCAGTGAATTTTAGTGACTTACGGAAAGTTTATTTAAGGCAACTGAAGAAACACTATGAAAGAGGAACATTGAGGACAGCAGATTACGCAGTGATAAAGGAAAATCATACTAAAAGGAAACATAAAGACAAGGTAACACATCTGATAAGATTACACACAGCAGACATCTTAATGGTCTTATGACTCCAAACATATATACAACATCACCTCGCCAGCGGGTGTATTCTGCCCGCTATGTGACATCCAAGAATACAGCATTGCCAGCCTTTAAAGGAAACGCTTAGTTCCGAAAAAAAAAAAAAAATGCAAATCCCAGTAGACAACTCTGTACCGGAAGTCACTTGCTGTTCGGTGAAAAAAAAAAAAAAAACACCATAAACCTGTTCACCGCGAAAATGTGTAGGGGAAATGGCAGATGTATGACGGCAGCTGTCTCCACTCTTCACTCCCGCACCCTAACCACGAAAGCCAGAAAATGTCAGTTGACACAGCTGTTGGTCCCAGCTGAAACAGTGTACTACAATAATAGAAAATATCACGCGTCGAACCATGTCTCTGAAAGGATTCTATGCATTTCTTAAAATGTTCCATTGTAAATCCTAGTCAAAACCGACATCACGCGTTGAACCATGCGTGTATGTATATGAAAGCTATTTATGCATTTCTGAAAATGTTCCGTTGTAACTCCCAGTAGAAAATGGAGTACTCCAGACACAAATAGTGAACTGAATCATCAGTAATCCTCAAACCTGCAGTTGATTTATTCCGTCAGTAGTTGGACGCATCTTACTTTTAGCCTTTACTTCCTCAACAAATTCAACTATACATTTACGCACTACTTGTGAAGGTACAGTCGACTTCGATCTTTAAACCCATGAGTACAAATTAACTGCTGAAGTTAGAGAACTTGACCATTAAGTGTGAATAGCAACCCTTGAGTACGATGACTAAAACCGTCCTTAAAGGTCAGGTCGTTTTACTCAAAGGGTTCAGTCGTCGTTCTCAAGGGGCTAAGCCGTCGTACCCAACAGGTTAAACCATATAAAATGGACCATTACCGCTAGCTGAGCCACTTGGTGACCCGGAGTTCATAATAGAAAAAAAAAAAAAAGCCACACAACAAAAGGGACGATTTACATCTTAACGATTCTCTTCGCCTGTCTGATGTTTGACATCATGTCCAATTTCGCACTGATGTCACGCTTTAGGGATTAAAGAAGTCCCGGCGGGCAAACACCATGTTGGGTTCACTCACTGGGCGTGAGCGAGGAAGTCGGTCCCTCGGGAGGGTACAAAACCTGTAGCTCAGCGAAGGTGAAGTTGCCACGCCTGTCTACACTACCGGCAGCTCGCCGGAAAAAAAAAAAAGAATAATGCTGTTATGATTTTTAATCCCTAGAGTGCGACGGCAGGAATCGTTGAAGCACGACGGTACGACCCTTGTGTTTGATTTCTTGGTCGAAGGCCAGGCCATCATACATAAGGGTCGTACTCAAGGGGTTAATCTTCGAGACAGCTGCCTGAGGCACAGGCTAACGGACGTAGTCACTTCGAGCGAAGACGGTGGTGATTATCCCAGAAGTTCAGGATCGCTGACATGTTGCACTACAGTGATATATTTACTCCTGGCGTCCACACACTTCAGCTGTTCACATTCATTAACAATAAAAATCCTCGCTGATTTCCTTGCATATGCGAGGTACCTTTCATCTTTCCTTTGAACTAACACAGAGCATTTCTGGTATTCTTGAACTTCTTGAGCACGACAGTGCGACCCAGGGCCAGAAGGACTGGTCCAAGAGTGTACCGTCGTGCTCTAGGGGAAGCATAATTTACTCTCCACTTACCCCTTGATAGTTTAAGTCTGTTTCCTGGAACTTGGTGAGCTGTTCTACAAGGTTTTCAGAGGCTCTACTGCCCCGCCGTTAACACACACTACACTCCTCCCCGCCCTCGGACACAGCCGCTGAAGCTCATGCCTTCCTGAAAGCTTCCTACTGACACCAGCCAGTCAGTCATAAACGTCTTTGACGGGTCCAGTTATCCATTACAGATGTATTAAATAATCACATTTGAATTAACCACTTTACACATTCAGTGCTTTATCTCCATTATATATCTGTATGTAACCACTCACATCAGCAATTATTATCCACCGTAACACATACATCCACCAGCTAGGAAGACAGAACCGGGCGGACGGCACAGCCACTCACTCCCACGTCTGAAGATGGACTGGCGGGCGAGTGAGTCGACTGTGGTGTCTTGGAGGTTGGGTTTAGCGGCCGACAGTGAGGTCAGTGCTAGCGCGGGCGGCCGGCGTCCCACGTCTGCCTGCCTGCCTGCCTGCCGCCCAAGCCAACAAGCCAGCCAGTCAGTGTTCGGGCAAGGCCAGGCAGAAGCTAGGATCTCAGCCTCGCCTGGCTCCATGTACCCACAGCCACACATTCGTCAGCTTAACCCCCTTGAGTATGACGGTACGATCCTTGAGGAGAACAAGGTACTACCCTTGAGGACATTGGTACGATTTTTGAACAAAAAGGTGCGAGGACTCGGGCACGACGCTTCGATTTATTGGACTAGATAGCTTTGTCAGGGGCCTAGCCATCATACCCAAACGTGGTATCGTCGTCCTCAGATATCATAACGCCATGCTTAAGGAGTTAAAAATCGCAGCTTCATTGCTGTAAATCAACAGCTGTGCTATATTTTCCGTCATATTTCTCATCCCTCAAACACTGTGAAGTTTCAGGGTCAAGGTTTGAAACCCTAATAATGTTGCCAATTATGAGCTGTGTGTGTGTGTGTGCGTGTGTGTGTGTGTGTGTGTGTGTGTGTGTGTGTGCGTGTGTGTGTGTTGTGTGTGTGTGTGTGTGTGTGTGTGTGTGTGTGTACCGGAGAGGTGGCTTCACTAGCTATACCAAGAATCATATATCTCTCTCTTCAGCAGGTTTCGACGGGCTGTGTGCCGTGTGTCTGACCGATGATGGGGGAAGGGGGGAGTGTTCAGTCAAGGATAAAGCGTAAGGGAAAGTAAGAAGTAAGGGACTATATGAACTCCAGATATTCAGAACGATATACAAATGGGTAAAATGGAGTCGAAAAGTTTGTATTGGTTATACATACCGTTACTTTTAGTTTGTATGAGGAAGTGAGGCTATACGGTGGGAGTGCTGATGTTCCGACATTTTTGTATCAGATTCGGAAATGAGACAAGAGAACTGTATGAAGTTACTTGACTGGTAACCATGAGAGGAAGTTTGACTGCATGCACCCTAAATGAGTGCTGCTGAGGTACAGGTATCTGGTGTGAGACGTGTTACCAAGAAACAAGCTAGGCAACCAAACAGTCGTCCAGAGAGAGCGGATCTGCTGAATTATGGCGCAGCACGAAGCCTAGCTAATCCATTCAAGCGTTCCGGGGGTCTTCTCAGTGTGAGAAAATATTGATTTACGAGAGAGGGATCACGGCTGGGGGTAGAAGTGATTCGCGTGTCAGCTGTATATTTGATAACGGTTCTTGGCGGTAAATGCAGAACTCTGCCTGAGATTCCATCAAGATGAAATCTGCGTTGAGCTGTACGTGTCATCGAAAGGCAGAGCGACAAGCCAGTCACACACGCACGCCTTATTCGTAGATGTGTCACGTTAGAATTCTTGTGTGACATCACTCTGGACTTTTACCCGAAGATTTTTCTTTTTACAAATTTGATTTTGTTTTTCATTAGAAATTTACAGTGCATTGTAACCACATTACATATATTGTGCCAACCAGTTGAGTAACGTATTTCTTACGGTACTACGGTAACCCATTGAGCACGACGGTGCAACATCCTTGGATATGATGAGTTGATCTGACCTTGAGGGTGTTACCCAGTAAACTTGGGTTGATAAGGAGAAACTTTTTCTGCGCAGTAAAGTCACTGGTATTTTCAATCGTCCCCAAATTTCTAAACATTACAACTGAATACAGCTGAATTCAAAAAGCAAAATACCCAAGCCTGAGCCAGGTGCCCTTTTCATCGACCAACTCCTGGGGAGGATGAACAGCTGGGTGTCCGACTGCTGTAACCAGGATTCGAACCTATGCCCTCGACCCTGGGCGGCCCGTGAATGCGTCACGCTCAGGAACGCTGACCGCTGCACCAATGATTCATTTTCACGCATACTATACTCGGACAATATTGTATTAGCCCGTTGCAATGCGTCTTTTATTAGTTTTCTCTTCCTGATTTGGGAACAAATTCTGGCCTGCTTCCATATGAATTACGGAATTTTAGCATGTGAAGAATATTTTTAAGAAATCAAGGCATAAATAAGATTAATACAATTCCTTATCACCTTGACTCTACAGTGGCAATGTAAACACATCGCATGAATTCTAACATCACATGATGTGGAGAAATCGAGGTTGTCACTCGAGCTAACTTGTGTTGTACTGAACATCGACCCGCCGGGTTCCTCTGAATCCAACTTCTCTTGCCATCACGTCTCTGACTGCAGCCTCACCCACTTCCGGTGCTGAAGCTGCAATCTGCCTGATGATCGTACATCAGCAGGTGATTATCATTACTCCAGTATGTCTTGAGTCTCCTTCCAGAGACTTCGACGGTGTTGGATGACATTACACTCAGGCAGGTTATGCCGCCATATATCTACCGCGACGGAAGAATATTCTTTTTATGGTCTGATCCGCGTCGTCTCGTCGCCTCATATGAGCGTCTTTGTGTTAGACGGGACTCGGACCTTTGTACCCCTCTTGTCTGGCCTTTTGGCCGACGTTTAGAACCCATTTAATGACTTGACTTGAATACGTGTTGGTTTACCCCTTTCTTCCTTACCTCAACCCCTAGCACATTATAGTGGTTTTCCTCTCTCACTTCCCTTCCCCACTGACAAAACATTCTGGTTAAAAACCTGGCAGCGAATTGCAGCAGGACAGGATGCATACAACCACAATCCACACAGTATGGTAACCGCCGTACGGAGGTCTCTGTGGACTATATGTACCTAAGCTGACGCAATTGTATCTCGAATTGGATTATCAAGTATAACAAAATTTATTAACACTACAAAGACGGTGCGCGTGCTGTTGGGAGTACCGATAGAGGATTAGATTTCTTTATAAAGCTCTCAATCTCTCTCTCTCTCGAGAGAGACCCGGGGAAGGTGACCGTTGGTGTTGGCGGTGCGGCGGTTGAGACGCTTCCGGTGGTGGCCGGTTCGTCGTCCGGAAGTGAGGAAAACTGCCTCATAGCGGACGTGCGTGACTGAAAACATTTTGAAATTTTTCTAGATTTTAAGAATTTAGCGCCGTCGTACCTAATCTATCGCCGATGACATGGAGGGTGTCTGCTGCGGAACTAGGAAGTCTCCTGCTTATAATGTAAATTTTTACGTAATACAGTTACGTCCTCAGGTTGTCTATTCCAGATTTTTTTTTTTTTCAAGCACGGTTTCAGAACTCATCAAACGTGATAAGTTTACGCAAAGGAATTCAAGAACGTGGTGTTATCTATTAAATCTGGAGTATAAAGTAAGAGAAAGCGAGGATGATCTTACATGCCTTTTTCTGAACTTTTTTTTTTAAGTAGCCTCTGTAGTGTGAGGGATAAGGAGAAAGACCAGGTCGGGAAGGCATTCTTAGGTGTTTGGAAGCTTTGAAACTCATATACTCAGGTGTTCTTAGGTTAGTGCGCAATAAATTCCATTGTCCTTTAGTCTACGTTGAATGTTGAGGCGATAGACGGAGTATTTTTTGACGGTGCTGATGTGTTCCTTCCGACTTCAACGTCCACAGTGACACCGAGAAGCTTATTGGACTGATCAAGCTGGAGGAAGCTGGGGATTGGTGAGACCAGTTGGGAACCGGGACAACACTGGAAGTTTTTTGTGGACTGAACAACCTGGAGGTGGGCTGGGCTTAGTGAAGACAGCAGAGGGTGGAACAAAGTCGTGAGTGAGAGACATGACTGGTGATGGTCGAACTCTGGAGGCTCTTAAGGATGTTCTGGAAAGCAGTTGTCATCGCTGACACCATCGTACCGTAGAGTCGTCGAAGTTCTTCCATCTGGCCGGTGTATTTATGAGGCATCATTTATAAGGATGAGGAAGCACATCTTTGTGTCCTGTGGAACGCCATGGGTGAGGGACCAGAAGGTGAAGATGGTCCTCGGGAGTATACAGCATGACGACACTCACTGAAAAAGTTTGCAAGCCATGGAATGAGATTTCACAGCCCAGTGGGTGTGTGAGCGCGCGCGTGTGGGCGGCCATGTGCAGCAGACTGGGTTGTGGAGGTGTTGGTGCAGCAGCGGTGGTAGTGTGGCTGCGGCGTCCGTGTGGTAGCCAAGGAGCCACACGGCAACCACCATCTGACCACCAAGTATTTGCTGCCAGGCGTCAGGTGTGGGTCCAGCCCAGCCATTACCGTCCACACGATACCTCCAGCTTTGTCTCACATGAGGACCAGTACCGTCCATACCACATCTCCAGTCCCGTCTCACAAGAGGACCAGTACCGTCCATACCACACTTCCAGTTCCCGTCTCACATGAGGACCAGTACCGTCCATACCACATCTCCAGTTCCCGTCTCACATGAGGACCAGTACCGTCCATACCACACTTCCAGTTCCCGTCTCACATGAGGACCAGTACCGTCCATACCACATCTTCAGTCCCGTCTCACATAAGGACCAGTACCGTCCATACCACACCTTCATTCCCCGTATCACATGAGGATCAGTACCATCTATACCACACCTCCAGCCCCGTCTCACATGAGGACCAGTACCGTCCATACCACACTTCCAGTTCCCGTCTCACATGAGGACCAGTACCGTCCATACCACACTTCCAGTTCCCGTCTCACATGAGGACCAGTACCGTCCATACCACACTTCCAGTTCCCGTCTCACATGAGGACCAGTACCGTCCATACCACACTTCCAGTTCCCGTCTCACATGAGGACCAGTACCGTCCATACCACACTTCCAGTTCCCGTCTCACATGAGGACCAGTACCGTCCATACCACACTTCCAGTTCCCGTCTCACATGAGGACCAGTACCGTCCATACCACACTTCCAGTTCCCGTCTCACATGAGGACCAGTACCGTCCATACCACACTTCCAGTTCCCGTCTCACATGAGGACCAGTACCGTCCATACCACACTTCCAGTTCCCGTCTCACATGAGGACCAGTACCGTCCATACCACACTTCCAGTTCCCGTCTCACATGAGGACCAGTACCGTCCATACCACACTTCCAGTTCCCGTCTCACATGAGGACCAGTACCGTCCATACCACACTTCCAGTTCCCGTCTCACATGAGGACCAGTACCGTCCATACCACACTTCCAGTTCCCGTCTCACATGAGGACCAGTACCGTCCATACCACACTTCCAGTTCCCGTCTCACATGAGGACCAGTACCGTCCATACCACACTTCCAGTTCCCGTCTCACATGAGGACCAGTACCGTCCATACCACACTTCCAGTTCCCGTCTCACATGAGGACCAGTACCGTCCATACCACACTTCCAGTTCCCGTCTCACATGAGGACCAGTACCGTCCATACCACACTTCCAGTTCCCGTCTCACATGAGGACCAGTACCGTCCATACCACACTTCCAGTTCCCGTCTCACATGAGGACCAGTACCGTCCATACCACACTTCCAGTTCCCGTCTCACATGAGGACCAGTACCGTCCATACCACACTTCCAGTTCCCGTCTCACATGAGGACCAGTACCGTCCATACCACACTTCCAGTTCCCGTCTCACATGAGGACCAGTACCGTCCATACCACACTTCCAGTTCCCGTCTCACATGAGGACCAGTACCGTCCATACCACACTTCCAGTTCCCGTCTCACATGAGGACCAGTACCGTCCATACCACACTTCCAGTTCCCGTCTCACATGAGGACCAGTACCGTCCATACCACACTTCCAGTTCCCGTCTCACATGAGGACCAGTACCGTCCATACCACACTTCCAGTTCCCGTCTCACATGAGGACCAGTACCGTCCATACCACACTTCCAGTTCCCGTCTCACATGAGGACCAGTACCGTCCATACCACACTTCCAGTTCCCGTCTCACATGAGGACCAGTACCGTCCATACCACACTTCCAGTTCCCGTCTCACATGAGGACCAGTACCGTCCATACCACACTTCCAGTTCCCGTCTCACATGAGGACCAGTACCGTCCATACCACACTTCCAGTTCCCGTCTCACATGAGGACCAGTACCGTCCATACCACACTTCCAGTTCCCGTCTCACATGAGGACCAGTACCGTCCATACCACACTTCCAGTTCCCGTCTCACATGAGGACCAGTACCGTCCATACCACACTTCCAGTTCCCGTCTCACATGAGGACCAGTACCGTCCATACCACACTTCCAGTTCCCGTCTCACATGAGGACCAGTACCGTCCATACCACACTTCCAGTTCCCGTCTCACATGAGGACCAGTACCGTCCATACCACACTTCCAGTTCCCGTCTCACATGAGGACCAGTACCGTCCATACCACACTTCCAGTTCCCGTCTCACATGAGGACCAGTACCGTCCATACCACACTTCCAGTTCCCGTCTCACATGAGGACCAGTACCGTCCATACCACACTTCCAGTTCCCGTCTCACATGAGGACCAGTACCGTCCATACCACACTTCCAGTTCCCGTCTCACATGAGGACCAGTACCGTCCATACCACACTTCCAGTTCCCGTCTCACATGAGGACCAGTACCGTCCATACCACACTTCCAGTTCCCGTCTCACATGAGGACCAGTACCGTCCATACCACACTTCCAGTTCCCGTCTCACATGAGGACCAGTACCGTCCATACCACACTTCCAGTTCCCGTCTCACATGAGGACCAGTACCGTCCATACCACACTTCCAGTTCCCGTCTCACATGAGGACCAGTACCGTCCATACCACACTTCCAGTTCCCGTCTCACATGAGGACCAGTACCGTCCATACCACACTTCCAGTTCCCGTCTCACATGAGGACCAGTACCGTCCATACCACACTTCCAGTTCCCGTCTCACATGAGGACCAGTACCGTCCATACCACACTTCCAGTTCCCGTCTCACATGAGGACCAGTACCGTCCATACCACACTTCCAGTTCCCGTCTCACATGAGGACCAGTACCGTCCATACCACACTTCCAGTTCCCGTCTCACATGAGGACCAGTACCGTCCATACCACACTTCCAGTTCCCGTCTCACATGAGGACCAGTACCGTCCATACCACACTTCCAGTTCCCGTCTCACATGAGGACCAGTACCGTCCATACCACACTTCCAGTTCCCGTCTCACATGAGGACCAGTACCGTCCATACCACACTTCCAGTTCCCGTCTCACATGAGGACCAGTACCGTCCATACCACACTTCCAGTTCCCGTCTCACATGAGGACCAGTACCGTCCATACCACACTTCCAGTTCCCGTCTCACATGAGGACCAGTACCGTCCATACCACACTTCCAGTTCCCGTCTCACATGAGGACCAGTACCGTCCATACCACACTTCCAGTTCCCGTCTCACATGAGGACCAGTACCGTCCATACCACACTTCCAGTTCCCGTCTCACATGAGGACCAGTACCGTCCATACCACACTTCCAGTTCCCGTCTCACATGAGGACCAGTACCGTCCATACCACACTTCCAGTTCCCGTCTCACATGAGGACCAGTACCGTCCATACCACACTTCCAGTTCCCGTCTCACATGAGGACCAGTACCGTCCATACCACACTTCCAGTTCCCGTCTCACATGAGGACCAGTACCGTCCATACCACACTTCCAGTTCCCGTCTCACATGAGGACCAGTACCGTCCATACCACACTTCCAGTTCCCGTCTCACATGAGGACCAGTACCGTCCATACCACACTTCCAGTTCCCGTCTCACATGAGGACCAGTACCGTCCATACCACACTTCCAGTTCCCGTCTCACATGAGGACCAGTACCGTCCATACCACACTTCCAGTTCCCGTCTCACATGAGGACCAGTACCGTCCATACCACACTTCCAGTTCCCGTCTCACATGAGGACCAGTACCGTCCATACCACACTTCCAGTTCCCGTCTCACATGAGGACCAGTACCGTCCATACCACACTTCCAGTTCCCGTCTCACATGAGGACCAGTACCGTCCATACCACACTTCCAGTTCCCGTCTCACATGAGGACCAGTACCGTCCATACCACACTTCCAGTTCCCGTCTCACATGAGGACCAGTACCGTCCATACCACACTTCCAGTTCCCGTCTCACATGAGGACCAGTACCGTCCATACCACACTTCCAGTTCCCGTCTCACATGAGGACCAGTACCGTCCATACCACACTTCCAGTTCCCGTCTCACATGAGGACCAGTACCGTCCATACCACACTTCCAGTTCCCGTCTCACATGAGGACCAGTACCGTCCATACCACACTTCCAGTTCCCGTCTCACATGAGGACCAGTACCGTCCATACCACACTTCCAGTTCCCGTCTCACATGAGGACCAGTACCGTCCATACCACACTTCCAGTTCCCGTCTCACATGAGGACCAGTACCGTCCATACCACACTTCCAGTTCCCGTCTCACATGAGGACCAGTACCGTCCATACCACACTTCCAGTTCCCGTCTCACATGAGGACCAGTACCGTCCATACCACACTTCCAGTTCCCGTCTCACATGAGGACCAGTACCGTCCATACCACACTTCCAGTTCCCGTCTCACATGAGGACCAGTACCGTCCATACCACACTTCCAGTTCCCGTCTCACATGAGGACCAGTACCGTCCATACCACACTTCCAGTTCCCGTCTCACATGAGGACCAGTACCGTCCATACCACACTTCCAGTTCCCGTCTCACATGAGGACCAGTACCGTCCATACCACACTTCCAGTTCCCGTCTCACATGAGGACCAGTACCGTCCATACCACACTTCCAGTTCCCGTCTCACATGAGGACCAGTACCGTCCATACCACACTTCCAGTTCCCGTCTCACATGAGGACCAGTACCGTCCATACCACACTTCCAGTTCCCGTCTCACATGAGGACCAGTACCGTCCATACCACACTTCCAGTTCCCGTCTCACATGAGGACCAGTACCGTCCATACCACACTTCCAGTTCCCGTCTCACATGAGGACCAGTACCGTCCATACCACACTTCCAGTTCCCGTCTCACATGAGGACCAGTACCGTCCATACCACACTTCCAGTTCCCGTCTCACATGAGGACCAGTACCGTCCATACCACACTTCCAGTTCCCGTCTCACATGAGGACCAGTACCGTCCATACCACACTTCCAGTTCCCGTCTCACATGAGGACCAGTACCGTCCATACCACACTTCCAGTTCCCGTCTCACATGAGGACCAGTACCGTCCATACCACACTTCCAGTTCCCGTCTCACATGAGGACCAGTACCGTCCATACCACACTTCCAGTTCCCGTCTCACATGAGGACCAGTACCGTCCATACCACACTTCCAGTTCCCGTCTCACATGAGGACCAGTACCGTCCATACCACACTTCCAGTTCCCGTCTCACATGAGGACCAGTACCGTCCATACCACACTTCCAGTTCCCGTCTCACATGAGGACCAGTACCGTCCATACCACACTTCCAGTTCCCGTCTCACATGAGGACCAGTACCGTCCATACCACACTTCCAGTTCCCGTCTCACATGAGGACCAGTACCGTCCATACCACACTTCCAGTTCCCGTCTCACATGAGGACCAGACGTACACATAGACTGGTGGAACAGCGGCGCTGTTGTTGTTGTGGTGGTGTTGGTGGTGTTGGTGAAGCCCTTGAGGTGTCCGCCTCCTTGTATGTGTAGCTGTAGGTGGGTGTTGCGAAGGTTAGTGCCACGGGCAACACCTACAGCTGCTGGTGTCTGAGCACACCGGGTCAAAGGCAAGGTTACCGTCGTGCTCAAGGAGAGGAAAACATGAGAGCTACTGATACGGACGGGGTGTGCCTCATGGCATGAGAGGCCTGGAGAGGTAACACACCTCCTCGCCCTGTCGTAAGAACATCCATCATGGCAAGATAATTGTGAGGTGTTACGTGATGCAGCTGCTGGCCTCTGCCTCCCCTCCTCCCCTCCCAGCCAAAGGCAGTCCAAGGCAGGAGATGGGGATGGGGTTCCGATGATCCTGTCTTTGTGCAGTTTAACCCAGTCGTTTCCACTAGCGGTATGTCACTGACTCCAAGATATCTTCAGTGATACATTTTTTATCTTAATTTTCCAAAAGAAGGAACAGAGAAAGGGGCCAGGTGAGGATATTCCCTCAAAGTGTGTGTGTTTGTGTGTGTGTGTGTGTGTGTGTGTGTGTGTGTGTGTGTGTGTGTGTGTGTGTGTGTGTGTGTGATTTTAGGAACTTTTGTAATCTCTCAGATATTATCCCATGTAAGATTTTTGGTTAGAATTTTGTTATACCCGGAAGAGTCTACAGATTTTCGCGATACATGGAAAAATTTACGTTAAGATACAAGGAAGGAAGGGGTTCCTACCCATGAGTATATGGCTAGTGTAATGAGTTACAACTTTAAGAGGCAGTAATTACGGAGCTTCACAGCTCAACATGTGCTGTGAACGTGAGGTGGTTATGGCTGACTTGTAGAGGTGAGTGGTTAGCAGGTCATGACCTCCCTGCTGGAGACGGCACCGGCACCGCTTGCCATGCCGTACAGACAACACCATTGAAAACAGCAGAGGCAACAGTTGTTAACGGTTCTAGTTTACGAGGCTCAGCAGGAATACGTATCAATGGATTCTTAACACCTAATTGAAATGATTTAACCTAAGAGTGTTCTTTGGAGCATTGCTTTGTCAAGGATAATAAGTGGTAGTAAAAAAAAGTCTTTGATCGTGCAAAATATGGACTAGTAAGTGAAACAGTTCTAAAAATCAAGAGAATGTATACAAACCTCACCTAACATCACCTGATGACCTGAATTTGCTTGACGTTCATTTGAAAAATATTGGATGTTTTGTTTTCCTTCGGTTGCTGAGAAGTTTGGTCGCTCATTCTGTTTGTTGTGTTCGCTCCTTCCTCCCACCACATGCAACCAATATGGCAGAAAGAAGATAACAGTGTCACTGATATATTTCCACTGTCAAGTTAAGAATTGAGGTAAATCTCGGCCCTGAGGTGAATGAAGGTAAGGTTTTCATGGCTTCTGCTCATTACTACTAGTGTTTCATATATTTTTTACCACTCAGTATGTCTGATTATCATAACCCTCATTACTAACACATTTGTTATGGTATGGTAGAAAAATAAAGCTCCAGATCACACTCCTCCCGTCAAAAGCACTTCTGCTAAGTGCAAAGAATCAATTCAAATGCGTTTCTTCCACGTATACAGGTAATTTTTTTTTTTTTGCGGTGCCCCTAAACTGGAACTTTACCCATTTTAGAGCCACAAACGTGTCACTGGCACCGGAAAGAAAGCCAGCGTGACAGGTGTGTGGAGAGCTACGTTGTCACGTGGTTGTGAGTCAAGTGCTTTGTTGTAAATGTGTGTGTGTGTGTGTGTGTGTGTGTGTGTGTGGAGGGCTGTGTTGTCACCTATGTGTAACGGCGATATGGCAGCCGTAGTCTTTAACCATCACTGTTACCCTATGTAACTGCCCCTCCCTCCACCGTCGATCATTTAGTTACCTTTGTAATGGCTCACGTCACTTGGACCAGGCTGACTGCAGGGCTGGAGCGGCAGGTGTCCCATGCCGCTCCCCTCTGTGTTTGGACGAGTGTATTTCTGTCTTTCGGTCGACTCCTGTCTAATTACACCCGCCCACGGAGTTTTCCTTCCCCCTACTATCACGAAAGAGAAATTAACACCAGTTCTCCCACCACTAACAAGCCTGGCCTCTCATGATCTCTGTGGCCAGCATTTAAACAACCCTGTTCCTCGGTAGCTGTTCCCGGGGAAGTATAACGGAAGGTGCCCTTAACTAGTGGTGTTGCTGAGGCTTCCTCAATAGGTGGCGGCGTTGCCCCCAGGTAGCGCCTGGGATCAGCAGTTTTTTAGTCGAAGTGTCGCTGGTTGGTGTCGCTTACTGCTGCCTCACTACCGCCCCCCCTGGAGTAGATGATAATGATAATGAAGATAACAACAGTGTGTAGGTGTATAAATCGCTTTACTAAAGTCGGCTGTTTCCACGTAACCCTACAGGATTCAGTATGATAAAACAAGGAATAGGTAGATGTGCTTCTTAAACGTTTTCCAAGGGAGGGAACTGGTACCCCTTCGGCTTGTGTTACTCACCATATTTGCCACATCAAACCATGGACTGGAAAATTGCACCACAGTATCACTGATATACCGTTTATTTAAAGCGCCGCCGCTACCCACCATTCTGAGGTGATCTATACTTCCAATTTACCTTGATCTAAAGCCACCTCCACAAACCCACCAGCCTGACCTAACCTAACGCCACAACCAATACGTTAACCTAAAACTTCCCCCCTCACGACCCTGCATGGTTCCGTACGAGAAACAAGGGGTCGGACGTGCTTAGCGTTTCCTGTGTCTGACATTGTTGTGGGCGGGGAGGTGACAGGCTTGCACCGTGACCTTGCGCTGATGGCAAGCGACCCGCCCAGGATAGTGTTTCAACCACAGAATCTCAACAGGTTCACTTGGCAACATTATGATGCTGGGACTCGGGTGGCAACACTTTACGTTGGTGCCATAAGGCAACACTACAATGCTGGGTCCATATGGCAGCACTCTGTTGTTGGTACCATAATGTAACACTATGATACTGGGAACATGCGGCAGTGCTATGATCACATGGCTTTGATACTGGGGTCATATGTCAGCACTGATGCTGGGGCCATGTGGCACTTCTGGAGTCATATAACAACGCAGTGATATTGGGGTCGCGTGTCAACACATGCTGAGGCCATGTGGCAACACTTGATGCCGGGGCCATATGTCAGGTCTAACTCTGGCCATCAGCAACACGTGATGCTGAAAATTTTCTGATATATATATATATATATATATATATATATATATATATATATATGAGCACGTCTGACGCCAAGTTTCCGGTTGAAGAAAAACTAGTTGGCGTGGTGTAAAAGGAGACAGCGACGTGACTGAGCGAACGTTATTGCTGGCGGGCCTGGCCTCTGTCCTGCCCGCTTGGGTGGGCATGTGTGTGTGTGTGTGTGTGTGTGTGTGTGTGTGTGTGTGTGTGTGTTAAGCGTATTTAAAGTTACGAAAATTCTTCGCGAAAGGAATGTTCAAACTCATGCCCATTTCCAGTATTTCATCTACTCTGTTGCTTGGTAACAATGCCCAACATAACCAAACCAAACGAATATAAAGGGTGACCACGGAGAGAGAGAGGGGTGGCTATGGAAGTAGGTGGGAGCGGTGACACAAACCAGAGGCTGTGTCCTTCTCTCCTCCCCCTCCCGCCACAACATCCGAGCCAGCCAGCCAGCGGGCGGAGCCGGGCAGGTGCTGCGAAACCCTAGGGGGCGCCTGGTCTGTGTCGTTAGGCAACTCTTCGCTCTCCAGCGGTTTGATTTTTGCCGCAAAATTCGGTGGATTTACTGGGCACAGTTACCCGTCGTGCGGGGGATGGGTTGTGGGACGTCATGCCGGGGATCAGCCATCCAATACACAATGCCCTGTTTAACTGTCAGTGTTAATTACAAAGACTTTATTTACCAGCAAGAGTTGCCCGCTTAATGAGGACAACAGCGGGATTCACCGCAGACATAAGGTCATTCAGCAACGTCACGGAAGGAACAATACAACCATCGCCTCTTAGACAAATCTTATTTCTAGAGAAATTTCGTAATATATATATATATATATATATATATATATATATATATATATATATATATATATATATATATATATATATATATATATACACACACGTTTTATCATGTAGTAGGGGAATTATTTATCAGTGTCATTGTTAAGTAGACAAATGGTTCTTTAGGTGACATTGCTAAAAAAAGAAAAAAGAACGAAACTTGCAGGTTAAAACGACTACACTACGTTCCTGGATTCCTCGCTCACCATTCCTCTCAGTTATGCTAACCTCGATATGTTACCCAATATTACCACTGTCATGTTGATATTGGTTTAAGTTATAAGTGGTGTTATCTTACTGATCATTAGGATCAGAAACTTTGTCACATTTTTTTTTTTACAGAAAAGAAACCGTCATGTTAAAAGGCAGCATCGTGCTCAGAGCCAGTTCTCTCGTGCTTATGGGCCATATCATCGTACACAAAGGCCGTACTTTCGACCTAGTCAGAGGAATTCAGTTCAAAAGTGCAGTAATTAGGCAACGCTATCCAACACAGAGTGAACACACAAATTAATATCATGGGAATTCAGGTCATGATCATTATCGCCACCATTATCTTTTATTACCCCTACTTTATGTTACTTCTAATTACGGCCAGCTGTTCGTCCTGCAGCCTGACACAGTCCAGACCCGCTTGGCTGACAGCCACGTCAGAGGCCGTGAAGTGGAAGCGACTCGGGAGAGACTCGGCCAGAAAAAGGAGGAATAGGTTTATAGATAAGAGAAAATGGGGGTCGTGTTCGTCGGCATCAGCTGCAAACTTACTGTGCGCTCTGGTGTTCATCCTGTGAGCGGTGGCATAGAAAGATGACAAGAGGTCACAAAGGATCTTCATCGGACTCCAATGGGCCAGATAATTACAGCACAAGATGATACAGAGTTGGTTCATTGCATGAGGTCACAGTCTCTAGTCCCGTCTACTCTGTACGCAAGATGTGGACACGAGTCTCAGAATTTCAGGCGTTGAATCACAAACATAAGGCGCTGCGCCATTTCCTGCAGGAGTTTGTTTACGTCTGCCAGTGAAAGGTTCTGTTGACTCGCCAACCAGGACATGGGTTTGTTGTGAGTGTCTATATCTCTGACTACACTGAGGAGACTGTCCCTCTTCTAGAATTACGGAATATTCTAATGGCAGTTCTTTTTAAGCAACTTGATACGACCTGATGAGGCAAGGCTGGACACTCTTGGTCTTGTGAAATGTTAGGGGTCAGCTGGGGGTCAGGCTGGCACAAGGGCCACAGATGATGCTAACCAGGCGTCGACCATTTACTGTAATTCATGACTTGATGGAGTAAGTGGAAGGCCAACTTGCAAACCTTTCTTTGTACCGAACATGACCTCACAGACTCCGGTATGAGTGATGTCATCTGCCAGCTCATCCAGTCGCAAGTTGGCGTGAGTAAGAAAATGCATGACTCTGCATTGGTTCGACGACTTAGTACAGGTTCGAAAATGTAACGTGTGTGATCTCGTGAGTGTGTTTGTTCACCGTTCTTAAGACACACTTCTCCATCCAGTCATAGGTCAAACGACCAGTTACCCATAACTAATATGTGACAACGTGAGAGTAATTGCTCAAGACGTGAGTTTATCACAATGATCATCATCATTATGTGTGATTACTATATGTGGTGTGACTGTGATAAGACTGGAAGATAAGATTCATGGAAGGTTAGGGAGAGACGTCTTCTTAAGCTACCTGACACTCCCGGCTAGGGAGTATGTGAGGCTTAGGGAGAGGTCCTCTTGAGTTAACCTGACACTCCCAGCATGGGAGTACGTGAGACTGAGGGAGAGTTCCCCGTGAGTTACCTGAAACCCCAGGCTAAGAGTGTGGGGTGGGGTAGTGGACCTCCTGAGTTACCTGACCCCCAGATTAAAGTAGTGTGAGGGTAGAGGTGGAGGGAAGGGTGCTCATAAGTACCCTGGGAGGGACGCCTCCCTCTACGTCATATACTATAAATGACCACGTCCCCCTCCACTCACACAACCTAGGAGGTGCTGGAGAGCACTTCCTCCGGATATGATAAGTAAAAGGAAGGTCACTGTGAACGACTCAACTCCACAGGGATTTCGAGTCTTGAAGAAACAGTACAAGGTACTGCATTCATCCACCAGTCTCCAAGTTACTTACAAATTACTGATACTGAAGTGTCGCCTCCACTCCTCGCGTATCTGTCGAAGGAAAAAAGGAAGTATTAAAAACCATTATATGTTAAGTAGACAGATGAAAGCACTTCTAAGTAAACAGATGAAAGCACTTCCATCACCATTCAGAAATTATACCTGTAATTCACAACGTGGGATGTGCTACCCTGCCTCCATAACCACTTGAACCTGAGCACGACGGTACGACCAATGAGCACGACGGTACGACCATTGAGCACGACGGTACGATCGTTGAGCAAGACGATACGGCCAGTGAGTACGATGGTAGGATCCTTACGTATTTATATAATAGGCCAAGGCTCCTACCGTTGTCCTTAGGGAGTTGGCAATCACGTGATTTGGGCAGCTTATATACGGTAGCCAGTTGTACCGGAGAAGACCTACAGGTTTTCCCCACCCCTTTCTGACTCCCCTTTACAGCACCCCACCATACCCCACCCTCTTTCCCCTCAAGGCCTGGCGAGAGGGTCGTCTGTGGGGGGGTCGCATCGCGAGGGTCGAGCCGGATGATACATCTCGTGTAACAAGATAAACTCCTTTACCAGGTACCTCACAGAAGGCCACATATTTCCTTCCAGCCAATACCGTCAGCTTCGAAACTTCGTAAACTTCAGGGGCGGTTGCTATAACCACAGCGATCTCCAACGCTTTCCTAACTTATCGAGAGCTTCATAAAACACATCACTTGTCACTAACAAAAACCGTCCACTACCGATTCGTTGGTGATATAATCTTCTCATGTTCGTTACCCCTACATTTACGGGTTGATTATCAAAACTAATAGTATGTACTCAGTGTAATAAGAGAGTACAGTGTGGCCCTAAGTACGTGTACAACGCCGATAGGCCAGCACTGGCAGAGGTTTAAGACTTTACGTATCTCTTATCTCACCAGATGGCCGTAACAGTGCCTTCCCTACACACACCCCCACCACCACCACTGCCGGAAGCTCTTACCCTGGGGGCGAGACGTTAACTGGGATAAATAGTAGAACTAACAGCCGGAGGAAGATGCTTCCCAGGGAGAACCCCCAGGGGGTTGATTAGGAACACAGGGTTGGGACCACCGAGCTAGTACAGGGAGGGGAAGGTGGGTGGTGGTATGTCAGCAGGATGGTGAAGAGCAGCAGACAGGGGGGAGGGCAACCTGACGAAGGGATAGCGGAGGGAAAGAGGAGCCTCTAGTTAAAGGGTCTCCATCATTAACATGTATGTAAAAGGCTCTGTTTGTCTGTGTTTGTACACAGACGACCCCTTGGTGTGGTAGCGAGGGTGAAGGATGCATAACTTGGGGACGGTGGAGGCATCCTTGGGTCATACAGTGGGTACAATACATCGACACAGGAGGGTGTCAGGTGGGCCCAAATGGACCCAGGAACCCAGACAACCCGCGTCCCGTCGGTAAAGGGGTGAGTGTTACTAGGGTTGGTGATAATAGAAAGGAGAGCCATGGTTACCTTATATATATATATATATATATATATATATATATATATATATATATATATATATATATATATATATATATTTTTTTTTTTTTTTTTTTTTTTCTTTTTCTTTCAAACTATTCGCCATTTCCCGCATTAGCGAGGTAGCGTTAAGAACAGAGGACTGGGCCTTTGAGGGAATACCCTCACCTGGCCCAATTCTCTGTTCCTTCTTTTGGAAAATTGAAAAAAGAAAAAAAAAAAAAAAAAAAAAACGAGAGGGGAGGATTTCCAGCCCCCCGCTCCCTCCCCTTTTAGTCGCCTTCTACGACACGCAGGGAATACGTGGGAAGTATTCTTAATCCCCTATCCCCAGGGATATATATATATATATATATATATATATATATATATATATATATATATATATATATATATATATATATATATATATATATATGTGTGTGTGTGTGTGTGTGTGTGTGTGTGTGTTTGTACATAGAGTAAGAGCGGATTACATTCATCATCTTTCTTCATTTTCAAGGCGAAGTGACTGCGACGAGTGCATTATGATGATGACTGCGGTGAAGGGAAGACACCATCATGATGACTGCGGTGAAGGGAGGACGTCAGCTTGATGACTTTGAGGTGAGTAAAGCATTATGATAACTGTGAGATGAGTACATATTCATGATGACTGAGATGAAGGGAGTATATCATCACGATGACTGTGGCTAGGTAAGTACTTCATGATGATGACTGCATCAAGGTAAGCACATGATGATGACTTCGGTCAGCGGTATATTTCTGTTTTAAGGTTAAATCTTTATTTGTCTAAACATACAAATACAAAGCATTTCACTGATAGCGAGCGTGAATGGTACATCGTTAGGGGTTAGTGGAAGCAAGAACAGACCATACAGTCAGCCTAGCTGTTCATCCTCCTAAAGGGCTGGTCGATAAATTGGCTACCTTGGCAACTATTATGGGAGGTCGAGTTACAGTAATAGTAACGTCAGGGACTGAGAGAAGGGGGTAGAAAGGGGAGAGGAGGAGGTTCGCACGCATCATAGGGAAGGGGTAATAAAGAGGGAGGGGGTGAAGGTGTAAGAGTTAGAAGCAAGAGGACAAGACGTAACGACAGAACAAAGGAAATGAGATGACTCACGTCAGTTTTTTATCACATAATGTCTGAGTGTTTGGTTGAAGCGGCCACTCACTACATGGACATATATCTTGAATAATCTTTAGTTTTCCACTGGAGCACAGCGGTACAACCCGGGGTGGTAACAGTGTCCTAGCCTTTGACCTAACCCTTGAGGATCGAGTTAAGGTCAAGCCATTATAAACCCAAGGGTCGTACCTTCGTGCTCGGGGAGGGGTCGTACCTTCGTGGTCGCAACCGCCGCTATACCGCCCACCTCACCACAGCGGACTTTCCCTTATTAACTCTTTTATCATGGCGGCCGACCTCACCCTGGATCCTACCAGCCACAGAATACAGGACGCCATTAGGGGAGTGAGGTACCCCATTGAGGTGATTCCCTCTCCCTCCCACCCACCTCCCCAACGCTTCCTACTCTGTCCACGGCGACGGTGGCTGAAATCAATCGATTAATCCGAGGGTGTGGTGGTATTTTCTCTGGGGAGCCGTGTGTACTTACTGGCTTAATAGCGGCCAAATACGTACCGAACCTTGGTAAAATGGCTGCTGTCTCGGACACAGGATATTACAACCCTCCGAAGTGCTGGATACAGAAAACGGACAGCGTCCCGCCTTCCCGATACATAGTCTCAAACCACAGCCGCCGGACACATACCACACGGCTCTTACTAACTAACAAACTAACTAACTAACGTGCCTGTGGGGGGAGTTGGAAGGGGAGGCTGAACACGTTCCACTGGGAGTGGTGGAGGTGTGGCCACGGGTGGGGTGAGAAGGGGGGAACCACCTGGGGTAAAAGAGTGAAGGTTTACCAAGACGATCGCTTTCCATTTTCTTCCATTTTTTTTTTATTCATATGGTTAACACTAGTTTTACTTTCAGTTACCTGTAGTTATTTGTTTATTTCTACAAGAAGAAAAGTGTAGTATGTTACGTATTATGAAATAGATGATAACTTTTACGTTCACATGGTGTGCTTAACGAGGGTAGGGATGCCCACATTTCTGGCAACAGTGGCTCGGGTGCTGAGAATGAATGGGTTTTATACCCCTCACACAAGTTGCTCTTTTCCGCCCTATTATCTTGCTTATACCGACACTCCTCCCAGTAAACCAAGTCAGTCACAGACCTCTCCTAAGATCCCTCCAGGTGGGGGAACTGTGCTGGAGTAACCTTTCCATAACTTCCATTTAAAAGTATCAAACCTATTTTGAAGGTTATTGCATTAAAGTAATATGTTGACACTAATATATATATATATATATATATATGTGTGTGTGTGTGTGTGTGTGTGTGTGTGTGTGTGTGTGTGTATGTTCGAACCAGGAAAAGGACAACAGTCAGATGTTTGAATGCTGTAGTGAGTCTTCTTATAGTATCCTGTTATAACAGCAAATTTTCGGCAACTGTATAGCAGCCATTTGTTGGTGCCTATAACTGTAAATCGATACTGTGTTTTACTGTGATGATTTGTAACCCCTTGAGTATGGTGGCCAGGTCTTTCACCCGGCCACCCTCATGTTTCAAGGGTCATGTTCGAGGATCGTAGCGTCATCCTCAAGCATCGCACCGTCATGCTCGAGGATCATACCGTATATATATATATATTAGTCATCACACCCTATACGTACACTTTACACTCAGAGTATCTTACACCTTGCTAAACCTCACAAGAGCAGCTGACACATCCAACGGTACCTATCCCTTTCCAGTGTTCACACCGACTTCAACAAGTCGTCATCTCTCGAAAGTGAAATTTACAACAGCGTACATCCTGCGGGAGGTGCGCGTTGGGAGTGCGTTGGTGGGTGGGCGTATGTAGGTGGTGGCGTGGGGCCACGCCGCCCCCGTGATGGATGGCCACACAGCAGCCACTTTTATACTAAGGAGGCTTTCCTTGCCCCTTCCAACAGGACCACAAACGAGTAACGGCCAACAGTAACGTCACAATAACGGCATATTGTTGAATAAATGGCTTTGTCCAGAGAGATAGCATGTTGTTGTGAGGAATTCTCCTTCCCGCCACATTTCTCTCCAGACGAATGATAAGAATAGACTTGATATATTTCCCCAATAATGATGAGAAATACCACGGGCCAGGATCCCCTCTACCGGGAATATATAAAAAGTTCTGTCTCGTCAGAAACGTTCCTTCAGAACTCCATATTTTCAAAGACACTCTCGATTTAAGGTTTGGCTCAGCTGGAGGTCTGGTTGAGTTTGAAGCAAGTCTTTAATCATCCTGGGAAGACGTGTTCTCAGGACGTATGAATGATTGCCAACAGTATATTCAAGCCGTCTCCATGTTCGGCTATAATTCAATTCGTTAACCGGAGATCACACACTCAGGCTGGAAACCTGGTCACTAGAAGAACAGATCGACTGCAGTTACCCACCATGCAGAACGGAGCAGCTATGACCCACCCCCCCCTCGACATCGAGATAGAGTGAGCGATAAGGAATGGAGGAGGGAAGCTGTGCTAATGGCCAGAACATCGGATCTCGCACAACCGACAGTTTTACAGGCTCCACATACACACAATCTCTTCGTCTCACATTCACAGAGGAATCACGATACATTATTCTTCAACCACTTAATGAAGTTTAATGTTGGATTTGATGTGTCCTTGATGGAAAGAAATTGGCTAGTCGAATCAACGGACGAGACCGTTCCCGGTGGAGTGTTGAAAATGGCGCGTTTGATAACGGTCGAGAGATGCATCTTCGGGAGCACTTAACGCGCGCGCGCGGAGCGGACCCCGCCTCCTGCCCTAACCTAACCCGCATGCATATTTGTGGCCGGTGGTCAGGTGAGAAGATAGCGCGGTGCACCGTCAGGTAGAGTGAGGATATCTTGACGTAAGAATATCTTGTCCACGGAGAACAAAGAGCCGATAAAAGCGCATGCCAGCGTGGCAGACATCTTCCTTTATTTGTTTATATTATTTTCAGTATGCCACAGCACAATAATCCTTGGTTCCCCATGCACGACGATGCGACCTCAAGGATCATGCTCTAAGCACCGTCGTGCTCAAGGATCTCACTGTTGTCCTCAAGGATCTCATTATTGTCCTCAAGGATCATCGTTCTTCTAGAAAAAGTAAGTCGTGCTCAAGGGGGTCAGCTGGAAAAAGTTTCAGCCTTGAAATCCAAGTCCCACTCCAGGATGAGAGGAAAGAGCATACACTTCAGATGTATTCTTTCCATTAGAATTAGCTCACACTGGGTAGCTAGCGCTGCTTGCAAGACCAAGAACAGGTGAAAACGTCCTCCAGATGGCTCTGGGCTCAAGCGTCGCGCTGTCAAAATACCAGAAAAGATGCTGTGAGAAGTGTTGTGGTGCTATATGTTGGACCAAAGCGGAAGATAGTGGAGATAAGCTATCTCTCTATCCATGGAGATATTTATATACACACACTTGGAGATTATATGTACAGAGATTAACAATGTATATACTTAGAGGTAAACTATCTATATCTTGGGCAGCTGCATCACAACTTCCCAGAATATATATATATATATATATATATATATATATATATATATATATATATATATATATATATATATATATATATATATATATATATATAAAATCTTAGGTCCTTGACCCAAGCGCCTCGGGATTATTTAGCACACTCGACGCAGCGTTGGGTTAGCACGTACTCATGGGCTGAGTCCGTGAGTATTTGTTGGTTTTGATAGTTTTTTTGTTTGTTTATGGGAATATATATATATATATATATATATATATATATATATATATATATATATATATATATATATATATATATATATATATATTATCACAGGCAACATTAAGAGTTTTACATTTACGTCTGTGTATTAAGGTCATTTTTGTACTTCAAAACCCTCACATACGGATCATGAATTATTTATCATAACACTCCCCTCCCACTACATACTCAGAAGCAGTTGTAGGTCAGTTCTGAGGCCAGGCCATTATACCCAAAGGGTCGTACTGTTGTGCTCTGAAGGAGTGATCTTTGAAAGTGTTCACAAGTGTGTTGAGGGTGTTGAATGATCTCACTCATCATGTGCTACCATAAGAGAGTCGTCTTTACAGAGGATCACAAGCGACTCTGGCAGTGTAAGAGACCGGTGTGTGTACGGGGGGATAAACGATGATTC
This sequence comes from Panulirus ornatus, assembly GCF_036320965.1. Lineage (NCBI taxonomy): Eukaryota > Metazoa > Arthropoda > Malacostraca > Decapoda > Palinuridae > Panulirus > Panulirus ornatus. The sequence continues at coordinate 4,723,103 of NC_092237.1, forward strand.
TGGCTGTGTATAAGAGACTGACTGCTCTGTGCGCGGGAGGGGATAAATAATGATTCTGGCTGTGAATAACAAACTGGTCTGTAAGGAAGACTAATGATGGTTCCTGGCAGTAATGCGTCCCATGAGGAGGGTGTTGGGGGGGGGGGGGAGTGAGAGAGGGCATGCTAACTGGCCCTCCCATTACCCAGGTATTTGTACCACACCCTCGGCAGGTACAGCTCACATCATTACCATCTTCGCCAGGCAAATGTTACCCGCTGCTCCTCGTATACCTGGTTTGGGATACGCTACATTATTCTGAACACCAGATGGTCTGACCTGCATGTCTCTTTTTTTTTATATGTACGTTTGTATCCTTTAATATGTGTATGTTTATCTGTGTGTGTGTGTGTGTGTGTGTGTGTGTGTGTGTGTGTGTGTGTGTGTGTGTGTGTGTCTGTGTGTGTGTGCGTGTGTGTGTGTATTGATACATATCTGTTTATGTATGTTTCGTGTGCGTTAGTCTGTGTATGTCATCAGTTATGTGCACGTTTATGTGTGTTCATGCATGTGTGTCCGTCGGTGTGTGTCTGATTACTATCTGCGTGTTACGAGGAGGCGAGAGATTTACACTTGTGTTGCCCAGTTTCTTAACTTTATGTATGTACCTTATCCTTACCCTTACACACACACACACACACACACACACACACACACACCATCGTAAAAGCCAGGTGTGAGCATGTATGTGTACGTTAGGGTATGTTTGGGTTCATCCAAGTGTAGAGGGCCCCAGTAAGTGACCAAGGAGGGGGGCCTCCCCTTTGCCCAGCTGTGGCACGGCAGTATTCAACCCCAGAGCCCTTCAGATCCCTCCATTCACACCAGCACACATCAAGTGTCGCAGGTTCCCACGGAAGGACGCCTCAATACTGGACAAGGGTAGAAACATCTTTTAAGTACCCTCATCGAGAACATCGACTCAACAGCAACACCCTGACCGATGGAACAAGGGAGCCAGACGAAAGAGGAACCGAATAGTGAAATTAAGCGGAAAGCGCGCAGTGGCGGAGGAGTCGGGCAGCAGCGTGACGATGTACTATGGACACTCCGACCTTCATAGTCGTGTCCTAATGTGCTCCAGCAAGTCTCACTCCCCACTAGGGTCTAATGTACGCCATGGAGGACATACTAGTATAGCGTACACCTGAACGTGGACGTGTTAGTACGGTGTACATCGGCACAGGGACATGGTATGACAGCGCACGTCTGCACAGGGACATGTTAGTACTGTGTATAACCCCGCAGAGACGCTGGTGTCATGTATAGGTTATGATATGGTTAGCACTGCTCCTGGGTATGGGTGAAGATCGTATGGTGTACACTACCATAAGGAACGTCTGTATGATGTACATTACCATGAGAGGAACTGATATGATGTTCATATTTATGGTGACGTTCCCGTGGTATGATGATGTGGAGCCTTGCTATAGTGAAAAGACGCTAAGGATGACCATTAACACGGCATACAGTGCAACTGCTTGACACTTGGAAATATTCTACTATGGTAGCCACTAATGTTGAGATAGGTGTAACTGGTAGAAACTACCATGGTGGAGGATATGCTATCGTGTATGATATGATGTGTATGGTAAACTGCCACATACAGATGGTATGGTGGAGTGAGACAGTCATAAACTGTCACATAAACTGTCACAGACGGTATGGCTTGGAGGGTAGACCTATGGTATATGGGTGATTTACCTTGGCATTAAGTTTCAGATAACCTTATTTCTAATTTCTAGCAACCATTATCAAGCGATTTAATTCACAGTTTCCTCAGTGGTGACGATAACCCCGGCGCTGGTCGGGGGTGTGTGTGTGCTCGGAGTACCATTTCTGGCACAGGTCGGGCGTGTGTCTTAGAGTAGATGAGCGTGGGTTTTATGCGTGTCTGTGTTGCATGTATTCTTTGGGTTCGATCCTTCACACGTCTGGTAGAAGGGAACCCCTGTGCCATGGGAAAGGATTATTCATTTATTGTCACTAATGACTGAAAACTGAAGGATACACACACACACACACACACACGCGCACCTCTGTAGGTGACATATTATAAAGAGTGAGTCACAGAGCGACACAAGAGACAGTGGTCCATGGCTGACCACGGCCATACATGGCCTTCGTTAACAAAGTCATTTACGCCCAATTTGCCTTTTCTTATTTATGACTGTTGTAAATTGTCACTCTCAGCGCGGGTTGCCAACATTCTTGCATGTGGAAACTGTGTGAAAAAAATATATATTGACGTTTTCTGTTTCAAGTGAATATGTATGGAGTAATGTGTTAAGTATGATGGTCTCAAATTCATATTGAGTGTGACACCTTCTACTTCAGATCATCGGACATTAGAAAAAAAAAGTATGACAAATTTCTCTCCAGGGCACAAATCGAGGAGACCAGGTTTCACAATTTCCCTCTTGACCGTCAAGGACCCCAGTACCAGCAGGACGTGGAGGGTTCCTTTTTATGGGTCCTACAGCCCCGTCCCTCCCTCCCTCACTGGGCCGCTTCCCCAGATAGTCTCACCCCCAGGTAAACACCGGGGTGAGGTGCTGGGGGTTAGAGAGGGGCTCGGAAAGCGGCATGAGGGGTTTTGGAGAGGCGCTGCGGGATGAGGCTCTTGAAGTGGGGTGAGGAGGACCAGGTGGCGTGGTATGAGGGTGGAATGAGGTGGAGGAAGGGCGCGGGTGATGTGACGTGTTTGGGTGAGGTTGGGCGCACGGACGAGGGCGTCCTCCCTTAGTTCTCTGAATCCACAAGACAAGACAGGCAAACATTTTGTCTAAATATGACCTGACCTCCACTGCCTGACCTATCCCTCACACTGACAGTAGAAGGGATTAAGAGAGAGAGAGAGAGAGAGAGAGAGAGAGAGAGAGAGAGAGAGAGAGAGAGAGAGAGAGAGAGAGAGAGAGAGAGAGAGAGAGAGAGAGAGAGTGTCAGACATGTGGTCCTTGCCCAATATAGGCCTATCTGTGAGGCCTCGGGATTTTTCGGGCAAGCGCGTCCGGTTTGCCAATTGATGCAGGTGTGAAGAAGATAAATCCCCCTGGGCGTGAGGTACCTAAGGCGTTCCCCTAAGAGCCGCGTCCCCGGCCCTTCAGCCATACCGTAGACAGGGACGGTGGAAATAGTGTTCCATAGAGCAGGGTCGGACCTGGGAGTGGCTCCGTTGGAAGGGGGAAGGGGTTGTGAGGGAGAAGGAGAAAGAGGTGAGAGTCAGAGGCAGGTAAGAGGAGGGAGAGGGAGTCAATGGCAGGTGAACGGAAGGAGAGTGAGGCAGATGCAGGTGAGAGGAAGGAGAGGGAGTTAGAGGCAGGTGAGAGGACGGAGAGTGAGTTGGACGCATGTGTTGTTATCGCCAGTATCTGATGTCCTGCTGTGGAAACCACAAACCCTCCCTCACCCACTGTGTCTCATGCACTCTCTCTCTCTCTCTCTCTCTCTCTCTCTCTCTCTCTCTCTCTCTCTCTCTCTCTCTCTCTCTCTCTCATATCGTGCGTGTCAGCCAGGATGCCTCTCTCTCTCTCTCCGCCTTACCCATCTCTCCTCATCCACATAGATGTATGTCGTCATTACTGTCCTCCAGCAGCCAGTCTGTCCTTCAGCAGTTCTTTTGTTACCTGATTTTCCTCATGTACTCCCCACGTACACCCACATACTCCCATGTACATGTATTTCTGTGCATAACCTGGGACACCCAAATATATCAGTGTAACCGTACTTGTTTACCTATTACTTAACAAATAGTTGCCCATTTAAGAATATTTATCTCCACACACACACACACACACACACACACACACACACACACACACACACACACACTATAATTTTTTAGACAAATTTCCCCCTTTTTACGATGGGAAGAAGGTGGGGGAGGGGGGGTTAGTGAATGTTGTCTCCTGTTGGTTGGCCTGCGTATACGTGACCGGTAAATTCCTAGGTAATTGAAATGTATGTGTGACGCGGGGGTCTCCCGTCACCACCTGTGTAAGGGGTTGATTGGTGTTCTGGTACTGGAAAATACGATTAATGATCATAATATCTTGAAAAAAATACCAGTTAGGAAGGGCAAGCCATGACTGTTGTATGTGACCACATCCTGATTAACTGAACGTGCGTCTATGGTTACATGGAATTACCACATGGTATAACGAGTCTGTTTAGGTCAATTATAGTTTTTCATGGTATGAGCTGAGGTAGAGGGTTTGTAGGGGATTGGGGTCGTAGACTGGGGGTTTTGAGGGTTTTTATTTACGTTGGTTTGGGTTGGGATGGGAAGTTGGGGTTGGTTGAGGCAGAAACCTCTGGGTAATTACTGCAGGCAGAAGCATTTACAGTCGTTAAGTAATATATCATCTCAGAAGGTTGCTGAGGCTTTAAGTGGCGTGAGCTAAGAACAATAGTGAGGCTTTAAGTGGTATAAGCTGGGGAAAATTCAAGCTTTAAAGTGGTTTGCTAGGTACACGTAAAGCTTTAAGCGGCATCCTTCAAGCCGCAAGGAATTTTTTTTTTCATCTGATTCAAGCTGAGAACGCTCGGGAAACATTTAAGTGGAATAAGCTTAAGCTGCAGAACCCCTAAGCGGTTTGAGCTTCGAACGCTGGAATTTTCCCACTGATGTCATCTCATGATTAGAAGCTAAAATGTTTTGTGTTAAATAAACAGTGAAAAAATATCCACGAGTGACGTTACTGAGAGCATACGGGAACATGTGATCATTAAATATTATGGTGCTTCGGATTGAAACATTGACCCCACCTGATTATAGAAAACTATAAGCTGTCACTTGGGACGAGGAAGCGTAAAACAGAATGCTGCTGCCTGGTTCGCACTGGAGACGGGGATAAAAACTAACAAACAAAGTCTACCAAAATTTTTTCGTCGCGACTGCCAGATGTGCTTTTCTGGGGGGAGGGTTGCCCTAGGCCCCCCCCCCCCAGCTCTGCTCTTGGTACGGGCAATCATCTCGGTCATTGGGTTTCAGGCTGTAGTAATGGCGGTGTAATTATCCCCAGGCCAGCGGCTGTAGTTAGGGCTGTTTATGCCGCTGTAACGAGCGCGAGACACCTCAGCGGTGGAGCAGGAGGAGGGAGGGAGGGGAGAGGAGAGATGGGGCAGTGGGTGAGGAAGGAGGGGAGAGGGAGAAAATGGGAGTGAGATGCGATGATTGGAAGAGGTAGAGTGCGAAGGAAGGGATAAGGGTGGAGGGATGAAAGGAGAGACAGAATACGGGATCGAGAAAGGAAGATGCAAAGTGGAGTAAATATGAGGAAATGACAAGGGATGAGGGATGGAGAGGAAGAATTATGAGCAGGTTAGACTGGAACAGGAGGTGGGTTGAGGGAGGGAGAGGGAGAATGACGGGAAGGTTACACAGGAACAGGAGGTGAAATGAGAGAGGGAGAGGAAGAATGATGGGAAGGTTAGAAAGGAACAGGAGATGGGATGAGAGAGGGAGAGGAAGAATGATGGGAAGGTTAGACTGGAACAGAAGATGGGATGAGTGAGGGAAAGGAAGAATGATGGGAAGGTTAGACTGGAACAGAAAGTGGGGTGTGGGAGGGAGAGGGAGCAGTGGGACTGACTCTGTGAGGAGGATGAAGCAGCGAACTTAATTACCAAAAGAAACTTCAGAAACGTTCGGGATGGCATCACACTGGAAGGTATGCGGCATGGGTGTGTGTGAGGCAAGTTTGTGGTGTGCAGAAGAATGAGGCATGAGGAGGAAAGTGGAAATGAGGGAGATTGAGGAAAGTGGAGGGTTGACGCAAGTAGGAGTGTAGGGAGAAATATGAGAGAAGGTGGAGTAAAACGATGGCGAATTTGGAGCAAGTGGGATAAGAATGAAGAAAATTGAGGCAAGTGAACGGAAAAAATGTGTACGAAAACGTGAGGCGAGGAGGGGGGAGGGGGGGATGTGGAAATGGTCTGCCGTCAGAGGTGGCTGTGTTGCTTCAGGGGCTAGACAAAGGGAGAGTGAGTCACTCCCTGGAGGGACCTCTCTCTCTCTCTCTCTCTCTCTCTCTCTCTCTCTTCTCTCTCTCTCTCTCCGGTCTATGGCACACTGCGCCACAGCCACATTCATATCAGTTTCAAAATAATTATTCTCAAGAGGGAAGGCGTCCTATCCATAATACGTTGAGGTTCCTGTATTACAGTGTTACCAGTTGTAACTGACTTTACACCTGTAGGCATCACGTAACATTCATCATTCGAATTCTTTTTTTTTTTCGGCATTTTTCTCAAAATGTCATAAACTGTGAAGTACACGAAACTATCTCTTTATTCCCACATGTATTTTTTGCCACAGTACCACGCACTTCATACCCAGCCAATTCCGTCTTCACGTTTTTCTTTTTTTTTCACTTTGTCAGGGGCACACTTTGGGTCACTTATTGCCAATATGTACTTTTCAGAGTTTACGTCCTTTTTAACCTTTAAGGACGTCATTCATATCCTAGCCACACATAGAGGTAATTGTGTCTTACAGCATCAGGGGTGAGACTCCTCGAGTATGATCCTTTGAACATGACTGTACGACTGTTGAGTATAACTGTTGAGTATGACGTTATTACTACCTTTTGAGCACGACGATACGACCCTTGGCAGCATGACGGTCGGCCCTGTCCTTTTTTTTTTTTTTTTACTAGACCCTTTAAAGTCAGGTCAAAGGCCGAGTCATCATACCCCAATGGTACTACCAATACGCCCAATGGGAACAGATGTTTCTGGCAGTGACCCCGCTTACCGCAGTCCAGAGGTGGTGACGGGTCACGTCACTGGTGCTCGTGGGATCCACGCTGCCCCGGGAGATTACTGGATTAGCACGAGAGGGGAAGTGAGTGGCGTGGGAAGAACACTAACGCTCTCCCTCGCACTGTATATGTTGGGATTACATCACTCTCACACTGCTGAGGATAAGTGTATACTAACACGGTCCCAGACACCCAGGAAAAAAAAAACATACTGAGTGCGCGAGTGATCTTAGTGTGGGGGTTGACAAAGTGTAGTCCGAATTCCGTGGAGGGAACCACTTGTTTCCCCCAAGGAACTTTTCTGGCTCCTCTGCTGTTTCTGATTCCCATGGCTGACAGACAATAACACCAACCACTGTTTTTTTTATCACCATCTCCTGACGATACCAGTGCAAGAATGTAGGTTTTATAAGTAGAAGACACTGTGGAACTTCAAAGCATTTGATATTCAGGTTTTCCAAGAAAAGTAATTGGTAGTAACATTGTGGTCAGCTCAAAAAAGTTTCAACCCCATCGTGAAGGTGTTGAAAATGGGATGAGTGTTTAGGGGAAGGTGTTGGAGCTGAGTTAAGCACTGAAGTGAGGCAGGTGTTGAAGCAGGGTACGTGTCGGGGGAGAGGTGTCGTGGGGTTGTGGGTGGGGGGGAATGTTAGAGCGAGGAAGGTGTTGAGGGGGGGGGGGGCAAGTGTTGGGCGAGGTACGGGGCAAGTTTCGGGGGGCGATGAAAGTGTCTGGGGCGGAGTGGGGCTGGAGAGGTGTATCAGCGCCCCGTTTGACTTTATGTCCTCTGGATCAGTATGTCAGATGTTGCCACAGTCCCCCAACTGACCTGGCCTCCAGAGCTTGTCACGCCACCAACCGCTCCCCTGGTGCACGCACACATACACACACACACACACACACACACACACACACACACACACACACACACACACACCGCGTTAAAAATGAGATGGATATTGGCGGGTTGTGGTCTAACGGGTCCATCAGTGCCCTGCGGCAGCGGGGACGAGCTGAGGTGCTGGTGCTGGTGATGTTAGAAGGTTGGGAGAGGAGATGCTGGGGGAGGGAGGAGGAAGAGAAGATAATCGAGGGGGAAGCCTTGGAGGGAGGAGAGGTTTCAGGTCGTCTGGGGAGGTGCTGGAAAAGGTGAGTGTTGAGAAAGCGGAGGTTCTGGGGAGAGGAGTGGTATACGAGTGTGGAGAGGAGAAGCTAAGGAAGGAGAGGAACTAGATGGGAGTAAAGAGAGCACAATTGGGGAACATGGCACATAAAGTTGGTTACAGTGAGTGAGTCCTTGTTTGTATGACAGGTGACAGTCTAGATTCTGTTGGCATGAGCAGTGAGTGCTGCGGGCCTCATGCCAAGACCTCGTCACTAATATTCTCATGCTCCTCTCCTTTCTTTTCCTCTTAACTCTCCCTCTCTCCGGCTCACATCTCACTTTGTCTCTCTCTGACAAACTCATATCTCACCGCTACAGAGTATACGCTGGACATCATGTCGTCATCATCCCTGCGTCTGTCTGTCTGTCTGTCTCCGGATACATTCTTGTCTGGACGATAAGACCAGAACAGGATAGAAAGTTCATGGTTATGTCATAGGTATCTCCTCCTATGGAGGTTACGAACTGGTTGTATTTGGGGGCGTGTACTTGCATAAATTTGCATGTTGATAAGAAAAACCAATTTTTGGTGGCGCTATAATGCAGGAGCGATGAGTTATGGGAAGGTGATATTTATAACATATTGGGTATAAGACACTTAGCATAAAAGAAATCAAATAAATGATTTCTTTTACTCGTAATGGGACCTAATTTGAAGCATGAACCTCTTTGTTTCACTAACAAAATTACTCCCACTTTCATTAACTTTCTTTCTACACACAAGATGATCAGACCAAGCGACCCAAAATAGCCAGAGACGATTTTTTTTTACTTCCGCCGAGCATTACCGACAACATCCAACAGAGTAAGATACTTGGATCATATTAAATTTTGACATTCGCACCGAAAGTCTGAAATTACTGGAATTTAAGGCTATAACTGTTTAGTTCACAGCGATATCTTCCTGGAAGTGTTCTTAAACATTTTCTAATGAGCATGAAATTATGTTAATGGCTTAAAGTAGAAGTGTGGTAAGGCGCGTTTAGTCACCTCACCACGACGGTGTACGATCCTTGAGTACGACTACACAACACTTGGGTATAATGATCTAGCCTTTGACCTGTCCCTTAAAGGTTAGGCCGAAGGCTAGATCATCATACCCTTGCGTTGTGCATAGGATTGTAACGTCATGCTCAGGGGATTAAAACTCCAGGATTGTCATCTTAACTGTCGAAGACAGTTACCTTAAATTTGTGTCTCGAAGAATGAAGTTGACTATAACTTGGGTCTGTTTGCATGTATATGAAAAATATTCTTCCCATAAGAACTCAGAAATATTAAGATGGAAACTAGCAGATCCTTCGGCAGTCACAGTATGCAAGGATCCAAATATATATGGTTCCACCCACAGTATCAGGAGACACAGATGTGGCAGATGGGAGTTTGATTCTGCTTTTGGTACTGAACAGGCAAGATGTAGATTTAATCAGCAGAATTCTCCCTCTCCGCATTGCAACACACACTATTTGACTGTCGGAATGTATTTGAAAACAAAGATGATTCTTCCCAGACTTTACATGAGCTATGTAAGCATATCATCATCAACTGTCTCATCCAGGTACTACAGAAAAATATCTTGACTTCGCCTATCGTAAAAAAAATTTACCTGTTATATAATTTGGTCAGAGGCCCAGTCCTCTTTTACCCCTCCGCCATGTTGGGTCGGAATGCACAATATATTCGCCGCTTTTACGGCAAAAAAAAAAAAATCCGACTCACCTTGAAAATCATATGAAGATATATACCTTCTGTGTACATAAGATGTAACTAAAAAATCAAAAGTAGGTAAAACTTCTGTGGTCACTTGTGACCCTTCTCAGAACCGTTTCCCACCCCAGTCTTCCCTCACCCCCAGGGAACCCAAGGCGTGTAGCAAGTGGGGCATATGCGGACCAACCGCTGCTGCCGCTGCTTGCTGGGGGAAGCGATAAAATCTCAATAAATCTTGCAGCGTTGGTAACAATACTGCCTGACGCGCCGTTTGGGTGTAAGGTGTAGGTGAGGGCGTAGTGTCCAGGCGGGCGTGGGCATGTACGTGCGTGGAAATTTTAAGGGGTAAGTTATTCTGATGTGGAAATGTGCGGGCGTGGAGGTGTCCGGGCGAGCGAGTATTGAAGCTTCGTGATGGCATCTCTTCACACGGGTATATCTGCACCATCTCAGATTGGGAGGGACAGCTGAGCCCGTTCCCGTCACCACACCCCGACCAGGTAGCAGTCTTCTTCTATCTTATTACTTCAGATGGAAAGAAACAAGAGGGAAATGTTATTTTTCTTCTGAGATACTCTTGAAGGCAGGTGTGTTTACATCTTTTTATGCCACTTCACATGAATCTGTCCATTACAGCCGAAAATAACGTCTTTAAATCTGCAATCAAAGACAATTATCCCTTAAAGTAAAGGTGCGATTCGTTCAGTGGACGATTGGCGTTGCTGGAAGCCTACCATGAAACCGTCTATGGCTAGAACGATGCTTCTACTCGTGAGGCGGCAAGCTTTACAGAAACGTTCGATGAGAGGAGAAACAGTAATCCAAGTATCTCATCCTCAAGACAGCAAGGTAACAGTAACAAATAAAGGAGTAGGAGACTCGAGTAATAATCCCCAAAAGCCTTGGATCAGCACGGCCGGTGGGTGCCGACAGTCCTAAGCCGAAGTGAAAAATACGAGACGTGGAGGAAACGTTTTTTAACCGTCGCGAAGCGTCGGCGATAGAACCCGATACGGAGCCTTCCCAGACACACGACCCCGTAGATACGACACGCTCTTAGCTCCTGCCTGGCTCGGGAGGAATAGTGGTGGTGGTGAGGGGTAGACTGGGGTCGGGGAGGAGAGACTGTCATAGAGTGAAGGATATACTGTTAATGGAAGATTTATTGTCATTGTTTTTTAACTGGGTGGTTAGGAAGGGAAAGAGGACAGGGGAAACTAAACTAGGGAAGCAGAATACAAGAAAAGAAAAGCAGGGAATAAGAACATGATTTTAAGAGTGCAAAAATGTATGATGTGAGTTTTGGTGAAGTATTTTTGCGTACTATTTTTTTTTTTTTATGGAGGTTCTCGACATTCCCTCCCCCGTCTACTATTCTACCCCTGATGGCAGTCGGGGAAGCTGGCCCTAAGGTCCTGACGTATCTCCGTGATAGCTGGGGAATGCTATGCTCTACCTGTCTACTTATCCCACTGACGGGTATCAGGGACCAACATCACTCGCCCGTTCCAGGCATTCCTGCACCAGACGCACAGGAACTTCCCTACAAGTAAATTAAAACTTTTTTTTTCTAACATTTGGTAATACCTTAATAGGAGGTATTACTAGTGATAGATTAAACTGATGTAGATTTAATATAAGCAGATTAATTTGAAGCATAATGCTGAGAGACCGCTGTAGCATTTTGTGAGCCATCAGTTTACCCGATACAGGCTAGGCTACAAAATGCTGAGTTAGGGCACGCTCGTCGCTCATACTTTATCAAATCCCCTGGTAATCCTCACTAGCCGCCGCTCCCCGTCCTTCCCTTGTCAGACACTACCCCCTTATCACCCTTTACCCGAGAGGCCGCAAGACTCCTCTTAAAGACTATGGGAACAATTAAGTATTTGGCCGAGGGTGGGCTCACCGGTATGTTGAGTGGCGGCGGCCATGACAAGGCAGATTCTACCGGCGTTCCGTCGGGTGCCCCACCGCCCAGGATCTACCCAACCCCACCACTACCTCCGACGATCTACCTACATATACTACACTACACCTACATCGACGTCAGGAGTACTAGTGAGGAATTACAAACATAGTTGCGCCATGGCCTTTACGAATGTTAGATTCACAACACGTACAGTTAGCTTTACTGACCATCACGCATGCACGGGCCGCTTGTGAGAGAACCAGCATAGGTTCGAATCCTAGTCGCGGCAGACGGTCCACAGTCCACTCAGCTGATCGTCCTTCCCTTGGAGCTGTGTATAGGTGTGTGCATACATGCACAGGCGTAAAGACATCGTACAAATGTATATAAAGTTAAGATGAAGGGGCATCACGAGTGTGATATTCCCTTCTTTTAAACCACATATAGTAATCACAAAGAGTAACTGAAAATACCATACGATGTACCAGTAAAAGAGGCACAAACTTGACGTAAATATGAACAATCATGAGAGGGAAGACAAGCGGGCGTACCGTACTACTCGGATCGTACAGTCGCGCTCAGGGGGTTAAAACGGGAGTGGATGGCTAGAAATCCTCCAATCGCTTCTCTCCAAAAGAAAGAACAGAGCAAGGGGCCAAGTAAAGAAGCTTTCCTCTAAGGCTTTGTCAACTGTCCTTGACGCTGTTGGGGGTCATTAAGGCCTGTAAATAAGAAACAAACAGAAAATGGGCAAAAAATACCCTGAATTTTTGGTATACCCTGCAATGTTAAGTATTTTTGTGAAGATAATAAATTTGCTTGAAAACATCAGTTTACGAAGTATCTTTTTGTTAATGGATCAGCTCTTATCTTGTCCTCAACATTCTTTCCAAAATTTCTCTTTTTCTCCTCTCTCATTATCCTGTACTCGTCCCTTGCCGCCTATATCTTTATAATATATACCTAAGTTCATTTGCTTTTTAGCAACTTTCATTCAACCATCTCATTATTAAACTTCACTCTTATGTATACCATGATACATTGTTATATAAATCTATTCGTGGGGGACTTTTGACAGCCTCTACTGGCATTCTCGCATTTTAAGCAGCTGCATGTATCTGTGATTGCCTAAGTCAATAGAACACCAACATTTCAATAAGGCATGTGTTCATAATAGAGGCTATCACTAGCTGCAGAAGGCGAACGTTGTAGTACTGGGTTTTTGGCGGGAAGGGGTCACGTGACTGGTTGCGCGCCAAGCAGGGTAGCGGGCGGGTGGGAGGGTGGGCGGGGCGATGGTATCTCGGCGTGGCGGGAATGTTTAATTTCGTCCCGAGGAATGAAGGAAGTGCTGACCCGGCTCTTGTTGCCAGAGTGATAGCAGCTCCATCTTGCCTATGCTGTTTTTCGTAGTTGTAGAAGTGAACCACACACACCTTAAACTGTTGATATAAGTAGAGGTTTAACAAAATAGTTCATAGCTTTTTTTTTATTATTGATATCAATCAGTGCAATACTTTTGATTTTCAGTGTCAATAGAGGTAATTTCGACACAACATTCAGTACTTATCTACATTAGTAATTTACTGAATCCGGCGCCAGAACAAAGCCTTTTAGAATGATGTTATTCACTTCATGTAAATCAAACCCCTAGAGCAATGATGATGCGAACCTAGAACACAACAGTAATGCCCTTAAGCACGACGGTACGACCCATGCGCATGATGGCTTGATTTTTGATTGCCTTAAGAGGTCATGTGGAAAGTCGCGCCGTCATACCAAGGAATCGTGCCGTTGTTCTCAAGGGCCCATGGAACCTTTTCCACCGCACCGAAAACTGCGGTTTGGTGCGGAAAGTATATCTTGAAAAATCCAATCGAGTCACCCACTATGCAGCGGTGGATACTTTGGATTTATATTACTTTTGCTCCGCCTAAGGGCTGTGAGAGAGTTCAGGTGACTTCTAGGCGCTGCTTCGGCTCTGGCCAGGGGCTGCTCGTCAAGCTACTGACTGCATATGTTTTGCTCCTCTTGCTTGTTTGACAGGAGGACCCCATGGTTAAGCCCTTGTAGCTGTTACCCCCCACTGCTTTTCCATCGCTTTTTTTTTTTCAGTTTTTGTCCTTCATCATTCAACCAAGAACCCTCCAACAGACGCCTGAATTCTTACACTTCCAGAGCCCTTCCGTCAAAGTCAGCATTTCTAGAAAATATTACTAGTTTTATCTCCAGCCACACGAACCTGGCTGCCGAGCGTACGACCAGCCGTACAGCTACTTGTAACATCATCCCCAGCGAAGCTGTGTGTGTGTGTGCGCGTACAAACTAGTCCTGCGTGTGCCGGCGGTCGATGTGCGGAACTGGTGAGCGAGCGTTCGCTGGCAAGTTGCCAATGGCTACCTCCTGGTCTCACTATAATTTTCCTGACGACGTTCCTGCTCCATTCATTACCACTATAACTTGTGACTCGCTGAGAAAAAACCGTGAAAATAGCATATCAAATTACATATAAATCTTTTTTTTTCTTTTTTGCTATTCCAGTTTACGTGTGGCTCCGTGAACCGATCCTTGAAACACTGCTTCATCGCTGAGGCCTGCTTCAGTCTAATTAGGGCTAAGGGAGTAGGGAACACATCCTGGCATGAAGACCTTGGGGTATGTTCGGAAAGGGGCATCCTCTAATGATGATGATAATGATATATTTCATACGACTTCAAGAACCGTTTATGGGGATCATGCAGCTTCGAGGCTGTGTATCCCACGAAGCGTCGAGGAAATGATGGGTTCCTTTGAGGCGAAGTCCTCGCCGACACTACATCTTTCACTCCGTCGACGAAGATACAGCCTCGCCGAAGTGACTTCGCGCTTGTAGGTGGAGTTTGTTAACACTCATGTATGATATGGTATATAACACGAGCACCTCTTCTGCGGGGTTCCATGGCTGCGTTACAATCAGTAACAGGGAAACGGGTGGGCTTCTTTGGGGTGAGAAGTTCTTCGACAAGATTGTGCTTCTCTTCGTCCATTGACGAAGATACAAGCTTGCCATCGGCGTAACCACCTCCAGTAATACCCCCGTATATATATATATATATATATATATATATATATATATATATATATATATATATATATATATATATATATCTTTTTTCTTTCTTTTCTTTTAAACTATTCGCCATTTCCCGCGTTAGCGAGGTAGCATTAAGAACAGAGGACTGGGCCTTTGAGGGAATACCCTCACCTGGCCCAATTCTCTGTTCCTTCTTTTGGAAAATTAAAAAAAAACGAGAGGGGAGGATTTCCAGCCCCCCGCTCCCTCCCCTTTTAGTCGCCTTCTACGACACGCAGGGAATACGTGGGAAGTATTCTTAATCCCCTATCCCCAGGGATAATATATATATATATATATATATATATATATATATATATATATATATATATATATATATATATATATATATATATAATATCGTGGTCACCCACGCTGCTACTGTGCAAATAATGAAACGTAAAGTGTACCTTACAAGGACCTCACTGTGTTATCTTTTACTCATATATGGAGTAAGCCCCGGTACCCCGTTTGATGACACTCACAAATCACCCGTGATAAGGCAGCATATTGTCCCGCTGAACACATTTAAAGTGTCTATGTGTAAACAGAGGTTTGGCGTATATGGCAAGAATCTCGTTCCCACAGCGTGGTGCGTTGTGGTCAACTTACCAGCTTTGGTAATGCCATAAACGGGATAGGCTATCTGATTCACCAACTGACCAGATACCGCTCATACATCTTTCTAATTGAAATTCACTCTAGGAATACGTCAACTGTTGATCTTCGTCGTTGATTCTTAATGAGTGAAAAACTCTGTGGTTATTTCTTTTTTTTAAGCTCCTCACGACAAAAGTACTCATCGAGGTCTGGCCCCGAATGAAAAAGAATATAAAATAAAATGGGAAAAAAGTATTTAAAAAGGGTCAGTTCGCAGCTGTCAGGAAAGACATGAGAAGGTAACGTTACAAAAGCTTTGCGGTGTAAGGAAGGGAAAGTTCATCACGACTCTCAGTTGCCAACGGCCACGCATTAATCATGTGACGCGGTGGGATGCTGTGCATTACACGGTCTGGCTATTAGAGAGATTGAGCACAGAAAAAGCCAGTTCTCGGTAGGAACAGAAGTAATATCTATTAGACTGAGAGAAAGCCAACAAGTGGGTCAAGGTTTTGAGGTCTGACTAGCAAAGATGTGTCAGACTGCTCTGAATTTGACTGTGTTGTTGCTGAAGGCAGAAAAATGCTTGGAATTACGTGTATGGAATATTTTACGCCTGATTATGAACTTTATTCCACCTTTAGAAGAAATTGATTACTGCTGCACGGATACATATAATTTCTCATATCTATGTTCATCTCCTCCCCCCTTTTTTTAGAGACATTCTCGTATTCTCTCCATGTCAGCTAAATTATCGGCATCAAACAGAACTTTTTCTCAGAATTCTTACTGACCTCGCGGACCGGATTACGTCTTTTGATTAAAGGTCCAAATCTAGTCCACAGGCCGCCTATTGCCCACTCCTTATTTTGTTTTTAACATTACCCTGTATAGTGAATGATCTTGGATAGATAGAATGAATTAATATAAGGTAGATTGTATACGTCCCCTCCTTTTTGCACATTGTTTGATCCAGGTTATGGTAAAGGCCAGGCCATCTGTATCTGTAGGCATCTGTGGCTGGTTTCGATGGCTTGCTTCTATTCCTGTAGTTCCTGGTGAAAACCTGATCTTTCAGACTGTTTGTTGCCGCAGCCGTCATATCACGTCATCAGTGCAGCTGGATAGCTGGTCAGAGGCATTCTGGAGGGACTTGGTTATGTCTTCCTCGAATACCTAGCGAGTGTCCGCCAGACATTGCAATTGTTACACAGATCTTTCTCTTCATACCGATTGATCTCTGACGTAATCAGGTTCAGGTGTTCTCTTTTTCTTTCTTGTACTTTATCACTATGTTCACTAGAATTGTATTTGATATTCTGTGGCTACCCTCGAGCCATACTTATTACTGTTACAGCCAACTGTTCGCCTCGTCAACATGATGTTTATGATGGCGTGACCTTCAACCTACGCCTATGGATTAAACTTTGAAAAGAAGGTACTTCCTACACAACTAGTCTCTTTAGAAATGAATTAAAGAAAAGGAGAGAAAAAGTTATAATGGTAGCAGACTGAAGGACTAATATGATATAAGATGTCCAAGAATGATTAAAGATTTTATCAACGAAAGGCTTGCTCTTGAAAGTCGAGGGGTGGATAGTACATAAGAGGAAAAGATAGAAAAAGATGTATAATCAAGATTTTGAAACCTCAACCGTTGCAATACACGAGAGAGGTTAGAGTAGTTCACCGCAGAGACACAAGGAAAACATTGCTTAAGACGTAACTGAAAGAAGATACAGAGAGGAGGGGGAATCTGGGACCTCCATTTTCACCAGAATAAACAAACAGGCCGAGAAGTGCGTCGAACAAGCCAGCTTGGTGATGAAATGAACCACGTTCTCAAGCCCCAGAAATACCGTGTGCGGCCTTCGTAAACAAGGGAGGGAGAACGTTACACCTTGGAAGCCTGGGAGAGATACACTCGAGGAGATGAGAGGAATTACAAATGATGGTAAGGAGGTAAGAAGGCGAAAATCTCAGAAGCCAAAGGTGAGGATAAGAAAGCGAGAAAACAGACGAAAGGATGTTACACAAAGGGCGTAGGGAAGTGGTGTAAAGTAATATCATGAAATTTATATCGGAGATTGTAAAGAAAGACTTAGAACCTTATAGATAAAGAGGGATAGTGTATTCATAGAGGAAGATAGACGTGAGAAGATGAAATAAGCTAGGAAATAAATAAATATGACATTTTCACTTCTGCCATTGGACCTTCACCCACACGAACGTGGAAACGCTTCGTCTGTGTATACTAAAATTAACAAGCTTTTTAAGATACTATGAACTGTACATATAGGGAATCAGGAAATGAGAAGGAAAAATCCTTGCCTTGGTCAAGGCAAAATGCGGAAACATACATACATGGCAGGCCAAGCATGTTAGGCAGCAGCGGCAGTGGCTAGGCTATGACTAGTCACGACGCCCGGAGCCTTACCCACTCCAACACCCTCCATAGTCGTCTGCTGTATTCCCCAACCACCCCAACATTGCTGTGGTGGTTAGGATAATGTTGTCAAGTTTTTGAAGATGTTCCCGAGTCTGTCCAGGAAAACTGGCTACGTGTTATGGAAGAGAAACGTATTTTTCCGCATTGTGAGGATTTGCTCTTTTACTGTCCAAAAGATCATTTACACACATGAGAGTAAATTTGGTTTATTCATTTTTGCCCAACTGCCTACATCATGGGTGGGAGTGTGCAGTACATTACACGCTTTTTTGAGGCATGTCAAAATCAGTTACATATTAATGAAAGAGGAAGAGTGTAAACAAGATCAGCCAACTAGGGACGACCGCGCTAGGAATGGTGAGGGAGGACTCCCATACCTCTGCCATTGCCATACCTCCCCACATATTTTCTTAAGTTTTCGTACCCTTACAACAGCCACGGAAGTTGAACGTTAGTGCTTAGCAGCTGACGCAAGCGAACGTCCGTAAGTTTGTCTTACCGTGAGACGGGAACTATGAATATTCATAAATCGATCTATTTTCTTAAATCTGAGTTTGTTTAATATACACTGAGAAAACATATCAGATATCATAGTCGATCTTTAGTGTGTTAACAACTTCACCGTCCCCCATCTGTCCTCTACCCCACCACTGACTTATTCATATCCCGGCTGGTTCAGCAAAGACAAATGAAGCCTCTCTCGCGAAATCATCACCACATTAATTTCTCCCATGAAAGCGAATTGGAAAACTGTTCCTACATGGCTAGGGTACCAGGTTATTGCTAGGGCCTGGGGAGTCGTGGTCGGCATTGTTGTGGTACTGGTGCTGATGTGGTAGGGAAGGCCGCGCGGTATGGTGAGGACAGCCAAGTAGGTGATGCCGCCTAGTGGTAGTGAGAGGTTACGTTGGTTCTGTGTCATGTGGTGGAGGTGGTCTGTGTGATGGTGATCGATCATGTGGTGGGGATTGATCACTGGTAGTAGTGGTGACGGCAGGCCTGTGTGATGATGATGACGATAGTGATCCACGAACTGAGTGAGATATCGTACGAGAGGTGGACTTGACCGACGCACTGTGGTGGGTGAGGTACTGACTGGACAGGAGCTTTACCTCACCTTCCGTCCTCCCGCTGACAAGGACAGATTATCACCCACCCTACTGCAAACACACCATTACTCAGCCCTGACAATATATCTAATACAATAGAAAAGAATGAAAGAAAGTTTAGCACAAATTGTCGAAATGGATGAAATTTCTAACGAAGTTGTTTGAGTGAATTCTACACTTTAGATATTTTGGTCTGCACGATATATCATGTGTATGTATCCTTAAGGTTATGATATTTTAAGACGATATACAAATACGAGGAAACGCCATACACAATATTTTTCAAGTAAAATCTTTTAGTTCCATTGAATTTCCCTGAACTATTCCCTCACACCGTTTTCGAAAATAGCATGAACGCAGCAGCTGTGTGGGCGCTCAGAACGCTGTAAAGTATGCCATTTACTTAAACATGTGTCGTTCTTATATATGTGCAGTGAGCTGAATTCAGTACAGGGATTTATTTTGAATTGGAAACGGTAAATTCTGTTTTGGAAGATAGAATGTTTATTGTGCATGATGCCATGGAAATCCCATTGATCATTCTGACATATATAAAGCGTTTCAATCCACTTTGATGATCACGCATGAGACGAGACGAATTTCATGTTACACACACACACACACACACACATATATATATATATATATATATATATATATATATATATATATATATATATATATATATATATATATATAAACTGGGAATAATCGGGTACTCTCAGTGCCTTGTTTAACCTCTACTGTAGATAATAATGGTAAATAATGTTTTGATCATCAGACTTGATCATGTCCTGAACTAAAACCACTGCTATAGTCTGATAATTATTCGTATCTCGAGGCTGGTAGTTCCCCAACTGACATTTACTAATGAGGCCATTAGATGTGTATTGACCAGGTGAGCCGAGGGGTAAATAGGTCTTAATGGTTGGTTCCCCAGTTCTGTGATGGTTGGTGCAGGGTCTCATAACTGTTGGTACTCAGTCCTGTGATGGTGGTGTCGAGTGCTGTGATGGTGTGTATTCACTCCTGTAATGGTGGCCACCCAGTCTTCTAATGGTTGGTGCCTAGTCCTATGTTGGTTAGTACCCAGTCCTATAATGGTCAGTACCTAGTTTTGTAATGGTTAGTATCCAGTCCAGTAATGGTTGGTACCCAGTCCTCTAACGCTTGGAACCCAGTCCTGTATAGGTTGGTACGTAGTCCTATACAGAATTTGATTAAACCATAGATCCTTCCCGCTTAGTAATACCTCTTCACTGTACTCTCTCTCTCTCTCTCTCTCTCTCTCTCTCTCTCTCTCTCTCTCTCTCTCTCTCTCTCTCTCTCTCTCTCTCTCTCTAGCCGTTCTAAATGGACCTTGCTTCTACCAAGGCTTTAGTTTTCTAAATTTCTTTAAGACTTGCTGGGGTAAACGCAAGGGAAATATAGCCGGTGCACTTTTCCTTCCGGGAACAGAAGATGCATTGCCAAACACCCTAGAAGACGAATAATCAATTGACTGATAGATCAATAAATGAAAAAGACGAAGTGAAAGCCTGGGCGAAGGTCACATCGCCAAGCAGGTGTTGCTCGCCCCATCTGGGTACCCAGCAGGAGACAGGTGGTGTGCCCCTCTCCCCCACCTCCAGCAGTACAACGGACAACAGGTCCTTCCATTCTCAACCCCCGGGAAAATCATATCACTTGTTCACGACCATAAGGGTGAATACATCACGTCATAAACCGTGAATACCCATCTAGTGAAGAGCTCTGAGTTAATATGTTATAATCCTCTCACGTGCGTTGTTATTATTCTCCTCCATCATTTGCTGCTTAGGTCCTCGTGAGCTGCTCAGTGAGGTTTGGCTACTCCCCAAACCTAGTTCTAAAGCCAGTGGCTGCTGAGGCTGGTGTTCCATTGTATACTCATGGGGAAATAGCCCTCATGAGCCTTGGTGGTTTAGCGCTATGCTTGTCCGCGCCTTAGTGGGTAGGAGAGCATCTTCGGGTATATTCTTCACGGCCGGACGGGTCCATTTCCCTCGCCCCAGACGGGTACCATTGTTATACCCGGCTCCGATTTCGAATTTCGTTCGTTTGAGTGTACGATCCCTACACTGCGGTCCAATGGTGGGTGTGTAGTGTCGATGAAGTGTATCGGCTGCTTTTGTAGCACAGTAATTAATGGAAAACTTCGTGTAGCTTAGTCTGGGCGTTTGGCGGCGTTCCACTGAGGGATTACCAAACGACCAGTAGCCGTTTGATGGGCCGCTAAGCCAACAGTGGCGCAGCCGAAGCCGGACTTGACGTACGGTACGGTACGGCTCTTAAGCATGACGGGTACGCCCCGTGGGTGTGCTCATGTTCAAGGACCGTACGATCATTCTCAATGATAGTATCCCATCGGACTCGAGGATCTTAAGGAGTGAGACATACTTTAACGGCAAAGTAACATATACATGAGACAGGCAGTATCAATGACAAACTCTAACCACTCAAGATGACTATTCATTCACCTACGGAAAACAAGACACAAGTAAGTCGAGTTCTATTCACCACGCGCAGCACAGATGCGCAAGAGCATTAAGGAAAGGGATCCTGTATCAGGCATTTTGAAATGCGATGCTTGCCGCTAAAAGCTTGGCGATTTATAGCTCGGATGCCGCTTCTTATATTTCGACGTAATGTCTCTTGTGGTTCGCTTCGGTATACAGAGTAGATAGTTACAATCAATAATATATTGTACTTCTACGTAAAAAGTAGTCTTTGATTTGTTGGTTTCCTTAACCTCTTGATTACGACAGTACGACCCTTGAGTAGGTTGAAAGGTAGGCCATGGATCGAACTACTGTACTTAGAAGTCGTGTCGTCATGCACAGGGGTCGTACTGTCGTGCTCAACGATCGTATAGTCTTAATACAACGGTCGTAACGTCTTATTCAAGGGATGAACATAAGCGTATACGTCAAACATGTCCAAAATGTTGTAATAAACTTCTACTTTGTCACATGTGTCTGCGGTGCAACGGGATACTCTTGTTCATGTAACACGGCTTCGAACCCACCACAAAACAGGTGACAACTGTTATTATTAGAAACATAAGCCTCACCTTCCTTTCCCGATCTCTCCTTTGTCCGCCCACCTTCTCGAATGTCTTTCATTAGACTTGATATTACGAGGAGACTAATTAAGTATTCGAAGGGAGTTAACAGGTTTAGTGTGTATGATGCTGTTTCCCTTGAGCACGACGGTACGACCTTTTTAAAGGTGAGAAGGTTAGGGTTAAAGGCCATGCCATGATACCCAGGGGTTAGCATGCAAGAGTCATAAGCATAATGACAGCATTATCTTCTATTATTTGGCTCTCTTACATCAAGATAGCCGTCACTTCTGAGTATCAAAAGAAATAAATGTCTGTTAACACTTCGACTGCGGCCAATCAGTTGGGTGTTTCATTACGATGTGTCAAATCTAAGGATGCTTCCGCACTAGGCTATGCCTCATCTTCCTCTGTCAAACGTAGGCAGTGTATCTCTGTTTATTGAATCTTGGCTGTGTCATCTCGATGTACCAAATCTAAATTACGTCTCATCTCACTATATGAATCTTGGCTGTCTCATCGCATATCAAAATGCGCCAACTCAACTTACTGAAGTTGACTCTCTTATCTCGCTGTATCACTTCTTGGCTGTCTCTGTTTATCAAACCTGCAGAGCTATTTCTCGTTTCGCTGTATCACATCCAGGCTGTGTCTCATCTCCATGAATGAAACTTAACACTTAAATATGATCACAAACTTGGACCAACACTCCTCTTCAGCGAATCCAATTTCCTGCCCTACAATAAGGTAGACCATCCCAGTACCCTCCCCTCCTTTAATACTGCTATGGTTCGTCAAACTCTCCTCCCAGCGGCCAACCGTCTCGGGACCCTAAAACATTGTCCGACCTTAAAATAGGGTCGGTATTTCGTGGCCAGCCCAATATCCCCCACCTCCACTTCCCGCGACCATACCCCCACCATTATAGGGGAAAGGTGTTTACGATTTATATAAACAAAATTCGGACTTGCTAAAGATTCCGACCTTTAAGGATTTAATACAAGTTACTGAACCTGTTAATTTCTTCGCTCGGATTAGATTACTTATATACGTATTAATTCAGATTAAAGAATGGGATAAGCCTTATTTATATAAAAAAAAAAAGAAAATCAAGCTAACGGCCACCAGACCTTACGAACGATAAGAAAATCGATAAGATGGCTACTATTACTTGCATTTTGTTGACTTTTTACTTCTATATTTTCAACGAAATTGAATCAACGCTTCTTTATCAGTACTGCTAACATGTTTAACAAAGGTGAACAAGAAACACCTTTCCATATCATAACTATTAAAAGATTGCCAGAAGATTCCCCCCTCGTCAACGTTTGACTAGGCTAAGGTACAAACATTACCTAATCCAATCTAACGTACCCTTTCCTAGAAAAAGAAGTATATATATATATATATATATATATGGCGGTGCGACGGTTGACCGCATGAAGGGGAGGGAAGGAAGAGGGTATTGGTTGATGAGTCCCAGTGTAGGGAAGGGACTAGGGCACAATAGACCAAGGTCGCCCCACAAGAATGGCCACACGGACGGCTGGGCCGCATGGGGTCAGCCTCATGCCGCCAGTCACACCATAAGGTTAGATATGCTCGCCACTGTTCTTCTGTGCTTCATGCTAACGTTAGGATGGGTAGGCCAGGCATCACGCACAAAGAGAATGCAAGTTCCCTTCTATCGTCCCATGAATCCATTAAGTAAGTAACTGATTCACCGCAGGAGTCGTCTCGAGTCAATAATGGAGACGATGACACGCCAGCAAGTGCAGTGGCCCGACAATAATAATGTTAGGAAACACCTTTTTTTTTTTTTCGTTCATGCACTCACACCGCCACAATAATGACACACTAAATATTTCCAGAATCACATCTTTTGCATTTGAAGCCATACCAGGAGGTTCGACTCAAGTTTTGAATCTTGGCACCGAACACTCGGAGATGGTGGCTTACTCGGGAAAGAAACACAGCATTGTGAGATGCAGACGACGGTGAGCAAACCTTATAGTCTCACAGAACAATATCGGTGATGACCTCAAAGGTTCCCAAGAAGCCATACTTCCTCAGATGTAGGTGATGCATGTATGATGTAAATATTTATAATACCTCCTTGTATGTCTGCCTGGACGCCACAATGCATGAAAGTGATTGGGATGAGAGGGGAGAGGACATTTTGCTTGGCCCAGCACGACCACAAGAGGAACAGCGTCGCCGGCACGTGTTTGATATGCTAATATCCGACGCACCATGACGCATACTGTCCTTTCTCGAAGGGTCGTAGACCCGCGTCCTCCCAACCTAACCTTGCCTTTGGAACACAGGTTCCTCAAGCTATCGAGATGACCCCTTCCCCTCGGGTCAGTCCGGCTCACGTGGCGACATACCCCAGCGAAGCAAATTAGTATAAATAACGTTTGTCGAGATCGCAGGCTTCTGACGTGTACGGACCGCAGCGACCCAATACGGAAGTCCCGGGAGGATGGTATCCTGGCCCGGACTCCACCACAGTTGGGGCTGAGGCAAGTATCAGGCAGGCGGCCAAGCCAAATTCATAAGCACTAACACATATTTCTCCATTATCATTGTCGCCTCCTGACTTTGGGAGTAGCTCTTGTATGAGGAGGGTAGCGGTTTATCAGATCTAGGAGACAGTAGAGAGTAGTGGCGGGTGGCCAATATGATGCATACGTCAGGTACCCTAGGTATACAAGAGGCTGCCGGGGTACAGCCATATGCCTTTGCCCTGCGAGCCCCACCCTGGCCGGGTCGTCTGCGAGGACGTAACGGCCAGCGGGGAGCCATATGGTGCACACAAGACGTGCAGTCATGACAGGAGGAAAATCAGAGTCACACCCTCCACCACCAACGGTCTGTGGTGTCTTGTTTAACGGTGGGACTTCGATCCTTCCCCTCACACCACGTAGCGTACCCCACTACGCTCTCAGTCCACTCTACCCTCAACCCACTTCCGTTACCAGCAACTCGCACTACGATCTGAAGCCCCACTTAAGAGAAACGTTAATGTGATCTCACGACGGTAATCATTTTTACTGTTGTGATACTGTCTTTAAAAGGTATTCTTTTTTGTACTACCTTAAAAAAAAACAGTAACTGATAAAGTCCTCATATTCAGCGAAAGTGAAAATATTAAAAACACCCACATTAGATGAGTAATGTTATGATTATTATCCCTTTTTATGGGGTTCAAGCAGCTACATGACTGCACTCCACGTAGGAGCAGGGAAATGATGGACTCCTCTTGCAGCGAGGTTCTCAACGAGGCTGTGCTCTTGATATAGCCTCGCTGAAGGTGACTCTTAACAAGCGATGTAATTACACGCATTAACGCTAGGCTCTGGGGTTGTCGTGTACCTCGTCAACTGATCCGTCCGGGAAACGAGGGATGAACAAACACAGCCCCGCCATGCTCCAGCAACGCGACAACACAGCGCTTTGTCCAGGATGACTTCCGTGTTTAGTCGCCTCCCCAGCCCTGAGGCACGTCGTAGCCAGACACGCCACACACCCGTGGCCTCTCTGCTCTCAACACGACACTAAATATAAGACGATTGTGTGGTCTCCCACCCGCAAGTTAGGCATCCGAGAGAAGCTGTGTGTTCCCCGACTCTCTCCCTCTCTGGTCGCATTATAGAGATCGGCACTGTTTACTCGTCCATCCATGGCTATGTAGGTTAATAACATGCGGCTGGTTTCCATGCATGCCACATTCTAATTTACAGGTGTTGGAGTACAAAGGTAAGAGCTGTAATTAGCATTTAAACCAACACATCCAGCACTGGCTAGAGGTGAAACTAGAAAAGTTTTTTTTCCTCTCCCTCCGAACCTAAAACTCGCCTGTGTACCCTCCGTGACATGGGATGAGGGAGTCACCACGAGCAGGAGAGAGGCGGATGTTTGAGGAACTCTCACACTGTTGTCCTGCTGACGAAGTTGTGTCAGCTCGCTGGCCGGAGCGGATGGGGGAAACTCGGAGGATGGATGGTTTTGCTGCGTCTCAGTTCATTCATTCGTTAGCGACTCTCAACCGGTCTTGAATGTCACGCCTCCATCTCATGACGACCCTTCACCAGAATACCTGGGGCACTATAGGGCTAGCCAGAGGGGTTAAGTCAGTCCCTAAGTCAGCCCTAATGTGTTGTAATCATTAAGAAAACATTGCGTGTTAAATTAATGGTAGCATTAGCACTATATCATGGTAATATGCGTAACTATCGTGGCAGCCAAGTCATCAACACTAAGAGCAGCATAAATAACATCATCATCATCATCATTATTAACATCACATAAACACCGTCATCTCTAACTATAATCACCGTGATTGGTTGTCTTAATCGCGACGGTTGGTGTAGTTACTGCCGCACTTTACAGCAGTGGTAACACAGGCGACAGACTTGTACCAGAAACAGCCGTTGATAAACAGCAGTTTGTACCACTTTGTGGATTGTTACGACTGAAGGATCAGTTCAGTGTTATTTACAGCTTGTTGTAAGTACATTTATTGCACTCAAGCAGAAGCGCAGACCAGGCACAGTATTCCTGGCCAAGAATTATTGTGTTGGTGCCAGGCGGACGAAGCTATGATCCTTGAACACGACGATACAGCGCTTGTGTACCTTGGCTTGGCCTTTGACCTGAGTTTAGTGCCAGGCCATCATCCTTAGCTAAGGGTCGTACCGTCGTGGTCAAGGGTCTTACTATCGTGTTCAAGGGTAGTACCGTCATGATTCAGGGCATACCGACTTGTTGATTGACTCTACAGTCGTCGTGCCCAAGGATCGTTCGTCCCTTCGTGTTCACGAAGGCTTAATACCATCAGTGGCAAAAGTTATCATTCTTGGAGCCACAATGATGTGGAGGTTAAATCCACACATTTATCTTTATCACATAATCATCTTGTTAGCTTTACTACTGCCATTAGTGATGGCAGTATTTTGCTCGTCGCTTTCCATCATCTTACGTCGTAAACCTTGGCCGCCTGCTATACTTGAACACCATGTGATGCCTGTGTGACAGCTACCATCTGCGTGTATACCATCTGCGTGTATCTCTAGCAAGAACTTCTTTATCTGTGCGACTGGAATCACCACCATCGTTCTCATGAGTGCTCAGGAATGTCGAATAGCGTAGTGATGCCGAGGATACATATAGGTGTAGCCGATGTTGCATGGGCAAAAACATACCCCCGACGTGGGTCATTTCGGATGAGAGGGAGAATAAAATGAGAAAAGGATGTTCGAAATAAATTTGTTCTTCATAGAGTCAACAGACGGACCCGACCTAACTCTTGAAGTCGCATAAAGGAAGGAGAGACAAAAGAAGCGAGAGGATTCCACACACTCCTGTTCGTGGAAAGACGGCGGTATCCTAACGGTTAATATTCGTGTGGCTGGTGTCCACACACAAGCTGGTATTGGGGTATAGGTTATTACAACATCACAGTTGTCATTGTTGGTGTCACCGTCAACGCAATGGTTTGTCAGCTGCAGCCTCTCTCCGTGTAGTCTGGAGGGCAGGCATGTTCCCGACAGTGAGATAAGTACGTATATGAACGATGGTGAAGAGGTTTACGTGTGTTATGATAGTGAAGAGTGTCTAGTGAGGTGTGCGTGTGTTAATGATAGTGAAGAGTGAATGATCACAGGTTGTTATTAGTTAACTACTGATACATGGTTGCCTAGAATAATTATTTTAGTTTACTGTACGTGACCAAAAACAAAACGATAGAAATACTGAATCCACGGGTTTGTGGGGCCAGGGTTGGGGTGTGGTGAAGGGGGGTCCTGTGTGAGGTGGTGCTGGTTGTGAGAAAGGTCAGTAGGGGTCGTGACCTTGACATAGATGACGGAGATGGAAAAAAAAAGCGATCTAATTCGCCAGTTTTCACCCTTAGTAACGGAACGGTACTTTTTCTCTAAATACTCTGTAATATTTTTTTTCGGTGCACATCTTGTAACCCTTTAAAAAAAGACAATTTTAACTATTCGGAACTAGTTATTAACCCTTTGAAGAAAACTACTTAACTACTGTAACGCGACGATTTTTCCCCTTGAGTACGACGACTTTATCCTTTGATTACAACGATGATTTAAATCGTTGTACTTAAAAAGGTTAAGGTGTCGCAGTGAAGGGGTTACGTTATCGTACTTCAGGAGTTAAGTCGTTGGACCCGAGGGGTTAACTGAGGAGTGGCGGTAATTCAAGCCGAACAAGAGGGCCTTGTTCACAGGGAGGCAGCCTGGAGGCACCCGTCACAACACCAGCTGCCCCCAGGGATAGCAAAGCCCAGATGGTTGACTCAACTGCGCCACCATCGTGACGCGTAGCCTCGTCCCTCCATAACCCTCATGGACTGTAGATTGCGTGTGTATATATTCTTCGAATAATAGACCTTGACGTGGCTTGGTTCTGCTGCTTATATACATTTACTCAGTTTACTAAACTAAGTACACATGTTCACTATTTACTGTGGAACGTAGTTTTTAAGAGAATATTTATTTCTTTTTGTTATGTGGCTTATTACGTATTTATCATATCTATACAATCCTCTGTTAATTACGGTACGACTATCACTTTAACTTGTGCATATAAGCCCTTGAGTGCGATGGTGCGATCCTTTTAGTTACGATAGCTTGGTCTTTGATCTAACCCTTTTAAAGGTCAGGTCAGATGTAACCTCATCATGCCTGAGGGTAATGGCGGTGTTCTCAAAAATCGTACCGTCGAGCTCAAGGGGTTGAAACCTGATTAAATCTCAAATACGACGAAGTAATTATCTCCCCCCCCCCCCCTCTCTCTCTCTCTCTCTCTCTCTCTCTCGGTAAGCCCGCCGGTAAGATCTGTCGTCCCAGACCGCCCCCTTACCGCAGCGGGACAAGCTGCGGTGACAGTTAACAGTTTAGTTAGCACTCAAGTACCAACCGCCCTTCATACCTAAACCCCCCCCCCCCGGCTCCTGTTCCCCCAGCCAATCACCACGAGGCCCTCTGGATGAAGTACAGCCATACACGCCATACTTGTCCTACGCTAACCCCCGTGTCCTTCTCTCTGGTTTAATGCAAAATATCATTTTCTCTTTAGCCACATACCACATTGGTATTATTGCATTAGTCTACCAATTATTATTTCTTTTTTTTTTTTCACTTCGTTTTGACTTCTGCATAAAATCAAATATATTTTTTCTTATATTATCCACAATACTCCTTCCCCCACCAACCCAAACTCGATGCGATAGTACTGTGATGCCAGAGAGTGAAGAGTATGATGATGAGAAATTTTAAAACAAGGTACAGAAAGCTCACGATGGAAATGTTTAAACAGACAACAACCGAAGTGAACAAGATTGAAAAAGTTCAGGAATATTTCACAAGCAGAACTGGTGGTTAGGAATGTATTGATGATTATCATAAGAGGCTGAAAGAACTCAAATTTTAAAGTCTTAAGAGAGGGGAAAGATATGTGATGACATGCCTGGCAGAAGATTGAGGACATCAAGAATATTATATTTGATCTGGAAGCATGAGGAAGCAAGGAATATACAGAGTGATTAAGACTGCAGGGGTACTTGGTAATATACGAAGGACTCCACATATAAATGAGTTCAGTACGTAGAAAGAATGAAATGAAATATATATTAGGAAAGCTTATTCACTGTAATACAGAGAGAACTAAGAACAAACTTAGAGCAACTGCAGAATTATTTAAAACTATATCTATGGTTGAAGTCAGTCCCTGAGGAACGAGGCTGCAGAAACAGTCATTCATCAGGCGAGAAATACTGCGAGTGCGCGTTGTTAGCCCAGCCTATCAGGCAAAATCTCGTCGTAAGGAGGTGGGGATGCACCTCCACGGGCAGTTACGCATCTTTCCTCACCATAAAACCATGCACCCTCCTGTCCATCAGGAAACAGATTTAAGATCTTTTCTTTTCTTTCTTTCAAACTATTCGCCATTTCCCGCATTAGCGAGGTAGCATTAAGAACAGAGGACTGGGCCTCTGAGGGAATACCCTCACCTGGCCCAATTCTCTGTTCCTTCTTTTGGAAAATTGAAAAAAAAAAAAAAAAAATATTATACCTCGTCATTTATCTCTATTTCTTCCTCAGCACCCCAGCAGTGACTGAAGTTTAAAACTCTCCCGTCCTGTACTTTACGCCAGAGCTTTCGTGAAGGGAAGTGTGGGTTCAGTCCAATATCACCGCCAGGATAATGGTTAGGATCTTTATGCACGCAGCGTCATGTGTACTTCCCCAGAAATAGTTTGTGTATACACTTGTACCTTGCGAGCCATGTATGCAGACCTACAAGTGAAGTTCAGCCGAAATCAGTCGAGGAACATGACTGAGCAGCCTATTGCATGCGTCGGCCGTGGGGTCATTGGGAAGCCTTGCCATACTCGTCTTTGTCCAATCCAGATCCAATGGATCCCTTATCTTACAGCATGCACTCCACAGGCAGCGATCCACCTGTATCTTACCCCTGAAGTCCTGCTTCACCCTATATTATCTCATACCTAATGTATTTTATGTCATGTGCTGTTTTGTTCCCGTCCCTCTCCCAACCCGCCGTTATTTTTTTATTGGGTTGTTAGGGGGGGGGGGGGAGGTGAAAGGGTGGGGTTGGACAAGAAAAGGTACAGTCGAGAAAACATCAATGTGTCGTCCTTTCCCCAACCCTCTCGCTGACCCCCTCCCCTCCTGGGCCGTTACCGTTGCCGGGTTCAAACAGCTGGAGACGCGCCAAGGGAGGACCCGCCACCAGCCGCCGCGCGCACGCTTGCCCGCTCTGCCACCCTTCCTTCCCCGCGTGGCTGGTTGGTTGGTTGGTGCACGTGCTGGGTGGACCGTGTGCCCTCGCTCTCCCGTAAATATCAACAGTTATTAGCACTTCAACTCTGTGATCGAAGAACACATCTCAGTAACGATTTATAATCTCATGGCAAGTTGAATCTACTGCTATCCACTTACTTAACATGACAAGCTGTGAAGCCAAAGATGTTGCTTTGATCATTTTCATGAACATTTGACAGGTAGCATCAGACTATAGTTTTAAGATGTTCTAAGAGCTGGTGTTCAATAATTATTGACAATCAGAGATGATTGGTTAAGTGCAAGACCATGTTGCCTGTCTGCCCGACAACAGGATACTGTAAGGGCTACGCTATACACATCACAACCACATGTGACTCGAATCTCATTACAGGAAACAGGCCAGACAAGGCCAAACTGAGTGACCAAATGACGAGGCATATCTACGTCCTGGCTAACAAGACCTTGACCATGCTCTGGGTTGATGAAATTTCACGAATTCTTCACTGTGATACACGACCATGGATGCCATCAATCTCTTCCCAAGTGGGTGAGGGGCCCCCAAGCAAGGTCATCACGCCACTGACAAGACTAAAATGTTTCTCATGTAACCAGATGGCCTCGGGAGGGTAGGAGAGGTGCCCTTGGCATAGCTTAGCCCCAACCAGCCACCTCTTTCCTGCAATTTACCATTCTGGGAGCCAGTCAAGTTTACACCAGGGTAAGCCAGTAGTGTTACACTTTATGCATCGTAATAAGACAAAAAAAAAAAAAAGTGTCCTATTTTAAGTATTCTATTTGTTACAAATACCAGAGTTTAGTGGATGAGGCATATACCATAACTAGGAATCTCTAAAAAAAATAAATAAATAAATAGACGTTTGTTAATTTATACCGCGTGTGTTTACAATATATATAGACCAGTTTCTCGTGTGATGCTCACGAAGACGTTCCATATTGACCATTTCCCGGCATTCCCACGATATCCTGCTAATAACTTAACCACAAAGTACTAGTGCCCAGGACGGTGAGGGGGTCGCTGGCCACCTAATAAACAAATAACCAAGTTGTCGCCCTGTACCGGTCGCCACACTGGAGCGGTGCTCTCACGGTCAGAGGTGCTAATATGGGGAACTGGTAACACAGGACGTGTGGCCGTGTGGTGTTAGCCCTCGTTTGAATAGCTCTAGTTAATATCTGTAAATATCTGTATTTTCAATTCGAGATAAGCAAGTGTGGCAGGTTTATAATAATTGTACGAGGAAAACTAGCGTGTAGTAGTATAGATTACTTCATGGGATAGTCTTAAATGGAATGAATTTTGATTGAACGCCTTTGTGTATAACGGTAGGGATATCAGGTATGATGGCTTAGTGTTTGACAGGACTCTCAAGCCATGTGTGTGTGTGTGTGTGTGTGTGTGTGTGTGTGTGTGTGTTCGCGTTGTCCACCAGCAAGTGGTTCCGGAACGCCGCGAGCGAGAAGTCGTTTCGACTAGGCTGTCCTATTATCAGCAGGCGTAAATGAGTACTGCTTCGTCGTTCACCTTACCGCCCCAAATCAGCGCTGTCTTGTAGCTACATGAGCCCAAATAAAAGGAACATTGATGAAAACGGATCCTTTTCATCCAGCTACTGTCAAAAATCCTATGATATTCCCCGCGGGTCGGCCACATCGTGATGGAGAGGGACATGGACTTGTGACAGAGGAAGGTGGGTGAGTCTCACTGGGTCAAGCAGGCGTCGGGGTCTACAAAACCATTGGCCTCTAGAGAACCCGAGTGAGTCCTTGGTACTGTAAAGGTTACGTCTATATAGAGGAAAATTCTGCTTCTGTTTAGACGTGATGAGACCCGCTTCTGCGAAACCCTATAAACCAAGGGAAAATTTCCTTGGATCCTATAAGCAAGAATTTATGCTCTTTGTTAATAATGGGATTAAAGACGTACAGGTCTTTAGGGCGAGGTCAGGTCACGTCAGGTCAGGTGCTCAGGTCAGAACAGGTAGTAATTTCGACGGTGGAATGGGCCAGTAATGGCTAACGGGGGAGGTGTACTGTCCGTTGCGGGGTGATAGCATGGAAAGGGGTTATTGTGATAGGGGTGAGGGTGGCGGGGGAAGCAGTGGGCAGTTAGGGCCTGCGTGAGTTCCGCCAAGCAGCCGTTCCTTCCGGCCACTCCAGCAGCACACGCCATGTCACTAATGGCAGTCATAATGTTAGCAATTATTGCCACTTTATGTCATGTACCGGTGGATGCCGCCATTTGATGCTTATCTGAGTACAGTTTTATATGGTACAAAGAAATTAAAACAAAACATTAACGCTACCCATACGATGATTGTTTGAACTTCTGGAGTTTGGAACTATGGAATAAAAGAACCAGCAGCAACGATACTGGAGCTTCCTGCTGCTGAGAGAAGGAGCAGCAGAGAAACTTAAATTTGACCATGTGGCGGAGCGATATGGTTCAAGTCAAGTCGCGTGCAACAGCTGTCCGGCCACTCAGATGATCGCTGGCCTCACCTTCGCCGCCTGCTTCACGGACATGCCTCGCTAACACTCACCTCTGTGCGACCACAACCTCACCGTGCTATAAACCTCAATAGTGGCCACATTTGTTCAATAAAACCCAGAATAAACAGCGTAGCGGTAACACTAAGGTTACTAAGAAGTAGTTCCCGTCATTCCAATCACAAAACATAGTTTCCAAGGACACTTTTCTCTCACATTATTCTGTTTGCTTAAGATTCACGCGTGCAAACACAAGTTTCGAAGAAAAACACCGCAGTTACTAACATTCTGGCGGTTCCTGCACATGACACTAGAACTCAATATGAACTCATAGATAAGTGTTTGGTATGTTGAATACTGTGTATATCGTGCCTCGCCATTTTTAGGGTTCCTACACTTACCAAAGATCAGTCCACCGTTAGGCTTCGAATCAACCAGCCACTTGACCACGACGATATACGACCCATATGTCTAGTGGCGTCACCTCTCATTGGACCTTTAAGGGTCATATTAAGGGCAGTTATCAAGGGGTCGTACCGTCCGTGCTCAGCGGGTTAAGACCAGAGTGCGTAGTATGTCCAGTGAGGAATGTTCAGCACGTGCCAATCACTGGGAAAATGACACCGAGACACAGACGTGATAGCCATGAGACGCCGTCAGACCTGATTGCCAGCGACGTGCATTGCTGTTAACAACCTCTGACTCAAGACTTCCGGACAAAACAGTTAGAAATGACTAGTTCTTACACAGGCCCTCATGATATAACAGGTGTTGGTAGACGCAGAAGGAAGTACCATTTGTTTTTACCCTTTCTCAAATATTTCAAAAGTTTCGAAATTTATTGTGTTGAGTTAAAAAGGTCATGGGTTACGTAAATTGTGACCACGCAGGATGTATTAATACATAATGCCTTGTACTAAAGAAATTGCTACAATAAATTACCAAAGTATAACGGTCATGTATGAGATCTCCAGCTCATACATGAATCTGCTAAATTTTTCTCTATAATTTGTGTGTGTGTGTGTGTGTGTGTGTGTGAAAATGAAAAAAGATCAGAATTCCGTATATATTCAACACTTATACAACTGTGGCTCCTGGAGAGGAGGTGAAACACTGCGGGCCTTACCTTTCAACGGTACTGCCTTAAGCCCTCGAGCACGACGGTACGAATTTTGGGCATGATGGTGTGCCCTTTAAACTGTTAATGCCTTAAGTGTTAGGTCTAAGGCGACGTCATTATATCCAAGGGTCATATCGTCGTGCTAACGGGACGCACCACCATGCTCAAATGTCGTACCGTCGTGCTTAATGACGTTCGCGTAGTCGAGAAACACGTCGTCATAAGACTGCAGATGAATCATATCGATAAATCTATCTCCCGTAGTGCAACATGAAACTTAACATCGTTCAGTCCTATTCTACATCATCCCCTATCCTATTACAACCTCACTGCATTGTCATGCCCTTCCTCTTCCCTCACTCACTCCCAAGCACTTCCGTGTTGCCTCGCTCCCTCAACCCCCACCATTCACACGTACCTCCTCCCGTGAACTGTTCACTTTTCCCCTGCCTTTAACTGACCACTCGGTGGCAACACTCACTGATTTTTGCTTGTTTTATTGGGTACCTACGTTCCCTCGCTGCTCCGACACAGTGTAAAGAACTGATCATTTATGAAGGCAGTGGATCAGTGTTGTAAGCACACAATGCGGCTTCTGGCGATGTAATCTACACCACAGCGGAAGCGCCACTTATTTTTGCTGACTCTGAGCTGAGTTTGTTAACATGGGCCCCATCCTGTTACGAGCTTGAGTGTGACATAATCTCTGCTGCGTTACATTGGTGAGAGCGGAACGTGTGTGACAAGACCGTGACGTGAGAGAGAGAGGAAGCAGGGGCGTGTTGAAGTCAAACAGCGGAGTGATAGAGCGCGGACAGGCAAAAGGTAAGGGGTTTAGGGAGGGGGGAGGTGTGGGTGTGACAGGCGCGGCCGCGCTGGGCGGCTGGCGGCATCGGCGACGATCACATCCTGATGGGCGGTGCGCGTGAGGCGATGAAGAGCTCTTGCTGTAGGGTGGTAGTGTGAGAGTGTCAGCCCGACTGCTTCTCACGGCACGACACTTGGGGGGTCAGGACTCGCTCGCCCCACCACCACCCCTACAGCTGGGACATCAAGGTGTATGAGGAACCAGTTGTGACCCCCAGGTGGGAACCACTCCTCTCCAGGTGGGAGATAAAAGAATATATTTACTAATTATCTTCGAATGAAAGAAAATATACATATACAAAACTTGAGCGAGACAGAACTCTTCAGATGAGGAGCCTCAACACTGACATTGTGCAATCTCACCTCATTAAGCACGACGGTACGACCCTGGGGTAAAATGCAGTGACGACCTAACACTTTAAGGGTAAGGTCAAAGGTCACGACCCAAGGATCACAGTGTTAACCCATACTCTTTCTGGGCCAGCAGTCTACACCAGTGTTGCTATTCTGATCAGTTGGGATGATCAGGTACACTTTGTTGATATCTATCGATCAGTCTTTGTAACCGCATCTCTGCAAGTGCCTCACTTACTGTTTAAATGTTATAAAAGTTTAAAAGTAACGTTTAGACGTGTTTTCGGCTGTGCAACATCATTTATCAAAACGAAGAATTACTTTTATGGGACGTATAATTATCTTGTTTCACTTACGCGTAATTTCAAGTCTTGATAATACACGATTAACCTACTCGCCTGTAATTACTTCAAATTTATGTAACTATCAAACAACGAGTCTAATAAAATACCACAGAAGAGTAAAAGTTGTAAGACGAGATCTAACACGAGGATGTTAATCTCATATTTTCCCTTAAGGAGTTTTAAGACTTTTTTTTTAGAAAAAAATAAAATGCCTCATAATTTGGACGCATGAGTTGGTATCGAATCTAATTCGAGTTATTCAGAGACGCTGGGACGGGATGCATACGAAAGTAAACCTTTGAAACGCTCTGCCAAGATGTAAACCATTTATTCCCCCTAGTTCGATTCATGTCTCATATAGAACAAAACGTAATAAGACTGTTACGATAAGAAACAAAACGTAATAAGACTGTTACGATAAGAAACAAAAGGTGACGTGAAGCTAAGATTCTGGATGTGAGAGTTTAGAGAAAAACTTTATTAAACGAGAGTTTTGTTGTGTGTTTTTGCGTGAGATATTCTCAGTAAAGGATGCCCCCTGACCACAAGGGTCGGATCAAAGGCTAAAGCCATCATACCAAGTGCCAAAACGTCGTCCTCAAGGATCAAGCCAAAGTCAAGTTGCTTCATGAATGGGACGTTGAAGGATCGTTAGTAGCTCCGTCCTGCTTTTATAATGACGGCGAAGGTTGTGGGTTGTACGCTCGCGCTCCCGCACACACACACACACACACACACACACACACACCGACGAAGTTATGCTAGAAGGCAGGTCTAAGCGCGTAGCGATGACCGCAGGAAGGTTAAGTTTTAAGAATAGAGTCGTGTGAGTTTCGTGTTGTTGAAGGTTACGTGTGAGATGGATGGAGAGTATGCTATTGGACTGAAGGCCGTCAACCCATGTGTGGAGAGAGAGAGAGAGAGAGAGAGAGAGAGAGAGAGAGAGAGAGAGAGAGGAGAGAGAGAGAGAGAGAGAGAGAAGCTGGCGTGTTATGAGAGTCCCGTTGCGGAGTGCCCGGGGCTGGTCGTGGCCGCCCTGGGCTGGACGACCTGGCCCAGAGGCTCCCACCGCCACCACCCTCGCCGGCCGGTCACACACCTCACCCCAAGGATCACTCTCACATCCGCACTCATGCCTTCACCGTCATGCAGTCATGTTTATGTGAAGCCATGTCTTCCTGTTGACGCAGTCTTCATGATTAGACCATTTAGCATGACGATAGACCTTTGAGCACGAGGATATATGTCATAGCCTTTGACCTCACCATAGGATCGGGTCAAAGTTCAAGCTATCATGCCCAGAGATCGAGCGGTCGTGCTCAAGGATCGAGCGGTCGTGTTCAGTGGGTTAACCGTACTTATGATAAAATGTTCTCGTAAATCATCCTTGTAGAAACATCATAAATCATGTTTCCACATTCATAGAACCACATTTGCATATGATGGTAGTCGCATACGCTTTGTGTAATTAGGTCATGATGTACAGTGGTCTTCACTAGCCTGTGAGCTCAGATCTTTAATTCCACTTAGTACAGTTTACTTCATCCACCGGGGGAGATTGAGTGGGGATTGGGGCGCGAGGATGGGGAGGTACTGGTTGGGGAGATGGGGGGTGTCGGTACACCCACAGGGAGCCGCTACACGCCCCGCTACACCCAGCTGAACACCGTTTGCGCTCGACACTCCAGTCAAACTTGCTCGCCTTACTGGTCAAAGACACTTTGTTTGATGGTTGGTAACGATAATGACACTAGATAAACATTTGGTTCACCTTATCTCATTCACACAAGACAGAGATGGAAATGTGCTGTTCCTGTCGCTATCAGACTTAAAAGATTAGTTTGTGTTTACCTCACAAACATTAAATCAGTCAGTGCCCAACTTAACGTTACATAACTCTAGACTAGGTGGTGATAGTGGCGTGAAAGCTGTGAAATTTTCTTGCAAATAAATTGACGCCAAATGCTCAACATTTACTAAGATCATGGAAATATTTTTGTTTTTGTATAGTGAACAAAAAGGACGCGTAGTACAACTGCCGCGCATGCCACATGGGTACAGACACCATGCCAAACGTCCCTCATGGGTTAGGATCTCCACCGTAGTTTTAATAGCGTTCATCATGGACTCTTGTATATATATACCGTATGAGAGCATTTGTTGTGGCAACTGTGTACAGTTGCTGAGCGAAGATGTTTTGTTTATTATGACAGGCGACCGTTACCTTCAACCTACCCCAAGAAAACGGTTTTTAGATTCTGCGTCCGTCGTATAATACCGGGGCTTTGTCTATTCTATTTGATTCCTGACATGTAAAACTGTACTTCGCAGGGCTCTTTGGTGGCTGTCTGAGTAAGACACTGACAGTTTGAATATAATTGATGTGACTTCGCCTTACAAGGGTCAAGCGTAGTCTGATAAAGAATTGGTTTTGAAGTTAACACTAGTGTAATGGCGAATGTTGAGGTGAGGAGGTTACGGAGCCCTTCCCTCCAAACTGTCCCATACCCCCAGCTCCATGACAGTCCTGACACTTACGCATACTTACATAAGCGTTCGTAAATTGCAGGAGTATGCGTCATGAAGCTGGTTCGTTGGACTGAGCTCGGCTTGAGAGGGTATGGTTATCTCTGTACTACAAGACAAACCCACTGATTTCCTTGCTTGATATGTATGGTATATCATTCCCACCTACTGCATCCGCTGTACGAAAATCGTTTCGAGACTGCACAGATAAAAGAGTTCTCAGAGCTGTGGTAAGGCGCAACCCTGACAATGGTGCTGTCTTTTCCTCGTAGTGTGGGTTCACCACACGACAAACTAGTTCTTTTTTTTGTGTCATCACCTTGAGCCGAGGCTACCACCCTTACACACGAAGATACGACACAGGTATGATGACCTGGTCTTTTGAGTTGACCCATTTGGGTCACATCAGAGGCCACACCATCATAACCACAGGTTATACGATTGTGCTCAAAGGCCCTGTCGTCGGGAACAAGGGGGTGTTAATACCATTACAGTATGCAGAGTAGAACATACGAGTACAACAGTTCCTACGTGTGGCTGCTAAACCTTTTGCTGTGTCGCTGCTCACCCGGTGCCGAGTCGGTTCGCATTGACGGTTCTACGTTAAGAGCCTAAGTAAGCACACAAGTGCCGCATACTTGTAGCTGTTACTAAAAGCATTTCTACGTGTGGACACGATAGTCGTGTACCCTATGTCGATTACGGGGTTCTTCCCCGCCGCTCGGCTCGTGCCAAAGCTTCCCTGGTTATAGTACGGGATGTGTTGTATTGGTCTTTCGAATTAGGACTACCCCTTATGTTATCTATTTTTTCCATGTGCATAATTTATGTCTAGCCTCTGTTTTTTCCAGGAAAAAAAAAGCGTAGCCTCGCCCAGTAATACAGACTAACATGAGCATGAGTTAACATGGTTCATAGTTATAATGGTGTATCTGTTACCGTTGCTGGCCGTGACACAATCAAGGATTGCCCGGGGTCGAGCGCCAAGGTTCGAATCCTGGTTGTGGCAGTTGATCCACAGTCCACCCAGCTGTTCATCTTCCTCTAAGTGTTAGTCGATAAAATGGGTACCTGTCTCTGGAGATATATATATATATATATATATATATATATATATATATATATATATATATATATATATATATATATATATATATATATTTCGCCGTTTCCCGGGCATCTAGGTAGCGTCAGGAAGACAGAATGTCCTCATTTGCACACATCCACTCTCTAGCTGTCTTGTATAATGCACCGAAACCAGAACCCCATATCTACAGCCATATATCTTAAGGGCGTTAACGGACTCCGCCTGCACGCGGTTATACCGCAAGCGAAAAGTCACCTTCGACGAGGCAGTATCATGGTCAATGAACGAAAAGGTGTTCAGTCTCGTCGAGGAACTTCTCGTTAAGGTGTCGTTTGTTTACCTTCTTCTGATTGCAGCGCAGGTTGAAGCTGCGGGAGCCATGTAAGAGTGTCCAGAGATGTTAATAAACTCAGATTTATAAATGCAACTCCTCTTATGCCGTTGTTTGAGCTAGGAAACCCGATAATCCTAGGCTTCTGGGGAAATATTTTGTTTAAATAGTAACCGAGATCGAATCCAAACCTTAAGGGTCAAATGGGAGGTAATGTCATCACACCACAGGGTTGTAAGGTTGTACTCAAGAGGTCACCTTCTCATTTCTTCTCAAAATTCGTAAGACAAACCACCATAAGTATTTTCTTGATCCTAACTATTGCTTATATTAGTTTCAGTAAACGTAGAATTATGATTTAACACCGGTATACATTTTCCAGTCAAGCTTAGTCACATATAATTAAACTAAAGACCGTGTACACGTCACTCTTAGAGGTAGACAGGTCGTACGAAGAGGGAGGACAAAAGATGGAAGAAAATGCCACAGATTCGCTTGCGACGAAATGATACATCACAGTCACTCCTCGTGTGGCTGGTCTGCACATAAACTATGGGAAGCGGCGGCTGTGTTCACATGTGAATATCACTAAGTTTTACTGTTTCTTATAATTTTCATTTCCTTAAAAAGCATATGCATGTAAATATGTATTTAGGTAGACGTGTGTCCGTAAATGTGTATGTTTATACCCGCAATTAGAAGGGGGTTTGACCCGAGTGTCAAACACCGCTAAAATGTTTTATCTCTATAATAAAAAGATAAAAACTAGGAACTTGTCCGTAGGATATATATATATATATATATATATATATATATATATATATATATATATATATATATATATATATATATATATATATACCCCGCTAACGGACCCCCAACAAGAAAACTAACCAGTGAAGCGTACAATACGATAGCATCGGGTATGGTTAAGTTATCAGAGATGCATTCCTCGCCACGTTTCATAACTCTACGAAGAAAATTAGTTAAGAAATCAACCGAGACATAAAACCGAACCAGTTTAGCAGACATTTGGGCATTAACACGCACAACCCAACACTGTACGCCCGCAGCGAGACTGGCGGGGGTAATAACACACAGAGATCGCTCGCGTTGGGCGATCTTTTTCATTTATATCTTTGGAATTAACCTCCACAACACGACCCCGCGAGTCGCAACGCCTCGCTTGAAGGTCGTACCGTCGTCGCACAAGTGTTAGTTATTGTATTTTTCATAGTTTTGTTCCCCCCCTCGTTATTCAGTTCGCGTTTCTGCCTATTTTGCATAGTCGTGATATGATATTTCCCACCTCATATCGAGTCTAAATTTGTTTGCAACATATTCGTTTAATGCTCATCTCAAATCTTTTTTGAGAAAATGCGAAATCTGGTCGCAACTGGAAACGCCTCTTGTGAATATGTGAAAGGGGCGCTCACCTCCTTCCTTGTAATTATTTCACTTTTTTGAGGATATATATAAGATATTCAGACCAGTACTGAAAGATTTTCTCATTTTACATCAAATGTAATCTCTATTATCTTCAGCCGGACTCGACATTTAACTTATATATATATATTGAAGGCATATAAAAAAAGACAATGAATTAGCTTATACATTATCATGGAAATTGGATTAATTACTTTAGATATATAATTCAGTTATACTTACAAGACCTCAATATTATATACGAATTATAGGAAAATATCTAGGATATTGCGTTCACTATTTATTCTATTATAAATCTAAGTAGACAAATTGTAGTAGCTGTCGTATAGAACACGTTGCATATTTTGCTTTACGCCTGAAGTCTCTGTCACTGAGTCACTAGGACCTGGACACCATGAAGAACTCGTGTCAATCTAAATTCTATGTTACTCTTGGTTTCGGGTTATGACATCAATGTTCCCTGTGACCTGGAGTTGACGTGAGCTGGCTGGTTAACTAGTGACGCGGAAGCTTCGGGGCTGCGATCAGAACCAGCCAGGATCCTGACCATATACACTTCGATTCTTTTTATTTAAAGTTTATAGAGAAAAGTTTGGATTTTCTTTGTGTGTGTGTGTGTGTGTGTGTGTGTGTGTGCAACCTGTATTACCTGCCGGAAATCACTGTGGAGGAGTTTATCATCTGACGTAGGTTTGATAAAGAAGTTCAAAGGATCCCTTTACCTTTCATAGGAAAACACAGTTCTGCTTCGAAAACTGTCCTTATCGGTGTGAGGTAATTGTTGGTTCTTTTGATGGAGTTGCAAAAATAATGTAATGATTTTATGTAATTCTGTCCATAATTCCCTCTAAGTGACATACAAGACCTATTCAGGAACACACACACACACACACATTAACTTCTTGAACACAACGCTACGATCCTTGACCCCGGCGGTGCGACCCTTGGGTATGATGCCCTGTTATCATACCTAATGGCCGAGCCGTCATGCTCAGGGGATTAACTACGGCCCCAAACCTGCTCTTGTCGCTCGCACAAATGGAAGCGAACCGCCAGGTTAGGGAAGAAATCCGGTCGTTCACCAACACGGACGGCTCCATGAGAATCGCACACTGACTCACTCTCTCCACGAAACTCGCCTGAACTCCGCAGTCGGTGAGGGGGGAAGGCAGCGAGTGGATCAAGTTATCAGGACGTACACAAGCTGGGGCATAGGATATAACTCACCTTTTGTAACGTGAAGTAAACTGGGCCACAGTAGAACGGGTAGGTATAGTAAGCAGAGAGAAAGGCGTAACGGGAGGAAGGCAAGAAAAGGAAAGTAGTGAAAGACAAAGACGAACGCACAGCCAGAGTGGGCGGCTGGGACAGATGGGTCCTGGTAACCGTCATACACAGGACGGGTTGGACAGGTGTGAGACAGGTGTGCTCTCCCAACCGTCACAGACCCGGAGCCGCGGCGGATATCAGAACGTGTCGAGATATAAAGGCTTTGAAAAATATCTGCCGTTGGATGAGTTTTTTTCGGTTGACCGGAATAAATTAATTTGCATTATCATTTGTCTTTCCTAAGGAGGGATGATATATATATATATATATATATATATATATATATATATATATATATATATATATATATATATATATATATATATATATATATATATATATCATAGCGTTCGTTGGTTGTCATGCGAGTGTAAGCATCTGTGATCAGTGGATGGTCTTGTGTCAGGAATACCTTGTCTCAAGTCGATCCGGTTTCTAATATGGCCGCCACGGGGCAAACTGTCTTCTGAATGATGGTTGAAATTTATACAGTCTTGTTCGAAACCAGAGAGCAGACTGAACCAGACGTTTATAGAAATGACTGCTGGATTGTCTTTTCCCAACTCCTCTCTCTTCCCGTCGATCCTAGTTCTAGTATAGCCTCCAAGCCATTTAAAGACCGTCGAACGGTAGCCCCCCTCCCCCCCCTTTTTGACGCATCTGGTTCCTTTTTCATCTGAGTCAGTCAACGCAACTCCAGGGGGTACTTCCGGCTGGTTCTACCGTGGCGTTTAACCGAATCAGCCATCGTGACCGTGCGCCAGCCTCGGCCGTCACAACAAAGGCTTTTCATCGAGTCATTCACTTTGACTTTTATGTACAAACACGAAACGAAATTCTCGCTCTCATTTTTCCTCTCCGCTACGCGCAAGTCCTGCTTCAGACTGAATGTTATCGTAGGTACGCGTAGGGAGGTACTGTCTCTTTCTTTCTCCTTCTAAATATAGTGATTAATACCGGTTGTAAAGGGAGGATATGGAGATGATATAACGCTAGGCATAAATACGTATTGGAAGAGTTTCGTGTTTCAGTACGTTGATAGATCAAGAGTCACGGGGCAGACCAGACCTTTGAGTACGACCCTCAAGTGTCAGGTACGAAGTCGGGTTACCATGCCCAAGACCTCATGTCATATCCGGCCATATCATAGCATATGTTGCGACCGGTACTCATTCCAGACAGCTAACTCCGGTACTCGCACAATGTACGGTGGACACGTGTGAGCGTTTTGGCTTTTAATGCCTCGCATCCGTGTGCGTGCGCAGAGCACGTGCGCACCGGCTGTTAACGCTCCTCATCCGTCCACATGCAAGAGAGGTCCGGCGACCATGAGCACGCGAGCGAGGAACAATCGAGGAAGTGAATTCTGGCTTTATCGGGCATCATCACACGCCCTGCAGGGCTGGGCGCTCGGTGATGGCCCTGCAGTGGCCAGTCATTAGATACAGTGTTGGAAAATGACGAGAAAAAAAAAAATCGAATACAGACAAAATGCAAGTATATTTTCCCGTTTTGAGCATACCTTTCGACTACCAGTGGATGGAGAGGAGCCAGTACACCAAGTATAGCCACCCATTATTATTAGCTCCCACAGGAAACTGTATTCGGTCGGCAGTGTATAAGCTTCCAGGAATGAG
Source organism: Panulirus ornatus (assembly GCF_036320965.1). Taxonomy (NCBI): domain Eukaryota; kingdom Metazoa; phylum Arthropoda; class Malacostraca; order Decapoda; family Palinuridae; genus Panulirus; species Panulirus ornatus. The sequence continues at coordinate 4,767,428 of NC_092237.1, forward strand.
ACAATCATTTCCTCAAAATGTACATTTCTGTTTACGGAACCGCAACAGATTAATACAACACCATAAAGTTTCCAATCCACCCAAGTCTGCCACATCCAGAGATGGACTCCACTCCTGTAAATACTAAATCTTGATCTCAGGTTCTCGCATCCAGAATGGATGAAGAAGTGAACATCAACAGGACGTCATCAGTCCGACAAGCTCACAGAGGGGTGCATGATTGTCGTTCCTATCGCCTCGCGCCCCGTGTCGTTGTTCCACCTCTTGATCCACCGCGGTGATGCCATAAATCAGTGACACCATGACGACCGCGGCAGTGGTCGGGTCAGTGGCAGTGACCATGAGGTCACAGCTCGTCTCAAAACATCAAGACAACCTGTTTCTTGCCCTAGTGGAGTCGGGGGGTTAAAGGGGAGGGGGTATAGATTGTCCGTTAGAAAATGACGCGTTGGTGACAGGGTTCAAAAGACTAGTTCCAGAATTTTTTTTTTTTTTGTGCAAAGAATACTTGAAGATCTGTTAGGATATTGTGAGGGGAATATTGGTATGGAATGATGCGACAGCATCCATTAAATGTATTCGGAAATTTATGCCTGGGTACGATAGAATATCAAACGTAACATGTAATCAACAAAAGATGAATTGCTCTGGCAAAACTATTACAAAAAAAGATTTCTCAGTGTCGTCCACTATTTATGGCTTTCCATTCCTCAGTGGACAGACGGTGTGTTTTGCAAGATATTTAATACGACAAGATGATACAAGACCATCCGACATGGGATAACATTAGGTTATCTGATGAAGTGAACGTCAAAGGGTTTGTGTGTGTGTGTGTGTGTGGGTGGGTGGGGGGGTAATAGTCTTAAGACAATACACGTCTGAGGGCTTACAGCCAGCGGTGATCGCGTGATTGTTATCGAAATCCCAGGGTTCGACGGTATGGCCACTGACCTCGGCGGTACGAACCTTGGGTATGATGACATGACCTGTGACCGGACACCATTAAAAGAAGGTCGTATCCTCTTGTTCAAAACAGAAAAAAAAAAATTGTCATCAATTCTTAATGCATGTGATATGAATCACAGTTTTATAGTCGCTGATGACACTGGGAAATACAGTGATTGCTTAGGTAAAAAGAGATAAGAAGTTGTAGATAGTGAGGTTGTGGATATCGGTACGTGTCAGACCAGGGTGGATGGGGACAACTCCAGGACGAGATAAACTGATAGAAACTGCGATAAAGGGGAGATAACATAAGATAAGACTCGTGACAACTGATCACGGTGAACGTTAAGGTTTGTATCCCTGGGAAGGGTGATAATGGAGTGGGGTGGTTGTGTTTACACCAGGAGCGAGGTTATATGGCATGAAAGGAGCGCGGGTAAATGGTAGATAAGGAGTGGGAGGGAGGGAGGGAGGGGGATAAACAAACAGACATGAAGGCCCAGATTATACGAGGTAGGGAGGTGGAGCACCAGGTAAGTGTCACAGCTGGAGTTAGGCACGACTCGATCAAAAGGTTGGTGATATATACATCGGTGGGGGTTAGTGGGTTGAATTACGTTAGTAGTGGGATTAATGAAGACTTGGAGGTTAATGGTGGGGTGGGGAAACAGTGGAAATAGTAAGGGGGTAGAGCTTGGTGGTAGGGCTGAAAAATTTGAGGGTTGAGTAGACAGGTGTTTGTGGTGGAAGTTGTTGATGATACTGGTAGTGTTGCTGGAGGGGAAGATGGAAGAGTCGAGTGCTGCGGAAGGGAAGTTAGCCATTAAGGCTGGACGTTAGTATACGGGCGGTAATGGAGGGCGTGGACAAGTGCAACCCAAGTTTGGGCTCAACCTCTGTCTCTCCAAGCCTCACACTCGCAACCACCGCTCGACTGGGAGAGAGAGAGAGAGAGAGAGAGAGAGAGAGAGAGAGAGAGAGAGAGAGAGAGAGAGAGAGAGAGAGAGAGAAGGGACTTAACGTGGAATCATTCTTAAACTTTCTCCACATGAACTTGACCCGAGGCCCTGGGATGAATGGACACACCCGTAAGGAAAAAAAAAAAGTTCCGGATTATCTTGTTCATGAATTACGACCTCAGCGCGGCTCACGACCTGCCTCCTTCAGCAGTATAGTCCCGAAGGGCCGGAGCCAAGAAACATCGGACATGGTTGCACCAAACAGTCGTTATATAATTGTCATCCTCCACCTCTGATAATGTTTTCATCATTACGACTTTGAACCTGTAATAAAGAAACAGCAGTAACGATGGTAATAATATTATAGAATGAATAAAAATCTTTTTTTTCACAATGAATTATCCTGGGGGTAGGAGAGAAATAAAAACACCCCGAGTTTGATAAAAAGGCGACCATGAGGGGAAGGGAGCAAGGTGTGTGTGTGTGTGTGTGTGTGGGGGGGGGGGGGGCCCTCTCCTCCCCTGTATTACTGCTTTCCAGAAAGGAACTGAAGTTGCCAATTGAGAATATTTTCTGGAAGGCTTTTTTTTTGTTTGTTTCTGGCGCTCTCCTCTCTGCAGCGGGGAAAATAGTGAACTAACAAGTATAATGTGAAATGCAATCACTCGTAAGTTCCTGACCCTGTGAGAGACCTGTCACGTTTTCTGTGAAGAAAATATACCCAGGTCTTAAATAACGTTGGAAATTGTTTTCTTGATGAAATGCTTTACGTATGCGTTTGATGTGCTTATGCCAATAGAGAACATGACTTGTTATGCTGACATCAGCACACACCGCGTGTGGTCATGAAGGAAACGCTTCAGTCCGCACACACAAGTAGCCTGATTTATCCACTGTAAACATATTAGTCTCAGAAATCATCGGATTTTTATACTTCCTCCTTGGCCACCAGTCCGCGCCGACACATACAGACATACAGTAGTGCTCCTTCCTGTGCTTGTTATATTCGTTGCCTCACTGTGATTAATGCCCACACACTCACCATATCGGTGATTTTTTTTCTTCGGTAATCCTACCACTTACATGTCCTCCACTGAGTGATTATAGCCGCCCATTCCCACAAAATCATTACTTCCTAATGCGCACTGTATCCGCACCCACAGATGTTACTGATTCACTAGACACACATGGTGAATACTACCCGAACACACATTACTCGTACCTACACATTCATCACACTTCTGTGCCCGAAGTGATTGCTACCTTTCAAAGTCCACCACACCCGAACCTTCAGAATGATTACGAACCCTCAGGCCCATAACGCCTCTGTCCTTAAAGTGATTACTGCATTCCTATCCACCACACACCGAACCCCAAACTATTTACTGCCCCCGAGGTCTTCATACATTTCCACATCGTAAAGTTGAAGGTGAAATATGATCCATGATTCCCAACCCAACGTCATTGACTCTGTACACAACACTACAGTGGCTGTTTAATTCCCCTTCTCTGCAGTAGGTCGCTGTCTTCACATGTGCTGCTGGCATTCATTCAGTCCACAAAATCACACTCACCATCCCACACAGATTCGACAACGCGTAATTCAACGCGGTGGTAGCCCGGCCGAATCTCAAAATCTCGTTGCAGGATATCTTGTAACGAAAACCAGTGATTACTGTTCCTTCCAGTGTCTCAAACTGAATAATTTTGTAGGACCATCATCACAGATATCGATAAACAAGAGCTGTGTTAGGCTAGATAGAGATAATTTAGGTTTACCGATTTATCACTGAATATCACACCAGAAATGTATTTTAACGTGCCAGTGGGTATGGCATAATATTTGTATTCCTCATTGTCCTGTCGAAGGTATATTCAATATCAATATTCTATACAGAAGCCATATATAATCTCCGACCGGCCATATTCAATTGCTGAATTGATAATGACACAAAGGTAATACACTTAACCCCCTACTCGGTTATGTAAGCACCACTGCTTTACTTAGTGGCTCTGTAAACAGATCTTCAGACTATTTGAGCAATAACTTGATGTGTATAGACACGGCTGTACTCAGCATATGATAACCATACATACTCGTATTAACTGCCAAGGTACTTAGCTACACATCTGATAAATGAATACTGGGTAGCTGGACCAACATAATGTATGTAATGTAGAACTATGTAAACAAACATCTAGGCTATGATTACAAAAAAGAAAAAAAAGCTGCTCTAAGCAGAAATCGAGCTACCTCAACGAAAATAATAAGTAATATTTAGCTCTGTAAAGAGTGACGATAATTTATAACGTCAGTGAATTGATTAAAGCTGTGTATACAAACATCTAAGCTATATATATGCAAGAAAGCGATCGGAGCTTCATGCCCCTTACAAACACTAGGCTATATTTACGAAGACAGCTAATATAAAGGGTTAGGGTTTATGCACAGAACACTGAACTGCTCGTTGTGTACATAGACTCCTTTATGACTATGTAAACGGTAAGTATGAATACTCCATCACATACGTTTACTACTGCTCAATATACAACAGTGATGTGTAATACCACACCGGCCTTTTTGATGATACCGAAATTGAGAAAGGAATACACACAGATATCTGGGGGGGCAGGTTTGTTCCATGCAGAGCAGGAGTGGCGGTGTTACGATAAATGACTAGTTGTGGGAACGTGGCGAGGCTGCTCTGTATACACCCCGAGGAACCATCAATGGGGTATAGCTCCCCAGACACTTTTCCTGCAAAATGAATGCGCTTTGGAGAGGATGTGTTCCCTATAGATTTTAAGAGCAGATGGTGTTGTGCAGCAGTGAAGTGCGGCTTTATAGAGAGTAATGCTGCACAGTGTAAGTGTAGAGGGAGCCAGCAAAGTGTTCTGGTGTAGAGTGCAATGCCAAGTTTGCTAACATAGAAGGTAACGATACAGAAGAGGGTAAAGGTTCAGAGTTTAGCGATGTGTCATATGAATTTCAAAAAGTGTAGTGGATAGAATGTGCAGGAGTTTATATGAGTGAAACGTAGCCTTGTAACTGATAGTGGTTTAGTGTGAGGTAATACACCGCGTGGGGTGTCATGGTGTAGTGTGTCGGACTGTCCCTCGAGTGTTAGTAACGTATGTCTTCCTGGTCGTGTCAGGTTACCTGGGTAGGGGAGGGGAGGGTCATCCTGGGTCATTACAGAGGGGGCCCCCCGGGGGGGGGCACCACCCGTCTCACGTTACTCTCAGGCCGTTGTCGTCACCAAACAGGTAATTAGAACCCTCGAAGTCGGTAATTAAGAGAATTTTAGGTGTGGATAAGTTTTCTTACCGTATGCCTAAGGGAAAATAACTTACCGCTACTTAATGAACCATTTTGTTGTAATTAGTCACCAAGAGATCCATCGACATGTATTATTCCAATGACGAATTATCTCCCCTGCACATTTATTAAGATTACCGTCATATATCGCAGCCTGAGCAGTTATAATTCAGATGGTTTCCATCAAGAACCCTTTCATGAATCTAACTATTGATTCTGAGTGGAATATATATTCATGGTTTAGTGTCAGGCAATATCGTGGTGATGTGTGAGCGGCGGGCCACGGTGTGGTGAGGTTTAGCGCGTGACTGCCTGCTGTCTTGGCCGAGTTGGGGTGACGGTTGGGGCGGGAGCAACACCCGACACCCAGCCACCCCCGCTACTGCTCCCATCCATCACATTCCTTATCACTGACCTGCTTGCACCCTCACCCCCCAATACTGCACCAGCTGATTACGACCCTTGGGTATGCTGGCCACACTCTTGGATTAAGACTCCTCTTGGTCCACAGTTGGTCGTATCGTCGGGTTCTCAGGATCACAGAGTGTGCTGTTCTTGGTATGAAGTTCCGTCAGGGAAAGCAATGAAAACGCTACGAGCCAACTAGACCTAGTTCATGGTAGAAGCCATCTACTCCGATAACCGTTACGCCGTCACGACCGCGGCACCGATCATCGTCAACGGAAATGAAGTGGCTGAGTCATCCCTGATTACCAGCAGTGCGCATGCGCGAGGGCTGTCAGTGGGCCAGTAAGTCATGCCCTTCGATCAGTCTTTGTAACAGAGGTGTAAGAATTTCATGCATCTCAAATGGAAAAATTGCAATTTCACATGCTTTACCATGTTTCCGGCCACAGGTTCGATTCCGAGTGTAATAAGAGGAAGGTAATATTACTCGACACTTGTGAGTAAGGACGCTTTCGTTTATTCCTTCCCTGGGGATGTGGGAGAAAGAATACTTCCAACGTATTCCCTGTGTGTCGTAGAAGGCGACTAAAGGGGGGGGGGGGGGGGGGGGCGCTGGAAATCCTCCCCTCCCGTTTTTTAATTTTCCAAAAGAAGGAAACAGAAGGAGGCCAAGTGAGGATATTCCCTCTAAGGCTCAGTCCTAAGTTCTTATCAAGGCAAATGGCGAATATATATATATATATATATATATATATATATATATATATATATATATATATAATGGAGAAAAACTGGAGGAAGTGAAGTGTTTTAGATATCTGGGAGTGGATCTGGCAGCGGATGGAACCATGGAAGCGGAAGTGGATCATAGGGTGGGGGAGGGGGCGAAAATCCTGGGGGCCTTGAAGAATGTGTGGAAGTCGAGAACATTATCTCGGAAAGCAAAAATGGGTATGTTTGAAGGAATAGTGGTTCCAACAATGTTGTATGGTTGCGAGGCGTGGGCTATGGATAGAGTTGTGCGCAGGAGGATGGATGTGCTGGAAATGAGATGTTTGAGGACAATGTGTGGTGTGAGGTGGTTTGATCGAGTGAGTAACGTAAGGGTAAGAGAGATGTGTGGAAATAAAAAGAGCGTGGTTGAGAGAGCAGAAGAGGGTGTTTTGAAGTGGTTTGGGCACATGGAGAGGATGAGTGAGGAAAGATTGACCAAGAGGATATATGTGTCGGAGGTGGAGGGAACAAGGAGAAGAGGGAGACCAAATTGGAGGTGGAAAGATGGAGTGAAAAAGATTTTGTGTGATCGGGGCCTGAACATGCAGGAGGGTGAAAGGAGGGCAAGGAATAGAGTGAATTGGAGCGATGTGGTATACCGGGGTTGACGTGCTGTCAGTGGATTGAAGCAAGGCATGTGAAGCGTCTGGGGTAAACCATGGAAAGCTGTGTAGGTATGTATATTTGCGTGTGTGGACGTATGTATATACATGTGTATGGGGGGGGGGGTTGGGCCATTTCTTTCGTCTGTTTCCTTGCGCTACCTCGCAAACGCGGGAGACAGCGACAAAGTATAATAAAAAAAAAAAAATATATATATATATATATATATATATATATATATATATATATATATATATATATATATATAACACCATGACCCCAGGACTCCTTTTATGAGGAACATTCAACTTGCGATGTTGCACTTCACGGTGTCACATTGCAAGCTATCGCAATGTTACCTGCATGGCTGTATCATCACCACGCACGGTTTTGTTGGTAATTAAATCCAACAGCACAAATACAGGTAATCATTACTAGTATCCTTAACTGTACTGCTGCTGTTCCAGAGCCATTAATTACAAGAATGATGAACTTCGTTATACGCCAGAGTAAAACCTGCACACAGCTTCTGCCTGATGAGCGAACTCTTGGCATAGTCAGAGAAACATGCGAGAAACAAATGACCAAGACGCCTCCGTGGTGAGGAAGCTGCCGATCTCGCTGTATCTCACAATCTTTTGACCCACAAGCATTAATTCCCCGTTTACAAGGCTTATCTACCATGATCTTAATGTCTCATCTAGTGATTTTTTTCCCCTCCCGATTTCCATGGTTAAGTGCATTCTAATTAGGTCTGGGTTTCCTAGCCTTATCCACTACAATCTTGTGTTCGCCCTGTTTATTCTTTTTGAATAGTCTCCTTATTGCATTTTAATTAAATCAACAGATGTACGTAACAGCTTCGATGTTTTGACTGGACATCAATAAATCAACGCAGTTTGGACCATAAAATCGAATAGCCACAAACGTCAGGAGGGACATTGCTGGTAACCAGCACTAATTGGACAGAGAACGAGTTTACTCCTTGATAAGGTGCGCTACTGAACACACGGTTGGACGGTGAGCTGTGTGGAATGCATATAAGGGTAATGGCCCGTAAATGTTTCTTGAGGCGGATAAAGTTTACTTGCCAATATCTATCGGGACAGAGAAAGGCATCGTTGAAATAGACATCAGAAAAAAAAAGTTATATGGTATAAATGTATAAGATTTCTTTTCCCTTTTTTTCTGCTAACTTAGCTAGTGATAAAGTCAGCCTTAACAGTTCCAGCATGCAAACCTTGCAACCGAACCTCATTCCTTAAACAAACCAGACTTGCTTCATAACGATATATTTGGCAGATTTAATATGCATGCGCACGCAGCAATCCACTACAACAAAGGGCAATTCACATTCATTTCACAAGCAGGTTTAAATACTGCGGGTACTGCATTGCTCTGGGTTCGATGTACTAGTCAGGACTGTTCGTTCAGACTTCCTTAAGGACTGTTCGGAGTGTTGAGACTACCCGAAGGCTGGGCTACCGAAGTCGGATGCACTGTGATGGAGGAGGCTTACTCCAGTGTTCATCTGTAGCAGTGGGGGTTAATAGGTGGGTGAAGAATGGAGAAACTGTAGCGTAAGGTTGTGCCAGATCTTGATTTCGTACACAGGGGTCGTTCAGTCCTAGATGCCTCGCAGCATAGTAGCCGTCGGCCACCGCCACTGCCGCCTGCTTCTGTCCCCGCCACCCGCCATGCCCACCTATTGCAATTACGTTGCGACCCTGAAAGCTGATGATCCTTGTACGTTCTTTATGAACAGTTTAGGCAATCGACCTCAAGGCTGGGCTCCTCAAAGTCGAATGATTTGCATAAAAAATAGAAACGATACAGATTTCTTCCCAAGTTATTTAGAAAAATTTGAAATGATATATACCAGTAGGATTAACATCACGTCAGTTCTCTTAAGAGTGCTTGGGGTGAAATTTCAAATATATCTAATAACCCTATACAACCAGACAGGCTGATACTGTAATTATCTTATACAGAACTTTAAGGACATAAGCAAACTTCATCTGCACAGCCTCTGAGTCATACAGATAAATGTGTCCTGTCATATAATCTGCTGCTGATTGGATATGTACTTCGAGGAATTCTAAATCCCGTCCTCCCTCCTCGATTTTTTATGACTTTGCTAATGTATTTGGCAAAGGCACATGATTTTTTCTTAAGAAAGTGGGGAAGCAAAACACAAAGGGTAAGTCAGGAAGATGAAGCAGCGATTTTAACAAACAGAACATCTGAAATAGCAAGTGCAGCTATAAATTTGTAGTGCGTTCCCAAAGGAACGAAATTAGCCTTGAGTCTGTAACAGCATTACATCAACAGAGAAGTCAAAAGAAATGCTTTGCTGTTGACAGTAGAGTGAACAGATTGAGATGAAAGATCTATAAGCCTGTATATGAAAAACTAAGATTCAAAGGGCACGTTAAGAAGATAGCATCATTGAACCAAATAATGTTGTAGGTAATGAGAACGCTAATAATAAAAACGGTGTTACATAAGTAACAAAATTGGATACTGCTGTGTACGTGTGTATAGTCGCCAACGAAACAAGAGGAAGTGAAAGAGAATTGAGACGCTTCACGAGTAAAGGGAATGGAACATATTAACTGGCATAAGAGGTCTGAAAGAACGCGAACTTTATAGGCTAGAAAGAAGGCGTGAAAGATGTGTGATAACCAACGCATGGCAATAGATTGGATGGGTAAAGGACAATACACTCTGGATCCACTCGTCCCATCCCCACAGTCTCCCTCTTGTTATCCATACAGAGCCCAGCCCGCAGCCATAACGAACTTTCGCCACCAGACCGACCGCCTCGCTGTACATGTGATAAATCGTGAGGCTCGCTTGGCTAGGCTTAGGTGCGTGGCTGGCTGGTATGACTAGATGACCCTCAACACATACAAACGCATAAATACCCCATACATTCATCTTGTCTTATCGTCAGACGTTCTCCTCCTTAATGGAAGGAAAAACGATACAATAACGTTACTTTCAAAATTTTATCTCAACAAAATGGTTATCCAAATGCTAGGTAATAAATACAAACAGTGCCGTGAATTGTCATCCGTACAGGTTACCTCAAATATTGACCGCCTTACAAGCGTCCGTTAGAGCGGTTATGTCCAGACCGAGTGAATACCTCCCGGTGATCAATCACCTCGAAGCTCCGTGTCTAACCTATGGGTCTTCCCCATGTAGCTTCGTGCACACGCCCCTCACTGACAGACACACACGATCGTCCAACATTTATCCATGTATCTTACGACACGTTACAAGGACATCTCACAGTTTTACATTCACAGGTCAAACACGCACTCTCTTATCCTGCGGACGTAGACCATAAAGAGATACAAGCCTTGGGTATGATGGCCTGAATTCTGACCTGATCCTTAAGGGTCAGGTCAAAAGTCATGCCATCATACCCAAGGGTTTAACAGACTGTAGTATCCTAAATAGGCTTATGTAGGAGACAATGTTTACTAACGTTAGATTTTATGCAATTCTGAAGGGTAATATCGTGCATTATTTCAGACTGCTATTTCAAAAAAGACTTGTCAAATGCAGAAATTACATAACATTAAGGATACAATAGTGAATGCACCAGTTAAAAGAACCTGTAAATTTTCTCCGACTGTAACAGAGTAATGTATACGTTGTATGATTCTGAACTCTTTATCTTAATCAACTAAAATATTCTAACTGAATGAAGTATTTTCATTATTCTAAAACAGGCTTTCAGAAATTAGATTTTAGATTATATCTTACAAAGAACTATAATTTCGTAATGGCTGGCAAAAGTATAAATTAACAGCAGCTGGACAGCTCGTCCAGAAGACAGCTAACAGTAACTTAAGTAATGGGAGTGAGTGCTTGTTGGCAGGAGTTGCAGCTAGCCACAAGCAGACCTCGTCCAGCCTGCCACTTAGCCACCATCACCGGTTCCACACTTACCTATTTGGTGTGGAGGGGGGAGGCAGCGAAGTAATGGATGGCTCACCATTACCTGTGTCCTTCTTGCGTTCTCTGAGCATTCATCACTGCATATTATAACGTAAAGGTTCATTGCTTTCGGCTTTCCCTCCGTCTGCCTATGAGGGTGAGGCTGTCAGAGAATTCATCATCGTTGAAATCCATTTAGATGCAATTGAATCCCTTACTGCATCTACTGGTTTACCTTAGTGTCCATCAAAATGAATGTTCCGTTCGGTTTATCAGCAGTAAGCGTTCGTCGTCGCCGTCGGTAGACTCATCAAATACAGGAGTCATGAAGTTCACCACAGTAAATGTTTAATTCTCTAACCCCTTGGGCACAACGACACGACTCATGCACGACGCTAACAGTTTCAAGAGCATGACGATACAGTCCTTGAAGGGTCGCACCGTCTTGACCAAGAGGTTAACACACGCATTTACAAGATAATGGTGGTTGGGGCATGGTGTGGTGGTGTGTGTGTTGAGGGTGGGAGGCTAACCATTACATCTGGTCTACCTTAACAGAACTCTTACGTAAGGGTGTGCTATGAAGGCTCACCGGCAGCATTTGCTGTTCCTATGAACTGGTTATATATATATATATATATATATATATATATATATATATATATATATATATATATATATATATATATATATATATATATATATTATCCCTGGGGATAGGGGAGAAAGAATACTTCCCACGTATTCCCTGCGTGTCGTAGAAGGCGACTAAAAGGGGAGGGAGCGGGGGGCTGGAAATCCTCCCCTCTCACTTTTTTTTTTTTAATTTTCCAAAAGAGGGAACAGAGAAGGGGCCCAGGTGAGGATATTCCCTCAAGGGCCCAGTCCTCTGTTCTCAACGCTACCTCGCTAATGCGGGAAATGGCGAATAGTATGAAAAAAAGAAAGAAAAGATATATATATATATATATATATATATATATATATATATATATATATACATATATAATAATAATAATTATTCCTCTTAATTCTAGAAATAAGTAAAAAAAATCAAATACTGCTTACCTTAGGCCCAAACAGAAGGCTACAGCAAATCAGTCGATTTCTTTCAATGTTGGGTATTGTTAAAGTAGAATTTTATGAACTGAAATTTATACAGAAAGGCTTAGTAAGTATCAAGGATTATATTCCCCCTCCCTTTTTTAATGTCTGCTGCAGTTCCGAAAGAATTTCTCTCAGAACAGCTGCTCAAGCTATACAGATATCTAATCGGGACATCCCTGGGTGGAAAACTCACAATTCTAGGGAGCTCTCTTGCTCCAATTTTCGTTTCAGTTCATTCAGAGGCAAAATCTCGTCGTTTGTACTTGTATATAGGTAACTGTAGTATGTACCCCTAAGTATGTACTTACATCGCTGCCCGAACCCCTTTCTCTCAGCACTTTTGTGTGTGTGTGTGTGTGTGTGCGTGTGTCTTTTGCCGATACTACAGTAGCTTTTACTCTCGAAAGCTGGATTGTGTGCCTTCTTATCAGAATGGATCTTACAGCAATCGACTGGACAGTTCCACACAATTTGTGCGTTTGCAACCAGAGAATTGTTATTTTACATATTTCTTATCATAGCTAGACTGGAACTCATTACCTTCTCATTTTCTATCCAACTCCAGAAAAATATTTTATTTTAAAGAACAGATAACATCAATTATTCCAGAGCCCAACCTTAATCTATACATAGTGACCGTATATATCATTTTTTTTTTTTTCCAAAAGAAGGAACAGAGAAGGGGGTCAGGTGAGGATATTCCCTCAAAAGCCCAGTCCTCTGTTCTTAACGCTACCTCGCTAATGCGGGAAATGGCGAATAGTATGAAAGAAGAAATATATATATATATATATATATATATATATATATATATATATATATATATATATATATATATATATAGAGAGAGAGAGAGAGAGAGAGAGAGAGAGAGAGAGAGAGAGAGAGAATCAACAATAGTGGGTGCAGGGACCAAGAGGTGCCCTTGAACTCATAACTCTTCACCAGAGGGACCGCGCCAGTCCTCATGGGCGGTCACTTCCTTCTTCGATATAAACACTGCCACTCGTTCTCTACATCTTACAAACACCCACATCATGTCAAAGAAAGTTCAGTAGGGCTAATTTTTGGATCTGCCATATCATTTTATACACAATTAGGTTTTAGAAAAATGGGTTCCAAGTTCATTATATGGCAACAATACTAGACATGATCGGCGTTGAATTCAGGGAATATTACATGAGCTGCTAAGTGCCGTTCTGGATATCTGGGAGGCGTATAGGCCAGTCAAGGACGATGGAAGAACCTGTGATGATGACTGTAGATATGCATGGTTTAAAGCAACGCGTATGAAGTTTGCGGAGGGGCAACACTGCTACGCCGCCAGGAACCGGTCGTGGGGCAGACACCGGCCAGGCCACTCGCCCCATAGAATTGTCGGCAGTCTACGTGATGGGATGTCCCGCTGCTCCTCTTGCCTGCTGAGGCTGCCAGCCGCCAATGCTGTTGTTTCTGTTGCCTTCCTGTTCCTGTTTTGACCATTCATGCTGCTGTTGGGGCTATTAATGCGTGTTATCGAGGTTGTTGTTGCTCCGTTTCAGTCAGTTGAGCACGTGATGTTTGCATGATGGCTACTGGTGTGCCCATGATATACAATTTAAATGCGTAAACCGCCAGCCGAAGATCTTATCAAACTGTACGTACATCTTATTATGTCCCGGTCTTCCTACACTGATGCATGTACATTATAGTTTAACGTCCATTTTCTGATGCTTGTACATTATAGTTTAACGTCCATTTTCGTCCCTGCAACGGTATCTTGAAATAGCTAACAACTTGTGAGTGCAAACAGGACAACGTGATATCTCGACATTGGTTGCCTTTTCGAATAATATTAAGAGTATTTTGTGTTCCTGTGACTGACAAGTACGGTTGATGGTATCAAGTGAAGGACTTTCTGTCACCACATGTTAATGTTATGTAAAACCATGATACAATGTGGTGGCGGACACAGCATACATCTAGTGAGCTTTGACATAAAATGCGTGTTACTGTCTCTGTTGACAAATATATCCTACAGTGATGAAAATTCTCAACCACTGTGGTCAGCATGTCATGGCCAATATAATGAAGGAGTTAAGTGAATAATAAAGCAGTGAAGGTGAGCAGCAGCGACAATAATGGAACCTTAGAACGTTGGTTGTGGAATACTAAATGGCAGTATGGTGAGGGTAGTTGTGTGAGGCGACGGGTGGAAACATTTAGCTGTTGACACACATGATCGATGCAACAACAGCTGGATACCGAACCTCATGGCTCTTCCCTTGCTGCACAACCTACTTAATTACTTTAGAATGTCAGTGCCTCACTCTAACCCTGTCTTAACACCGCCAGTTAAGTAATTTTCTACCTCCCATCCTTCCTGAGCCGCAACTGAACACTCAGTCCAATCAACACATCCGAGTCTCTGCTTTACCCTAATCCACACCTATAAAGCTCTACACACATGCACACTCCATCACATCTTCCATCCACTGCCATAGATTAACTTCAGTTTCAAGGAAAATCCCCCTGCCTCATCAGTGTTCACAACACAACAGAAACTCTGCAATAATGGCCCCACATGGCCTTTTCTCCCCTTAGCTCATATCTTGAACATGTTCACTGACTATGCACTTAAGTGAGCTCAGTAAATTTCGTTTGCTGGATCTTCCCCAACTCTACAATTTTCTGTTGTACAACCAACCACATCCAAACAAAGATGGCATGGAGCCCGAAGGAAACGTAGCACTAAATATATTCTTTTATATTAAAGTGAAAAGTAACAGCTTGAATGAATATCCTGATTTCAAAGATATTGAGAAGTCACTATATCTTATAGGAGTGAATAACAGAATGTCAACAAAGAACGCAGATGTAGCTTCATGCAGACATCAACCCTCATTATATGCACATGTGATTGTCCCCTTGCACCATGGTGTCACAAGAATAGCTCGTGAGGAATGAAGAGTGGACACAAGGTCACTCCGCTTAGATTACAACGAATGTATAATCTAAAACGAACAATGTACATTTTTTTTTTTTAAACAGTATGAGCTTTCCAAGAACTCTAAAGTAACGTTCAACAGTCATCTGGTTAGTGAGCTCGACGCTTCGTTTGTGTCCCAGACTTCCAAGGACCAACGCTAAAGACTTTAAGCTCTTGTTTACCAAACTTATATGGAGGTGACAATGGTTTAATATATATATATATATATATATATATATATATATATATATATATATATATATATATAACGTTAACATTCGTTTCAAAAGTAACTGTCACTTTTCAAATGAAGAGTCTGTTCATGAGCAAACTAAACTGCAGACTGTTTTTACCTTCAGCATTTGAACGAGTTTCATAGTTTGTAGGTGGAAGGCGATGAAGGTAGATACAGCAGGCGAGTCATCCTCTGCTCCACACACCCAGCTCACACCGGCCTTCCAGCCTCTCATTATCCACTGCATCACATCTATTTAAAACTGGAATTAATAACATCCTCGAACAAATCCATGATTATTTTCTACGTTAATCATCTAGAGCCAGTTTTGGTACGAGGTAATGACGCTGTCATGCAAAAGAGGTACCGGGGCACTGCTGGAAAAACTTACCTTCAGGTGTTGCTTAACGAAACTGAGCTGTCAGGCGTCTATTTGAATTCCAGTGCTCGCTGCTATGGTATATCCACATTCACTTTTTACTTCCACTTACACGATAAATGGTAGAACAGTGAGGAGACATATATTTCAGTACGTCAGTTTATGTTCCAAGAGTTGACTTCACGCACACTCCCTCACGCCCAAAGTCTTGCCAACAACTGGTCTCGCCCGGCAGAGGAACGTTGGTGTATTCAAACAGTTGGCGGGGGAGGGGCTTGGGGGCTGGCTGGGTCTGGTGGGGCAGGAGCGGTGACGGGCAGGATGGAGGGAGGCTGGGTCCTGGTTGGAAGGGGTAGGGGGATGAGGTTCAGTCGCCCGCCATCGCCAGTTACGATTGGTTAACTTGGATGTTGTTTTCCGGACGAACCAGGTTCTCATTGGCGGAACCATTGGGTCCAAGTGTAAACATTGGCTTTTTTTTTTTCTATGATTGACTTACAGCAATGAATCATAGAGAACAGGAATGACCTAAGTTTGTGTCCTTGTAAAGTGTTTCAATGGATGGGGCAGAAAGTTGTATGTGAGTATATATATATATATATATATATATATATATATATATATATATATATATATATATATATATATATATATATATGAGTGAGGAGAGGTTGAGGAAGAAGACATATGTGTTAGAAGTGGAGGGGACAAGGAAAAAGGATAGGCCAAATTGAAGAGGAAAGCATGGAGTGAGAAATATTTTGTGTGACTGGGGCTTGAACATGCAGGAGAGTGAAAGACGTGCATGGGATATATTGAATTTGAACGATGTTGTAAACAGAGGTCGACGTGCTATCAGTGGACTGAACCAGGGGATGTGAAGCGGCCGGGGAAAACCATGGAGAGGTTTCTGGGGCTTGGTTAAGATGAACTGTTAATTGGTTCTGTTGTCTGTGTTAATCTTTGATTACGTTCTGTTGTTTCATGTAGTCCTCGGATAAGTTATACAGTATAACTTTTGGTTTCTGTGGAATCTGACACTGTATTTATCATGATACATTAATAAGATGCATTTATTTAGTTTCCACTTCAGTTGCGTAGCATCGGGCACGCTTCAGGATCCTTCGACCAGGAAAGGTATTAATCAGCAGCCTGTGTGGCAGAAAGAATTTAATTAGTAAGGTCAGATCCCTCAGACGTTACTTGGTCCCGCGACCGTCGACGCCTGGGAGATCGCGTGAGATTCAACACAGGGTCTGCTGGTCCTGGGTAGTTTGTGGACCATGGTGGTGCTGGGGCTACTGGTGGTTGCTGGTTGGATGTCCTTCCGAGTGAAAGAATCGTATTAGTGTGGATTTGTACATAAACGTAGGTGGGTGACAGTAGAGTTTAAGTGTGCCCTAGAACCCGTCGAGTTTTCATCCACCTAGCCATGCACCCTTCACTGAAGCATTGAAATGCTTTGTCCTTGTATGTTTAGACCAAACAAAGAATTTGATATTAAAAATCCATAGTCTTCTCGGCAGTGAATTATATCATATAGTTAAACTATTTGGAGATTTCAACTCTATGGAATCCGCGTGGGTTGCAAAATCCAGACGTCACAGAGTTTTCCTTCACGTTCATATGGAGACAGAATAAAAAGACATGGCAATTTTTTTGCATAGGTTAGATATAACTACTGCCTACATATAACCAACGCTGTGATTGTAAACTTCCTGTTCCTTGCACATCGTGAGACAGGATCGCAGAAGTGGAGTAGTAAACCCGTTGAGTACGATGACATCCCATGAATACGATGATTTCATACTCGAAGACTTTGTACTCATGGGGTTTATAGTCATGCCCATAGGATTTAGTCATCGTAGGCTAGGGGTTTTAAGTTGTCTTTACTCAAATGGTTGATCACCTGTGCTGAATAGTTATAGTGGCCTGCGTTGACCTGATCAGAGGTCATGAGCCGTGTTTCCTCACATATGTAGGTCGATTCCTCCTCTACTGTGCTTGGCCACCTGCCTGCTGGCTGGCCGGCACGATCGTCTCCGACCCGTGTGGTGTTGCAACCGAAGTGTTATCCGCTGTATCCCGCAGAATGAATATCATTAAATAACATATCTACCAAAATTCTAAGCCCTCTGAATAACTGGTCATGGGTTCCCCCTTGTCTTGAAGCCTGTGCCATGGTGTAGTTGGTGCAGTGTATTCCTTGGCCCTGTATCTTGTGAGTTATCAACAAAGTAGTTGGAAAAAATCACTTGAATTTTGTGGATAGATAACTGTGGAAATCCGAATCAAGGTGCATATGAGGTAACGAATGCTTAGTTATAAACAAGAGAATGACGTAGATGTGAGTACAACGATAAAAAAGGAAGGGACAGGATACTATAGAAAGAATATTTGATATATAGAAGATTTATAAAGATGGAAATTAGGAATTTTATAAGTATGAAATATAGGAGTAGATTGATCAAGAGATGTGCTGGATTAGAAATCTTGCACTAGATTGGCATCATTTCAGTTGCATTTAATGGTTATTAAGTATTAGATCCTGAATCAAAAAGACTTTGAAGAGTACACATGATTACATTTTGTTATTTACTTGGAATGAATTAAGTATGGTGGGGTTTTTAACGAATGTTTAACAACTGTTTCCATAAGGTGCATTCTTACTTTCCAGGGAGCCATTTATCACAGCTCCCCGCTTCAGTCCTTGAGAAAATCTTCACCATTGCTGTCAGTTAACTTAAACCCCATTTGAAGTGAGACTCAGGCTGATAATGTTGTCTGTCAGGCAATACTGTTCATTAATTTAGCAAACCAGATCAAGAATACATGTCCTCAAGCAAATAGATTGTCCTACTACGGATGTAGAAGTGAGGATTCGAGCTCTGAATGGCTCCCAGCGAGGGAGGTAACAGCTTAGACCCGACACCCCAGCTGAGCAAATGGTCGGGCAGGGACTCCGAGTAGGACTACACCATACCAGCTACTTAAGAAAGGATTAAGTCCAAAAATCTGTCTAAATATACATATAAAGAGCATTGCAGGGATAGCATAGGAGAGGGGTGCTTAGGTAGGGGTAGATGGTGGCAAGTATATAGCATATACTTGATACTGTACATCAACATAGGAGGATGACAGGTGTTTATTTCATTCATCATAACGTTTTTCGAATCCTGATATCCCTTCGTACATGTCACCACGACCTAAAACAAATTGATAATAGTGTTACCAGGAAGCCCCATTTTCTGTTACCCTTCATTATAGAAAACGTATATGGCACTAGCAACTATTGTAATACACTTGATTTATTTGAAAGTAGATAATTACTGAATATGATTATCATAGAACTGATTCATTTTACAAGGAAAGTGAGGTTAATCTTTATATTATTGACACCTAGATTTTAAGATACTAATATCGATGAAAATCGTATAGACAGATTAGGTATATAGGTAAATGTACTTACGGCTATTAATTTAAAGACGATTAGGTTAGGTTTCTGGGCTGGCATCGTCTGTCTTTTCATATTCGTCTGTGGTTTTACATAGAAACACAATATCAACCCGAGAAACCAAACTTGACCTGACAGTCTGTAAAGTGATCGCTGCAGCGGGCGGAACGATTTACTCAATAGTATTCAATTTCACAGTTCTCATTCCTTTAGATATTCTCCCCAATTCTTCGCAGTTATGCTTAGATTAATGTACGTATGCTCAACGTATACATCAAAACAATCTCATACACATGTTTAATGATATTTTTTTTGCACGTTCGCTCGATTTATGTGCAAGCTCTCTAGTGTGTTCGCGGGACATGTTAGCTTTAGGTGTTTAGATGCTTTCGTTGTCTGTTCAGTAACCAAGTCTAGATAAGAATGATTCAACCTGCTACTCAGTATCAAGAACTATCGTATTAGGAGGTGTTTCCGGTTAAGGTGGTTACCATGAGTTCAAGGAAGATCTCATAGACGCGCGTTCGTGGTTAGATTCTAAGGTTACGTCCTTTTGTTTAAGTCTCAGTGTAGGTCCAACAATAAGTCCAAGTGATTAAGTTAGGTTAGGTACTTAGATGAAATCCTAAGTTAAATCCATAGGTTAAATATCAGGTTACGTCCTGAGTTAGGTTTAAGGTTAACTCCTTTAGTTAGGTTTGATTTCCAAGAAAGATCCTGTGGTTAAATCCAAGGTAAGTGTGGATCACATACTGATACCAAATCCTTTGATATCATGTAACTTTATTTTTGTATCATGATGATGTTCTGGGGAGGAAGGTAAGGCATGTATGCTGTGCACTGTTAACGACTGCTGGATGTTCATGAGCCAGAACATGTCACTTTCACGACAGAGAACACCAAAACATGTGTATGAGTAGAACTGGTACCATATACATATTGTGTATCAAGATATGTAGAAATCTTTATGATAACATTGTCCAGTACATTTGATCATTTCACACGCAGGAATTGTTAACCAACAGTTCGTTAATTCGTCTCACAGTTGACTTCTAACAGCGTTGACTTGTGATAGTGTAGGGTTATGCTTGTAATCATTATTAAGTGAAGTGTCAGAGTATGAAACTGGAAGTTAGCAGTCATGAAAATTTCGTCGCTTTTTACATCAACTGAAACCAAACAGAAAACTTAATAAAGTGTGTGTAAGCTTGAGAAACTCGTACATTTTATGTTTCCGTAACGCTCGAACTTATTCTGAATTTTCCGGACGGCTAATGACTGGAAGGTCCCCCTATACTCTATTTCCTCATTTTCTGTATACTGTTCTTTTATTTGTTCTGCTACTTAATCGTTAGCTTCACCTTATAGCTCCCCCGGAAAGAGTACGGTAACACCTGTGTGCCATTTCGATATTTTGTTAGCATAATCACATAGGGTATAATTATATTATGATACAGTACGGCATGCATGGACGCATACAAATGAGGCCGTTGTTCGTTTGTTAATGACGCTGCCCCGCTAAGGCGGGGAGGCAAATGATAACTGTAATAGTAATAATTATTATTGTAATGATGGTAATAATCACTGTTTACTATGATGACTATTGTCATATTCGTTTTGCCTATTCAGTAGTAAATATTACTAACCTGTAATATTCTAGATTAAGGAAGTGAAGTTAACCGGTTTTAATTGTGCAAAGTTATGGCTAATGTAATTCTCAGACGGCTGCCTGATGTTCAAAACAGATGATTAAAATCCTGCCAGGTGGGAGGGTTCCTGGGAGCCATTACGCTGATGGGCCACCCTTCCACCCCCCGTTGTCACTCTTGACTGACTCGTTATCTACGAAAATAATGGATGTAACGATATTATTCAGATATTTCGATAAGATAATCCCTCACGAATACAAGGGTGACAAATATTATCTTGCCATTATATTCCTTGCGTCGTGCTCACTTTTCTGTTTGACGAAAATTGATAGTTCTTTTTTTTTTTACATTTCAACATATAAAAGATTTATTTGCTGCTTTACACAATATTCTTATCTGATCTGTATATTGCCTTGTGTAGCAATCATATTCTCGCGTTTTCTTTTATAAGCTAAACGGTAATGGGGAACTTACATATGACCGGAAGTTTTTTTTTCCACTGACGTCATCACTGTGGTAAACACTGTAAGGGTACATCAACACTGGAGGAACAATAGCGTAGACTGTATTTACTATCATAGACCTTTAGACGTACGTTCTTTTAACACAAACATGTCTCATGATCCTTGAAGTTTCCTTGCATTACTTTGCTATTTATTGCTTACCTATGCTGTCTGTCAAGTTACAATATTTTAAATGATTTTGTGTGCGTATGATACTATTATAATCTGTGACTCACATCTGTCTGCACTGAATCACTTTTGATTGACGTACAAATTATATATACTCATATTTCATCGTTTTAGTACTTGTAAACTTTACTGTTGTGGAAAATCAGCCATCGTGCGTGATGAAATGATGGCGGGGGGACAAATTTGCCAGCTTTTTTGAATTATACAACAGTCATACAGCTTAGGGCTGCTGCTGTATGACAAACTGTTTAGCAACCATACAACCAGTAGGTGAACTATTTAACAGTCTTGTTTCCTGTAGGTGATATATGGAAAGATCGATTAACCAATGGCAGGACTATAGAATATTATGTAACTTATAGGTGACCCATGTAACCATCATTTAACCTTTAGGTGAATTATTTAACAATCATATAACATCTGTGTGAACTACGTAACAGTCATAACCAATAAGTGAAATTGTTAGTCATATGACTTAGGTTGCTGTTGTTTACAAAAACATATAATTATCATATAACTTAAGTGACCTGTGAAACGTTTATTTTCGACACGATGCATATACCCTCGTACCATCAAGTTTGGTTGAGACAGGTTGTTACGCTGAGTTGGGTTAGGGTAAGGGGAAGACTGCACCATGGGTTAGGTTAGGTGAAGTTGTTCGGTTTGACTGTTTTGATCTAGTACTTTTGCCCACTCTTAAAGAAGGCGACGGGTATGAACTTTCCCGCTACCCTGGTGTACTGACTTTGTGCGATTGAGATAGATCTTCTCGCTCATCATAACTGATAATTGTATGATTCTCATTATTTAGTCATTTATGTTTTAGTTAAAAATACAATAGTAAAGTGAAAACAAAGGAAAGTAAACTAGCTGGCAAAGTACTATTTGACCCGCTGGTGCCGACTAGTTGACAAAATAAGTGAATCATTGTTATCCTAGGGCTGCAACTAGAACATAACGTATCTATTGTTATCCATCCGGGAAATTCAGAAACTTCCTCTCTAATATTCAGCGCACGGCCCTGTAAACACATACCAACTTACCCACTCCGGAATAAATTACGTATGAAAGCCACTGACGGTTAACGCAGTGAGTTTCTTAGACCAAAGTGAACATAAAGGCATTACTCTTATTCCAGTAACATGGTAACATGGAAATGTTTACTCACACACTGTAGGTTAATTTCTACGACAGAGTGGGACGAGGCGGTGTACGCGCGTATTGATGACACGGCCCCAGTGCCAGCAGC
Organism: Panulirus ornatus; assembly: GCF_036320965.1. Lineage (NCBI taxonomy): Eukaryota > Metazoa > Arthropoda > Malacostraca > Decapoda > Palinuridae > Panulirus > Panulirus ornatus. The sequence goes on from NC_092237.1 coordinate 4,790,120, forward strand.
AATATATGTTGGTAATGCCAAACCCACTTCCCTGCAACATAACTTTCACATTTAATTCTTCGTCATGTTGATGCGTAAATGATGGTAATGATGATAGTAATTCTAATTCAAGAAAAATGAAATCCCAGAATGAAGAAAGACGATTCGATATCGTGTGAATAAACGGGGACATAAACAGCAACTTGGCACCCCGCGAGGTCTGGGAGCGCTACGCGGGAAGTTCGGATTTCTATCCGCCAGTCCGATTGTGTCTGTGCGCCCGTGTGGACCAGCCTGTTGCCCTCCTTGGAGCCATAGTACTCGTGCCCATATACCAACTGTTTTTCTGAAGTCTTCGGTACGACATTAAGGCACAGGATTCATTTGAAGTGTCTGTTGTAAGATAGTCCTGTAGTCAAGAACATAAACCATGGCGGAAGTACAGCCTGTCGCTCAGGCATTGGAAAAATTGTCTGTCGAGGAACCTGCTCGCGTAGTGGAACCCGAATGCCCTCAGAATGGACAAGGTAAGTTAAGAGTAAATTAGCTTGGTAACTGCTCCTAATGGGTACTCTGCGCTTTTTCATGTAAAGTAATGGGGTAAATTAAAGCCTTTTAATAAGGACATTTTGAGCCAGAGCTGCTGAGTTAGATTATGTACAAGTTCTTCAACAAGCGTTGTGCCAGGTACATTGGCTATACGCTTCTGTGCTGTGAAGATGCGCAGTACAGTACATTTGGCTTCAGTCCGGCTAATTGTTTTTTCTATTCCATTTATCATAATGTTGTGAAACTGGCTGTTTTGAAATGTTTTTCTTTAGAAAATGGAGCATAGGGCACTTACATGGCCTTCAAGGACATCAGTAGAAATGATGAAGATAACTAGATATACTTACCAGTGTTGTTAAGTAAATTATATGATTTATGATGAATATAAATGATAATAATGCCTGTGAAGATACATAAACTGATGAACCCACTTTTTTTCTTACCCCTTAGTTTAGTTAATCATGACAGACATTTAATCTGTTGTCTAATTTCCTAAATCATGTTTAGTTAAATGAAGGTCGCGGTGTTGAACCATCTTAATCTTTACTTGGTTTGCTCAGGATTGATTACTGGAATTAATGGTGGAAATTGAGAAAGGGGAACTGAGGAGATATAAAGAAAGCTTTGAGAAGCGTTGGGGTATGGGTGTAACATGCGATCAATAAATGTGTACTTTAAAAATGGCTGCCCTAGCATCGTTGGAGCATCTGTATGCCTAACCTGACTGACTCTTGGTTTCATAAAGTGAGTCGTACTGAGCAGAATCTAGTACTTTCTATTTGTGGCACATAGCGGTATCTCTTGAGCAAGTTAGCAGACGAATCATGATTCATGCCCGATAAACCTTCCACTTTCGTTTCTCGTCTAAAGATTCAACTTTTCCCGATTTGGGAAGATCGGAGTTGCATTCTTGAATGCCATTGGAAGAAAATGGAAACTTGCAAACTGAGTTAGTTTTAAACTGAAGTTTCCTGTGGGGTTGGGTATCTGTCGCTGCAGCTCTTGGAGAGCGTGATTAGACGTGATAGCCTCGGCTGCTATGGCAACTGCAGTGCGGAACCAGTTATCTTTATATTTTTCACGATTTTTTATCCACTGACTGCGACGTTTTCCTTGTATGAATTGCATAAGAACTTTACTGAAGTAACAACGTAAGAGTATGGGAGATAGCCTTTGGAATATAACTTTTACCGTTTATTTTTCAGCATTGTTGTGTGAGTGACACCGTTACATGAATTGCGTACTGCGCTGACAGATCTGTGTCTTCAGCAAGGTGTTTAGTGGAGCGATACGGCGTCCATTGCAAACTATGATTCTTTTCCCAAAACTTTGGATGCCCAAGTTGATAATGATTTATGCTGCCGGAAGTAAGTTTCCGTCATATGTACGAATGAGCGTGGTAAAGTCCATGGTGATGCAGATCCAAATGTGATTCTGTAGTAGGTTTATAATAAAAGGGTAGGCGTAGACATTATAAAGCCATATATAGGTGTATCTCTTTATTGTGTTAACTAGTTTAACACAAGTCTAAGACTTACACTCAGAGTTTTTAAATTAGTTTAAATCCAGCGAATTTGATTTACATTTACGTCACTAAACCTCCCCTTAAGACACCTTGGTAGCCTAGCACCGTGGTATGTAGCGTATGGTTTTGCGGGCTGTTTAGCCGCGTAATGTTATAGTGAGATAAGTTTAATCTAACTACAGTAATAACGCAGTATTAAAAGGGTGAGGTTTAGACCTAACCCTAAAGGCATTTCAAGGGCCTGCTGGGGACTGTCCCTGGGATTCCTGTATCCCAGGGACGTCAGTATTTTTCAGTAAACGTTGACGACACTTGCCAAACACTTCATAGTTGAACTTACAAGTTCGGTAGGCTTAAGGTATATTGGGATAGGATGCGTTTAAGGGACTGGATTAGTATTAGTTAGCCACCAGCATCAGCCGAACGCGTTTCTAACTGTAAATCTTGCCCAGCACTATGGTAAATTACCAACTGTTTGATGATATGAGAGAGAGGGAGAACGTAAAGCCAGCCGATGAGATTTTCAGGTTAGACGAGTGCAGTAATTCTGCAGGAGAGAGTAATGTACGTACAAATACTATGATTCATGGCTTTATGCTTTGCTTCTGAACTTTTAGAAAATTTGAAAAATGGCTCAGACCTCCCCCTCCCCCATTATGGATTGTGTACACTGAGGAAAGCCCGCCTGTAATTTATCTCCATACCCTACCTACGTACTTTTTCATATAACTATTTTTGATAATTATGATAAAATGGCTAGAGCATGCTATTCATTTTTTTTTTTTTGAGCTTTCACCTCAGTGATATATTGATAGACGTGTGAAACCCTAAATTTTGTACTACAGACTTTTTCTGAATAAGGTAGAAACTCTCACCAACTCCACATGTTCATGTATAATGCAGAAGGCGATGAAAGTGTCACCCTCAGGGGCGGCATGACCTGAAAATAGATTGTCTCCCATCTCCGAGAGGAAATTGAAAAGCATAAAGTTAGCTGGTGAAGGTATTTGTGAGGTTTGTTGTATAATGGATTCAAATAAATTCATCTCTTTTAAATGACTGGACAGATTAATAAGGATTATTTTTGATGTTAAGCACAGGTATTAACAGCTTTGGAGAGAAGTGTGTGTAGTCTGTTGTAGCTGGCAATTGTCTTACACATTTGTTATTCATACTTCCAGTGGAGGCAGTCTTTCCCAGGTGTTCCATTCACAATTACGTACCTACAAGGTAAAGTCTTTCTGGTTATTTGCATTCCTTTATCATTCCTGCCTGTGGCACCTTGCCGGTGCTGATTACTAAGGGAGACTTGGGCGTACGATCTTTGTTTTAGTGATCAACTTTCTCTTGTGGGTAATGCGAAAGTTGTAACGTCTAACGTTGAAAATGATTTGAAAGGGTAATTGGTACTTATGGGTACAAGAAGTGAGCTGAGAATTGCCTGACTTGGGCATAAAGGTTGCTATTAATTCAAGTTCTGCTATGGGCATCATCTGCGAAAGGGCAGGATATACTCATGATTAGGGAATTCATGTTTTTACTTGGTGGTTCTTTTGACCTATGTTGTTCGTATTAACTACATAATGAAAGCCTGTAGGAACGGAATGGACATACTGCCTGCAGCCACCCACTTTGTTTTTGTATGATTCCATTGTGAAGTTAACAGATGACGCGTTTATCATGCACCATGGGCAGAAATTGGATTAACAACAGTGGTGACTAGGTTAGCTTGACTGAGTTAGGGGTAGGCGGTGTTTGGTGTCAGGTGCGGTTTCTCCGCGTCTCGTCTCCCTGCTGGCCAGACGAGCTCTGTCTTATCGTCCATTATATAGTATAATGATTTCATATATGATGTGGTGAGCTTCGTTACTTAAGCGAATAAATTCCAACTAAACAGCGCGTGTGTGTGAGAGATGAGGACGATGGGTCTTAAGCCCCTCGGGAGATTAGGTCTAACCCTACTGTGTATGGTAAGAAAAGCCTTTCATATCACGTGACAGTCGAGGCCATTCTGGAGATCACCATCCTCTCCTGACGTCCCATCATCATCACCCGCCACTTGCTCAAGTAGCTCGACATCATCGCTTACAGTAAGTAAATAGGCTGTATGGTAACCATTAGATCTTTTTGTTGTTGTTGCTGCTGTGTCATATCATTTAGCAGTGGGTATTGACTACGCTTCCGCTTTCCCTCTTTCATTGACCAGAGGACTCGCAGTTTCCAGTCTCTTTCCGAAATATAATTGATATCCAGTTTGTGGTCCATGTGAAAAAAAAAAAAAAAAGTACGCACGGTCATGCAGATATTAACCTTCTGTGTCTTTCCTGTTTGAAGACCCGACACCATTCTCCATTTCATATCGGTAGTAAAGGCACCTCTTGCAGGTGTATCCACTTTAGGTTGAAACTTACACAGGCGCCACACTTACGCAGAATGGTGTCTTTGTCCATTGCACACTGTCAGCGTTTTCCCGAGATCGCTACGCTATCAGCTGTAGCCTCGTAGGTTGTATATGCCACCATCTTATCGATTTCAGCTAGTTGAAACTAATTGCACCATCTGAAACGAAATGCACACTCATTAACTTTTTTATCTAATGTTTATCTATTTATTCATCGTTTTTTGGTAATATAACAAGGGTGAACTTTATTAATGGAAGTAGATATTTTGTATTAACAACAGATGTAGTTTTATCGTATTTATGGATTTTTTTCCAGCTGTTTCATGGAACCTATCGTCCCTCGTCTTAATAAAGAAATATGCATCTGTTGTTTGCAGTAGGTCTGCCCAGCAGACGAAGCATATTGACCCCATGTGTTTTGATGTTGGCCAACTCGTCCACCAGGTGTCGAGGTTAGACCGTCAAAATGCCCAGATTCCCAGTCATCAGGGTTCCATTCCCGATGGCCTTTAGTGGTGGCGTCTGCGGAGAAAATTTGGCACGAGTTTTGTTGCATGAATGATGGGAGGAAGTGGTCTCGACGTAGTGAGATAAAGTTGATTCAGGCCCGGTGTTTCGTAAGATAAGGTTTGGTTAAGTAAACTGAGGTAGTGTTAGGTGGTTAGGTTAGATAGGCTGTGATATAAGATTAGTAGTTTAGGCCGTGAGATGATACATGGTTGGATACGTCATGATCAAGTTACTGAAGTTAACAACCGTGAGCTTTATGAAAAGCTGGTTCAGGTAAGGTAGGTCTTGAGATAAGGTTAGTTGAGTTTAGAAAGGCCGTGAGGTGAGGTTAGTACAGGTTATGCAGGCCGTGAGATAAGATGTGTTCAGGTAAGATAGTCCTTAAGATAAGGTAAGATAAAGAGAGATTGAAGAGGCAGCGAGGGTGGAAGACTGATCGTGACATTAAATCTTGCAGTGTGCCCGACACTTTTGTAAATGCCTCTCTTCTGCCTGCTAAGGTACGATTCACATGACTGCTTTCCTGTTATTTCGGGAGAGTAGAAATTGCATTATTGCTTCTCCAGCCTATTTTTTCTTTTTGTTTTTAATAACTACCAATTATCTGTAAGTTAAAACACATCGCCTGTGGTGAAAAAGGAATTGTATTAAAGTTGTATCGTATAAAGGAGAGAAATTTCATTCATTCAGACGACCGGTTTGTTCACTTGATCACCAGTACACACAGACTTGCCGAATGTGTTGCGAAAATGGTGGAGTGTGTGAGTTGTGTGGCAATGATGGTCGCTTGCAGCTGCTGTGTAACATCTGAGCTGGTTTGTCCACTCTTGTTTCTCTGTCAGAGCCGCAGGTACAGAAGTTGTATAATGTTATCTCCATGTAGCCTGGAGCTGAAGTGATAACGGATAGTATGCTCTACAGTCCGTTGCTGGTGAGCGCGAGTTTGCTTGTCGTGGCTGTTGGGCACAGTCGTCTGTTTGTCTTTGGCTGTTTGTTTGTGGCTATAGAATGCGGGCCTTGGTTTGACAGTAGCTGTAGGGCTCGATTTTTTTTTTTTCATCCGTGGCTATAGGGCACAGGACTTAATGTGCCCTTGGATATTGGGCACGGGCCTCACTGAGCTTGTTCGTGGCTGTAGGGCATGGTCCTCGGGTTTGTCCACGGCTACTGTCGTTGTCGTTGGTTTGTGGACTTTTTTTTTGGTGAATAATTAATGACTTGCAATATACCTGGAACTGTTATTGTTTGTAGTCGTATAATATTTCGCAGTTGCATGCCTCCAGTGAGAGAGGTGCGACGAGAGATGGACTAGCTTAGTTATATATGAGTGAGAATATATCTTTGTTAGGTTTGCTCAAAGAATAATGACGTTTCAACTAATCTGGTGATTGATTCTGTATGTGGTAGCTAGATTTCATTTTCCTGAAAACAGGAACAAGGTTGAGAGAGGTTCAAATGTGGTGTTCGTACTCCCCAGAATTATGTATATATATTTGTACTTCATGTGATCCTGCCACCATTGTAGATGTCGATGGAGGTAGCTATTTAGTTTTCATAGTGCATGGCAGAGGCCGTGGAGAATTTCCTATCAGGCATTGCGGCTTCCAAGAGCTCTGTCTTAATCCAATCGCTTGGGCCCAGCCCAGCCTTGGCTGGGATGGTGATTACCCCTAAGACTTCACTAGGTATTCACCAGGCAATGTGGCTCATGTACTGAGAATTAGATGAAGTGGCATTCGGAATACATGATTTTATTTACGGTCATAAATGCAGACTTTTTTTCAACACGGAGAAACACTTAGTATAGTCTAGGGGCAAAATTTGAACGATTACCGTCATGGGTTAATATCCCTCATCGTAAATGACTTTTCGAAAAGTCTCCTGATCTTGAAATCGGTATTTTGTTTTTATCAGAAGTAAAACACGTCTGGGATGTAATGAAGACGTGTCGTGTGGCAGTCTGGGTATCGTGTAGTAACGAATGCGTTATGCAGCCTCAACAATAGACGCAACATCGTTAGATTATTAAACATGCCACAGTGTTTCGTCTGATTCCGGGAATTACTGGGATAAGAAGCTAGAATGTAAGTGTTTCTGGAACTGGTGTAAATTTAGAACGCTTAAGTCGTATTTTTTTTTTTTTTTTTGTCCCGCAGTGCAGGTGAAGGTTATCCCCTACATCTTCCCCATGAAACAAATGAAATGCTGTGATATTTATACTTTTTTTTTCCCATTTCCTATGTCCATTTAGATGGTTTAAGGAAATTTCTTGAATGTTCCCACTGAAATGACAAGAATGTGGTCTCTCTTGCGCACGGTTCTTAAGGGTAAAGTAAAGGCACCGTCGTGTGCCCAAGTGCCGCATCCGTGTGCCCGAGGTTCGTACCGTTATACTCAGTCGTCTTTAACTGTCGTTCTCAAGGATCCCAACACCCTGCTCACGGATCCTACCGTCGTTGAGGTTCAGAGGGGCCTGATCCAATGCTCGAAGTCCCATTGTATGAGTTTTAAATCCCTGGTCGCATGAGGGAAAATTTTAAAGTTTTCGCTGGAGGCGTATGTGAACTGCGGCGCCTAGTATCTTTCATTTTTTCCGTTTAAGAAAAAATGTATTTGTTGGAGAGAAGCGATTGTGAATATGTTAAATATGAATGCCTGTGTAAGACAAGTGATTCTTAATTGACTGAAATTGACTGAAATAAGTGATTTATTAATTAGCATCGACCATTGAGATTAAATGAAAGCATAATGTAGTTTTATGAATGAAAAGTAATGTGGATGATGTTTGAATTTATATCTTTGATGTGTGATAGAATATGAGAGGTGATGTAGTTGCTTCGGGAAGAAAGTGGTAAATAGGATGGAGAAATAACAATTGAAACTAATTCGCATAACCGTACTGCTCTCGCTCAGATTCTCAAATAGTTATGCTCCATGTCTATTTTAAGCAAGGTAGCTCCGAGGTGTTGGAGTGGTGTTTGTTTAACTTGCGAATCCCGAGTAAAAAGTTTTTGTGGCCAAATCAGAATTCTTGCCAGCTTCTTACGGTTAATGAGTCGGAAAATGTTGGGTTCCGTTCCTCCTCCCATACGGGTTGTGGGGAGTGGGGTGGGTGGAGTTGTGTTACAGCCTTTTAAATATAGGTCTAAATAAACAATCCCTGCAAGAACTGGCACAACACACATTATTGATGCTAAAAAGACGGATTAGATTTTGAGCTCGTAGTCATTCTTTGCATCATGTCGATCTAGTTTGCCTTATGAGAGACTTTAAGCTTATATTTTGAGCTCATATTGTAACAGAATTTGTCACAAACTTCTGCCAACTGTTTTCTGACAAACTTACTCTGTGACCTCAGTGATCCTTTTGCGGTATCTGTACCAAGATGGTGCATGGCGTGCAGCACAATGAACTAGGCTCTGAATGCGGCAAACATCAGAATCAAGAGGTGTGTGGGTAATAAATGATAGCGTCTAGTGGGTAACACTGCAGAGGTAGCAGCTTAGTAATACATGCGTCAGGTCTTATGATCTTTGACCTAAAGTTGAAGAAAGTGCCATAAGCAAGTCACGACGTGCGTGGGCCGTGTTCTACGTCGCTGTCACTTGTGAAGGACAGGGTGCGGGTAGACGGTTGCACGAAAGGTGCTGATGGACCCGAGTTCAAGGGAAAAATGAATCTTAGGGACACTGTTCTCACTATGCGTGTCAGGTCACAGAATATATTACGGGCTTAATATGAAGAAAGACAGATAAAAGTTTGCTGAACTTTTTAAAACCATGCAATAAGAAGACATAAAAATGAGCAAACCGCTTTAAAGATGATACTTAAAGCGCAGCCGATTCTCATGGCAGGCTGAAGCCTAGGTATTCGTAGAGAGGAAATGTTTCCAAATTTACATTCTGGATATATATATATATATATATATATATATATATATATATATATATATATATATATTTCCCGCGTTAGCAAGGTAGCGTTAAGAACAGAGGACTGGGCCTCTGAGGGAATATCCTCACCTGGCCTCGTTCTCTGTTCCTTCTTTTGGAAAATCAAAAACATATATATATATATATATATATATATATATATGTTGTGAACTTTTTGATAGCCAGGTGACAGGTATGGTATACCGCAGCTTAGAAGGTTAAACATGGTATGCCGCAGCCTAGAATGCTATTTTGTTTTTCTTATAAGACCAGATAACACGTATTTCATGCCCCAACTTTAAGCATGTTAGATATATTTTATAACCAGAGGATACGTATGGTACGACACGTGTGGTACGCCGTAGCCAATCATTGCTAGTAGTTTAGGTGATAGAAGATAATTACAGTTTTCTTTTTTTCATATTATGAATTACAAGTAAAGAACATGCCTCCATATTATAGATATTGTTAGACGTCCTTAGAGTGGTTCATCCTCGTTTGTGAGAAGGTGTTTTATGCCAATGGGAAAGATTGTCATGCTCGGGAACATTCTAAGGAGCAAGACAGGAAGGGCTCGAGTTGCTAATGGGATTGGCCAAAGATGGGGCAAAAAAAAAAAGGGGTAAACTTACGAAGATATTGAATACTCATATGTAGTCATATAGCGCACGTTAATGTTATTCTGTAGTATCGTCATTCGTGCAAAATCAGATACCTCCAATGCTGAAAATGAGTAATGGTCAATACTCATCAATGAGGAGGTGTTGAACTGCGCCATTACCATTTAGTCTTCAGCGATGAGGGTTATCACTAGGCTTTTGTCACCGGTTACCGAACCAATTATAGCCTCGTTTCCGCTACATTTTCAGGTATTTTTTTTTTTTTGGTTATTTTGGTGGAAATACTAAACACCTGCCGCAAGGAAGTTTCGTCAAACCCTTCTCACCTGTAACTCAAGCCATCTCTTATTGAGGGACTTTCTTGACGAACGGGACTGAGTTCTTAGGGTCACAGGGAATTACTGTGCCTTTAGATGTACATTATAATCACAACTAACCAAATTCATGTTCCCAAGCCCATCACAAACAGGTTCAGTGGGTTAAGTGTATATATATATATATATATATATATATATATATATATATATATATATATATATATATATATATATATATATATATATATGTCGTGGTTAATGGGATTAAGGTAGTCAGAAGGTAGTGCTGGCTGGATGCATACCGGAGATGAGACGTGTCTGCCTTTAGCGGAGTAAGTTTGTGAGCAATGCTGTAAGGCTCTTGGGTCGGACGACCTGACTTTTATTGACTCGACCCTTAAGGTCATGTCAAAGGTTGCATTACTTAAACCCAGGGTGGTATGGTCTTATGCTCAATGAACCTATAAGCGTGCTCAGGAGGTTAACGATCTCGGATGATAAACGAAACGTTCAATTTCGGTCTGATGAGCTTGGCATGCGAGATAAACTCACTTGCGAGATTAGCTTAATAATGAAGTTGAGTAATTAACGAACTGATATTACGAAATAAGTTTCCAGACAAGCTCAGAAGACTAATGAGACAGGTTATTAACAAGCGAAATTACTAACCACAGAGGCTTTACTAACGAGGGGCGTCTAAATGAACCAGGCTTGAGGAAACAGACTCACGGTGAAATATGACTTGCTGACGAGGCAGCCATGCAAACGAAATGGCATCAGGCTCTGTAACAAGAGTGGCTGAATCGTACAACCTCAGGTTGTATCAACGGGTGGGTCGTACAGATGAGACAATTGCACCAACCACTTTGGTTTAAAGAGACACTTCGCATAACTGCCTGGTGGTTGTGGACGAGCTTGTTCAAGTAACGACGAGGGAAATTGATATAGTAAATCGATTGATACTACTGAATGGGTCTCATTATACTGGGTATAACGTTGCCTCAGAGATGGTCTCGTAATGCACCGGCCACATTCAGTGTATGACCATAAAACCTTGTCTTTCTTACTAACAAATTTCTGATGTGAAATTGTTAAAAGGGGTCGGTCCTAAGTAACCAGTCAGCTACGTAGTGGATTTTGGACACCCTCCCATAACGGAGACTCGGGTTGACTGACACCCACTGGGATAGCCGTTTGTGTTTTGAAGTAGTAAGAATTTCGTATGAGATAAATGGTCTCGGTCATCCTCTCTTGTGCTTAGACGAAGACTCAGATCCAGCGATGAGCTTACAACCCCTTGATCATGACGTGGACAACCCTTGGCCAGATATTTGACCTGACCCTTTAATGGGTACATCCTGCCCTCGGTGATGGATAGAACGCCGCTCTCATGACGGTACTGGTCGACTTGCTGGGTGAAAGATGACGCTATGGATGATCCACAAGCCTTCCGTGGGCGATGAGATGGGCGCGCCTGAAAAGTGTTTCTTTTTTTTTCACGATCGGTGAAAGAAGGGCGGCACCGAGGGTGTCATCCATCTTTATATAAAGCGTTGAAGGGAGAGACGGCGGTCCCTTGATTCTACCAGTTCCTGATAGGCTACACTTTGATCATGGTGTGCTGTATCGTGCTGATGAGATTTTTGATTTTCTATAAGTTCATGCGCGCACGCCCACGCCCACGCCCACGCCCAGTATGTGTTGTTCTCCGAGGCCTCGGTAACTTAACGTTTTTCCTAAACATGTACATATTCTGGTGGAGTATGGGGTGAGGGGGGTGGGGGACCTGTTTTTACCCCAAAGATCCTTTCGTGGGAAAGACTTTCCTGAAAGTTTTATGGTCTGTCTGGTGAAGTCTTCGAGGGTCTTCACCTCCAAAGCCCCGGGTTGGGCCTAGGCTGTTGGATTGGGTCGTTGCTCGACACAAAACCTCGAGGTATTTCATCATCGGTGATAGCACTTATCCTTAAAGATACTCTGTAAGAGAATTCTAGCACGTCTCCCTTACAGGTATTCTGATGGATGAATCATAACACGTGTCTCATAAGGAATTTTGGTAGCGGTAAAATAGCACGTCTCCTTAGATACTCTGGTGGGAATTGCCTTTCGCACCTTGTTCATACTTATGTTCAACACAATCTGAACACGAGTAATCAACACATTCCATTGATATATAATATATATATATATATATATATATATATATATATATATATATATATATATATATATATATATATATATATATATATATATATATATATATATATATATAATTATTGATTTATGGAAGGTGTTGATTACATTCCTGTGCGGATTATATGTCGGCCATAAACAGTCTGATTAATCCATTGATCTATTTACGCATGAAGATCTTATGGTTAAAAAAAGTTTAGACAAAATTGGCTTCGAAAAAAGTGGCGAATTTGCTTTCCCTCAAGGCGACACAACAAAGTACATGTTATTCGCCGTGTTGTCGCTGAGTACCCCATAATTCACGGCGATGGGGTCGTATAAATGTCTCCCACCTAGAATGAAGGCCATGAAGAGACCTCGTACAGCAGCAGCGGGCCCGTTACCTCAGCGGTGTACAGGAACCACGGTGAACACCTCAACAAGTGTTCCCCTTCATTGTCCGTCTCCGCGAGGATCACTGGTACTCTCTCCTCTCCCCAAGCTGATATCAGCTGAGCGATGCAACGCCAGTGTTCTGACCAAACAGAACTGAACAAGCTCTCTTCCTCCCCTTTTCATGATACATCGCAGCTTGTCTAGAACCAACCAGAAGTATTTAAAAAACAGAAACATCACGGGTGATATTCATACGCAGCTGAGGCACAGCTTCTTCAAGAGCCTTTCTTAATGAATTATGTATGTATTTGTGTGTTTACTTCAGTTGGGAGAGCTGCCAGCCCCCAGGTGTGTGACTTGCGGGAAGTGTTTACCAACCAAACACCAGAATCACAACCCTCCGAATGACGAAATACGTTAAGGGATTGCATTCAACCCCTTGCTACTAAGTTTTTAATTCCTTTTTGACGTCAGAGAAGGGACCAGAAAGTCGATGCGAGGCAGCATCAGCTAGGAAGAAAACCATTTTTTTTTTATGCAAAAATTCTTCGTGTAATATTACCATCCCGGGTGCCTCTCTCAACCTTAATACTTTATAATTTTTTTTTTCACAGCAGTTTCCCATGGTCAGTGTAACAGCTGTGGGTTCTGACACCGACCATATCAGCGGGTGGGTAGGTCCCAGTGCCACAAGGCTTGACACCCAAGGCACGACCTCAGTCAAGGATAATGAATTCACCTCAACGGCTGGGTGCTTTGTCATCGTTGCCAGTGTAGCCGGAACTAACGTTGGTGTGGGTCTAAAAAAAAAAAAAAATCGTGACCATGTGGGGGTGACCCTTGGGTTCGATAGCTTGGCTATTAGGCCTTTGAATAGGAATCAGGTTAAAGGTACAGGCCATGACGCCCAAGGGTCGTACCGTCGTGCTCAGGGGGTATTACGGTCGTGCTCAAGGGATTGATATTATACGTGGGTGTTTGGGGGCGCAGGACCTGTTGCCTCCCTCTGCTACATAATTCACAAGCAGCCGTCGTCTGGGCGTGAGCGGGTGAGTAGATATGGCAACGCTGTTGGCGTCGGCATGGGAATGTTGCCTGTTAACACATGTTCTGGCAAATAGGAAACAGTGGATACGTTTGTTTGAATTCAACACGCTTTGCATCTTGAATGTTTCGCACATCTCATGTTAAGAATTTAGGTGCGTATCACAAGAGATGATAATTTGAAAGCGTGGCATAATTTCCTGAACAGATTATATCGTTTGCACGTTCTTCCGCGGGTACTAACTTGTTTTTCGTAATTGGAATTCTTATCAGCTCACTTTCAATTTTACCGGAATTACTCGCGTATTTCTTGTAATTTTATCAGCACTTTGACCATCCTTTTTTATCTGTAACGTTCCGTATTAGATTAACCATTTTTGTATGTGTTGTAGGTGCCTTTCCCTGTAGCCTATTCGATTACTCTTTATGATTGACTTCAGGAATAGCCTGTTTAACTTTCTCTTTCGTAACCTATTTGACCTTTCTGATACCGTGTTTGACCGTCACTCTCTCGTAGCTTCGCTGCGTGTTGTGATCAACCGGTCGCGTAGCCTATTTATCATTCACAGAGGTGGTTGTGTCGGTTCTCGTACATGTTTTCACGTCAGGCCGCCCTCTCCCTAACCCCTTTCCATTGTTGATTGGTCACAGCTGAGCACAGCTCCATAACTACTTCCTGCCCAGTCCTGGGACTTTCTCCGTGTCATCATTCGTGTGTGAATGTATGACGATGCTGTTATTTTGATGACTGAATTATATATTATTCACGGTTAATCCAACTGTTGGTGCTGCTGCCCTAGGGACTGGCTTAAGGCTAGGACACACACACACACACACACACACACACACACACACACATATATATATATATATATATATATATATATATATATATATATATATATATATATCGTTCATGAAATGGCTTTGATTAGGTCGCTCATTGACCCGTACCATCTCAGCAAACATTGACTTTGATATCAGAGACAAACATAAATATTCGTCGAGCAAGGAAAACGGTTTCGTGGAAGAATGCTTTGGTGGGTCCGTATTTAATTTACTCACTAGGATGGACGGGTGTTCCGTATGAATAAGAAATCAAGATCATGCGACCAGTTAGGGTGTACATTTTGGTACATTGTAACATACACTGCGTTCAGGTATTTTTTGCGGTGCATGCCGGTACGTCGAGTTGAGATTGGTTGTCGTGATAAGGCACGGACTTTCCGTCCGTTAGACGTATCGGAAGATATCACAACGTTGTTGATCCTAGGATAAGAACGTAAGTACCACGCGACACACCTCCCCTGCTCTCTTGCCAGAGTGGTGAGGACTCCAGGTATTGGCGTCGCTAATTTCCTGGTTTATGAAGTAGTGAGGCACGCCACCGCCACACCTGGTCTCTACGCCACAGACGGTAAATACTCTCGCTTGGGGTACTTCAGACCACAGAATTTTGATGTGTTTTCTGGGTGTGAAGCGCGGAAACTGAAAGTGAGAATGGTTTGTTGGAAGCGCTCTTACCGCACGTTCAGGGTTGTGCCTGTTAAGGTATCGTATCTAGGGAGGTAAATTATGTACAATTCCCTGGCCAGCCCCTGTGCATCCCTTTCTCCCTCCCTGGATGATGGAGGAGGGAAAGGAAGGGTGGTGGACGGTGTAGCGGAGACGTTGACGTCTAGTAAAGAGACACTTTTGATGGCCTGAGGGAAGTTACCAATGTCATCACATTGGTGTACTTGAGGAAGGAGGGCGGAAATGGGGGTGTTGGGAGGCGCCTCTATACGGGAATGGGGAAAAGTTCACTCATCTGCTTCTGCATGTGTTGAGTGGGTCTCTGTATTGCTTGTACTGGGGAAGCAGATGCTTAGCCTTGCGTTAACGCAAGAGGATCATTCGGTGGGGAGTCGTATCTTGTAAATGTTGTGTAGCATGAAACAAATTTGCATATGTTGAATTTGCATTATGTGGCTGAAAATAGTGGCAGTGCAGTTCAGCACTAATTGATTCTGCATGATGTTGCTAGGAATAGCTACAGTACAGTTTACTGAAGCTGGTATTTACAGCTGAAACATTTTCATGAAAAATTGTGATGTGATTTCTTTTTTTTTTTATGTATCCTGCCTGATGTGTTGGGGGATTCTGCTTCGCACGTGCAGCAGCTGAGGAGTAAGGTGTACCATACACCTGGTTGGGGGAGGAGGGAGGGAGGGTGGTAGTGGTAAGGAGGGGGTGAGGTGGGGTGGGGTTGGGGGAACCTCTGGACCACACATCTTTTAGGGATCAAGGGCCCGTCCTTTAACTTCCGTGACGGGGGATCTGGCGGTTTTATCCTACATCTGCCGCGGGGATTGAGGGGGGATCTTAACTGTAACTCAGGTGGATGTGGGAGTTATACAGCCACCTGGGGGGGGGGGGGATGAGGCGGGTCTGTTCTGCAGCTTCCGTGAGCGATGTTAGATTTGCACTCACGGGATTCTATATTGTACACGTAGCGGGAAGAGTAAGGGGCGAGGGTAGGGGAAAGAACTATTCCTGTAGGAGGTGAGGAGGCGTTGTCTGTCTCCTTCTAGGGGAGCCAGGAGGACCTGCTCCGCTCCAACGGCAGCACATGACGGCGTTCTGTTCTTCGTCTACCGGAAGAGGGAGGGAGTTGAGGGTGAGGAGCTCACATACACCTACAGTGAAGGGCTTAGGGGGGAGGGAGTGCGTCCTGCTACACAAGTGTGAGGGAGGGTACGTTCTCTTGCACACCTGCGGTTGAGTCACAGGTGTTGCCGGAGGTGAGAAGGGAGGTGTGGTAGACCAGTGGTCGAGGGGAGGGGAGGCCCATGGGGGTGGCGTGTATTGAGATGGGGTCACCCATCCCAGCCGACCTGGCCACATGTGTTGATACTGTCAGCTGATTTGTGTACACAGTGAGTGACTCGACGACTTATCCAGTCTCCACTGTATGCTCGCATGTATATAACTCATCTCTTGTTACACTCGATTGTTTGCAGTGTAGCACTGAGAGGTATGGCTATCATACACATTGAGGAAAAAAATAATACGATAGTGGGGTATCATTTATCAGCGATAACTGGTAAAGATAGCAAAGAACAGACTTCTTCCTGTTCAGTGAACATGGAATGTTTTGTCAAGAGCCACGTACTGGGTTCCCATTGACTGACAGTTTGTGCAGTCATTATTGACCTTACTCAAAGGGGTCATGTCAGAAACCAAGCCAGTCATACCCAGGGGTCGTACGTTCCGCTGTGCTCAAGGGTCGTACCGTCGTTCTCAAGGACTTACCAAGACTGATATGTTTATCACTGGACCAAACACCCTCATCCTCCGGGGAAGCCAGTGACGGGATAGTTCTCAGCCTGAGCACCAGGGGCGCCCACGTTGAGTCTTGCGGATGATTATATATGCAGATGACGCTGTATGGTGCTGATTAGATTAGCTTCACATAGACTTCAAATAGTTCCACCTTAGGGAAGGATGATTAGAAGGCGGCATCTGGAGGAAGATGATCTTATGATGTGGTGTTGCCTTGTTCATGTAACAGAATTTAGATATGTGGTGAATTTATCTTCACGATGCAACCAGCAAGATCACATTTGGGTTATCATGACATGGCAGCCAATAAGACTGCATTGGAGTTATCTTCACATGGCATCCAAATAAGACCACATAAGACTTATTTTCATGACAGTCAGTAAGATCACATCAGAGTTATCTTCACGTGGCAACCAGTACAACTTTATTTTCACATGGCAACCAATAATTAGTTATCTTCACGTGGCAACCAACAAAGCCACACTTGAGGTGTCGTCACTTGGCAATCAATAAAAGACAACATTAGGCTTACGTTCCTGTTTCCGCTCGAGAGTCACAAATGAAATCAATTGATCGCCAGCATCCAGGCCGCCACACACCACCTCATTGATTTTCCATCGCTGTAGCCGGCCGTCGAGGAGAATACAATAACACGATGAACGGAGTCATCAGAATACAGGCTTCAGGTCATGTTTTATCATGTGATCGCTCAAGACTTTCTTCTCGCCACCTCAAGCAGGTCATACACCACACCACAACCCTCTCTCTCTCTCTCTCTCTCTCTCTCTCTCTCTCTCTCTCTCTCTCTCTCTCTCTCTCTCTCTCTCTCTCTCAAGGCCTATCATGCTGCAGCATGTCCCTTGAAACGGCTGTTTGAAGTCACTGTTTCATTAATTTCTTTTTGAGGTTCCCCAAGGACGGCACTGGTAGAGAGCTCCTCCTCTGTTTTGCTAAGATTCTGTGGGCTCCTGTGATAGCTTAGTTGACGGAGTTCATCTGTTGCATTTATATATTCCTGTGTAACCAGGACTGACTTCACAATATTTTTGTTTTACCGTTAGAATAATTCAATTGTGAGTTATGTGTTTTCTGGACGGTTACTGCTGTGTCTGATGTCGCTACTGATATATGTGGTTCTGTCAACAGTCATGAATTCATTGTCGGTAAAGAGCCCTGGCGGGCCCGCCATCTTCGGCCCAGGTGTTGGGAAAGTTTTGTTTCTCAACTTTGGCCTGATGAGAAGGGCGTTGTACACTTCCCCACCCAAACGCTCGCGTTGTGAGAAGAATTCTTCTCCGGCCATTAGAGGATAGTTTATCTAGGGTACGTATAGTGCTTTGAGGGCTTGTTCTTTTTTTTTTTTTTTCTATTTCTCTGTCATATCACGAAAATGAATTGTTAAGCCTCGACTTCTGGTCCATGTATGTTCTCTTGCTCGAACAATTAGTGTCAGTTCCTCAGAAGGTCTGGTGAGGCTCAGCAGGATCCCCTGAGGTTCGTCCATCCAGTACAACAGTTATTTTAATTAGTTAACTGTACCACAACGCGCGGCGTGGCGTGGGCAGGATGTTACTAGCACCCAGCGAACAAATGTACAGGTATGTATGGAAATCAGCTCAGTCTGCCTCCATCATTGTTCCCTCACAATACCCGGGTCCATATCCCAGCCTCCACCATTGTATCTTCAACCATACCCCCACTGTTGCTCCTGACGCTATTACCATCATCATGCCCGAGCCATTGTCACACCGCTTACATCAGCCTACCATCATTCGTAGCGTAGTCATCACGTCTTCACTGTGAGCTGTGGCGTGGCTTCCATCCAGACAAGTGTAACGGTTAGCCTGAGCCAGAACTTTCTACATACAAGTCTCGTTTCTAAGCCTCACTTACAAAGTGCGGGTCTAATGCTTAGGTTCATCCAGAGCTTTACATTTTACTTGAACGGTTCCAAAGGTTAGGTTCATCTTACAGCTTCCAGTAATGGTTACGTTGTAATGGTTACGTTCGGCTATATGTTTTCCTTGTACTAGGGCGAGTGTAACGGTTAGGTTCATGTGGAACTTTGCATGTATGTACGTGCCAGTCTTAGTCGTACTGACGAGGGATCCTTAACTGGCGCTTGTAATACCCCCTCTCAGTCTTTAATGATGGAAATATCATCCCATTCAAGGAAATGATTAGCCATGTACGATGAGAAATTACAATATATGTATATGAGAATCTCTCTTATCTCTGGTGAGTCTGTGCTGTATCGTAATGGAGTCATGGATGGACCAGTGGTATTTCGAGGAAGGTGCAGCCAAGAACGTGTCGCCGGACACTTGAGTTCGAGGTATTCCAACCCCTCGAGCACGACGACGAGAGCGACGGCTCCCTGGGCTGACCCCACCCTCGAGGGTAATAATGTCAGAGGTCACGCCGTCGTACTCCCCCCCCAAGTTGGGTCGCACAGGCGACTGTGCTGGAGGAGCTCGTGTGTTATTCTTCCGCTTTGTAAGAAATAAGAACAAATATTTGGATCAGAAGTGAAGTTCATTTTTATTCTGGAAGGCAGGAACAAGATAACGAAAGACCGGGATGAAAGATTCAGATGGCAAGGCCGCCAGCGTGTGTGTGTGTGTGTGTGTGTGTGTGTGTGTGTGTGTGTGTGTAGTTGATGGGTGCTTGGTGGTGCTTGGGGTGAGGGAGGGAGGTGAGAGGCCAAGCTAGGAGCCAGGCTAGTCGTAAGCTGGTTGCAGCTGCCGACGCGTCACGTTACTACCTCTTACTCCATCCAGTTACTGTTATTACGACCCTCCCACCACCACGGTCACTTCCGACCTCCCACCACCACGTCCACTACGACCACTCCCACCACCGGTCACTACGACCCCCTCCACAACCACCGGTCACTACGACCTCCCACCACCACGGTCCACTACGACCTCCCACCACCACGGTCACTACGACCTCCCACCACCACGGTCACTACGACCTCCCACCACCACGGTCACTACGACCTCCCACCACCACGGTCACTACGACCTCCCACCACCACGGTCACTACGACCTCCCACCACCACGGTCACTACGACCTCCCACCACCACCACCACAAAAACTCCTGTACTACCCTTTGTAACCTCAGCCACCGGCGGACGGACGACAGTACCAGGAGGGAGGGTACTGATGGTGTTATGAGGGAGGTGGGGCTTGTATTGATGGAGGAGGAGGAGGAGGAGGGAACCGTACTGATGGGGGACGGGAGGGAGGGAGTTGTGTGCTGTACTGATGGAGGAGGGAGGGTAGTGTGGCCTTTACAGATGGGAGGGAGTCATCACGATGGAGGTTTAGGATCAATATGGCAGACTCCAGAGGGTTGGTGGGGGATGTGGGGGGAGGAGACCAGTCCCTGCCGACACATATTTATTTTAAAGGATATCGTTGCCGCTTGTGTGTGTGTGTGTGAGAGAGAGAGAGAGAGAGAGAGAGAGAGAGAGAGAGAGAGAGAGAGAGAGAGAGAGAGAGAGAGAGAGAGAGAGAGAGAGAGAGTACATGGATACTGGCCATCAAAATGCCCACGGTTCACACTGTCCCAGCTGCAAGAGTAGGGGGGACCTGAGGTTCTGAAATTTACGTATATCTTTTACCCTCACCTCTCTCTCTCTCTCTCTCTCTCTCTCTCTCTCTCTCTCTCTCTCTCTCTCTCTCTCTCTCTCTCTCTCTCTCTCTCTCTCTCTCTCTTATATTCCCAGTGGTCATCCCCGCCTCGGGCGCGATGCCTCCCTATTCTCCCTCCCTCACGAGATGTCTTGCCCCGCTCTTTCTACCGTCCGTCCGTCAGTGCGTCCATCCGTGCGTCGTACATTTACCTCGCCAGAGCTTCTGCCACTCTAGCGAGGCTGGTGAAATTCACGGGTCTGCTTACTGCGTACTTCGCCTCATTTCGCTGTAAGTTAAAAGTTATCTCTCTCTCTTTTTGGTTTCTATGGGGTTTATCAGCTGTATGATAGGACCAGTCTGGGTTCAAGGGATGATGTAGCCTTAAGCTCAGTATGATACGGATGATAGACGGAGTGTTGGCGTGATTCGGGATGGTGGAATCCAGGCGAAAAACATAATCGACAGAGGAGATAGTTGAGTGTTTGTAAGAGAGAGAGAGAGAGAGAGAGAGAGAGAGAGAGAGAGAGAGAGAGAGAGAGAGAGAGAGAGAGGCAAAAATAGATAAAGAAGGAACAGGAGAAAGTGATGGAGAGCAACAGTGAATTCGATAATGAGAAGACACAAGAGGTCGTGGGAAATCCACCTTTGGTCCATGACGAGGTAGGTAGGATCCTGAAGTCCGTATGTACTATACACATACGGAGACACGGGTCGTGGAGCTGAAGGAGGAGGAGGAGGAGGAAAGGAAGTTGAGACAGAGGAGTGATGGGTCCTGTGGTGTCTGGGTGCTGTCTGCGCCCTCCACGCACACCCTTGGGTGGCTGGCTCGTGTGTCGTTGATCTATTCCTTCTTGTACCCGCAAGTGACACAGGGATCGATACCCCACTCACATTACCCTGGGATAAGCCTCCCTTGCTCCGCTCCCACGATAATACTCCCCTCCCACTCATTCTCATAGGCTCATCCTGTCTACAACCCCACAACCCCAACCCATGCATCTCCCTCCCTTCCTCCCCACTCGCTGTCTTCCCCTCCCATTGTCAACCCCATTAACACATCCCCCATCATCTCCCTCTACACACACACACACACACACACACACACACACACACACACACACACTCACTCTCCTTCCTCTCTCACCGCCTCCATCACCGGGGGGGAGAGGGCCTTAAAGAGGGAGGGTTGAGCTACTGGCGTCGGGGCCTCTACTGAGAGGTTATAGAGATCACCCGAGCCTCTCTCTCTCTCTCTCTCTCTCTCTCTCTCTCTCTCTCTCTCTCTCTCTCTCTCTCTCTCTCTCTCTCTCTCTCCGGGGAAGCCAGACGAGGAGGCCGTGTCAGAGTCCGCGGGAGGTGGAGAGAGGGTGGGGGTGGGGTTGGGAGTGTGGGATGGGGTGGAGGATGTTAAGTGAGAGATGAAAGTCCGGAAATCGAGTAACTTGAGTGTGGTTGTCAACTGTTGGTGGGAGTTGGTAGCGGCCGACTGTGGGCGTCATTGTCGTACGTGGGAGAAGGAAAACAAAAATTTAGACGCAGAGGTGGGAGAGTGGTAAACAAACATGACTGGGAGTGTGTGTGTGTGACGTGGCGTTTGTTTACCCTGTTGGTTTACGTGTTCAGGTGTACATAGTGGTCCATACCCACGTTTGTTGGTTTACATGTTCAGGTGTACATAGTTCATATCTACGTTTGTTGGTTTACAAGTTCAGGTGTACAATTGTTATAGTTCACACTTACGTTTGTTAGTTTACAGGTTCAGGTTTACATAGTGGTTCACACCTACGTTTGTTGGTTTACATACTCAGGTGCACGTAGTGGTTCACATGTATACATAATGTATGTAGTTTTATACGCACGCTCTAGTACCCATGATGAATCATACTTGCACGTGAGGGTAGTTGGATACATACCCTTTAATAGAGTTGTTACATAAAGGTGCGCGCGTGCGGACACACACACGCGCTAGATGAGGGCTCCAGGAGTGTTAAAACTCCCTTCTCTCATGGGACAAATAGGTAATCACATACACGAATATCGTCTATAACTTCTTCATTTATTTACGACCAGTCTTAACTTTTGTCCAAAATTTTCCTTTGGGGGTAATATTTTCCCCTCCAGTTAACGGGTTGAGTTAGTGGAGAGATTGTTGTCTGTCTGGCTTGGAGTCTCTCCCCCCCCCCCCCCCCGCCACCTTCCTAAGATTATGTCAGTAAACTGAACGCGGCCGACGGCTACCGTGAGACATCGTGGCGCCAGACGGGTCCGTTGTTGTTAGCCAGGGGCTGGCTGACTGGCTGGCTAGCTGGTCGTTCTTGGGCACAGCTGGTCATGGGGATGAAATAGACCCCCCGTTTGGTGATTGATCGATGGCGGAAGACTTCCTTGATGGAGAGAGAGAGAGAGAGAGAGAGAGAGAGAGAGAGAGAGAGAGAGAGAGAGAGAGAGCTTCCGTTCCCACGAGTTGTTAAGAGAACAGTTACGCCCAAGATCATGTTGGTGGAGGGAGTCGTAACTTCGTTCCAAGCTGGTAAAGACAGATGGCAGATCGGCTCTCCTCCTCCAACGAGTTGGTGTACCATGGATGGAAGATTGAAGGCTGGTGGCGCCCCTTCCCTCCCGCTTGAAAGTTGATGTAACTCCTGCAGAAGGCGAGCAGAAGTGGCAAACGGGACGGTTTGATCAATACCCAGCACCTGAGACGACCTCGGTCAACCTTACCGCTCCAGGGAAGGTACTCTGACTCCCCTTGTACTGCTGGGTTACCCCCCAGCACCTACCTCCTAGGCTTCCTTCAGCACTGCTGGCCTACCCTAGTACCACCTTCCAGCCCACCCCCCACGTACTGCTGAGCCATCGCATCACCAGGCTAGACTAGGTTCCCTCGTGCTACTGGACCATCTCTTACTACCCCTTCCACCCGCAGCCTATCCTCCATCTTACGACCGGTGGTAAACTCTTATCAGCTTCGTCTTCTGCAAAGCTCTGGTCTCGCACTCTGGTAACGGGCAAGTTTGAGCAGCGTCTCATTCGTCACGATTTGTGACGTGTCAGAAAGGATAATTCCTTGTAACTTTGGGTTCATGAAATCCTACGAAGACATTTGAAAAAAAGACCCTGTTTTAACCATTTAGATAAATGTTGTCTAGATTCCATTCTGAGGATTCGTGATAGACATATATGCCGCACGAGTCAAGATTATTATCATTATTATTATTATTATTATTATTATCTATCCCTGTGGATAGGGGATTAAGAATACTTCCCACGTATTCCCTGCGTGTCGTAGAAGGCGACTAAAAGGGGAGAGAGCGGGGGGCTGGAAATCCTCCCCTCTCGTTTTTTTTTTTTTTTTTAATTTTCCAAAAGAAGGAACAGAGGGGGCCAGGTGAGGATATTCCAAAAAAGGCCCAGTCCTCTGTTCTTAACGCTACCTCGCCAACGCGGGAAATGGCAAATAGTTTAAAAGAAAAAAAGATTATTATTATTATTATTATTATTATTATTATTATGAATATTTTTCGAGAGGTAGAGGTGAGCAGCCATTCAGTTAGCGCAATGGTCACTAATATGATCAACGCGTATTACCGATAATAATGTAATTGTCACCTCTCGACACTGGTTCACTCATCAGACCTGTCAAACCAACACTACGCTCTAGTGACTTAACCTAACCAAAGTTAGGAAATGAGCATCAGTAGTGTACTGTAACAAGTCCCCACAAATCAGGTTGGCTTACTGCTTAAAGTTTATACTCAGTGCTAAGTCAGTCCAGCACTGACACTCAAAAGACGTGGAAATGGTAGTTCTTAGCAGACACACACCGGGGTCTTGTTTGGTTGTTTACTGCTCCTCCTTCCCCAGTTACCGCCGTGGTGTCTTAATCATAACATTAACTTACCACTAATTACACTATGCGACTTTGCAACTCATAATTATGATCCTAGATGAAATATTCTATTTGGCAGGTTAAGTGTGTAATGTCGCCCAACACTAGAATGTCATTAATTAACTTTTCATTTAACAGTTGTCAGGAAAACATTTCAGTGTCCGTTTTCACTGGATAGCCACGACTTCTACTTCGAATATATCATTATTCTTATAATTCAACTCTTCTTTAACAACAATAGATATACTGTATTTTTCTGAAATGAAAGTATCTATGATAGAAGAATGATGATGTTTGATTGATTAGAGGGATGCGTTACTTGGAAATGTAATGAAATGCACTGAAACCCTTAAGAACACTGGCCATACTTTTGCATTGTATTCATGTAATAGATATCGTATAATTACTTTGTTTTACTAACCAGGGCTCTTATTTATTTTTTTATTATGTGAACTATAGAGTACTATGATTACTGACTCAGGCTTTTGAGCTAATTTAATGCTAAAAGATAGACTAGGACTTGTTGAAAAATGTTTCCACTAACGTGAACATGTGAGGGAGTCTGCGTGTTGTGTCTAAGGGTAGGTAAGTGTGAATGTCTTGTTTCTTGCTGTACTTGCTTACTAGCAACGTATACTCTCGAACTGAGGATGAATTTATCGATTGTAGTACTATAAGCAACAAAAGACATCAGATGATAAAGGTATGAATGCATAACATTCATGGTTTAAATAAACCTGATCGGTGTATGTTGGTATGGGATGTAAACATCACCGCCATTTGCAAAAGTTCTGGTCGCAATCAAGACAAACTTCTGCCAGACTTGTGGAAGCTTAGAGGTTATAAATGTTGTTAGAATGGATAAAGCGCTGAAGGTGAACGTGTCTCAGTTTTGGTAAGTAATAGTAAGGATGCAGTAGTCAATGTTTGTTTACAAAACGATGGACTTTAAATGGGAGGACTTTAAACGTGTCTCCTCGACTTTAAACATGGCGTCAGATATGCATAGCCATCAATTTAGGCTCATTTATGAACTTTTCACTCAGATTTTTCCTACGTTTTCATGAATGGTAGGTAAATGTTTCTTCTTCCAAACTGATATAAGACCACACCATAACATTTTAATTTATTCATACATTACGTTCCAGGTATTTGATAATAGCAAAGATACTGCTATTGCTACTAATGATAATGATTAACCTCTTAAGTACGAGGGTACAGTTCTTGGATATGACGGACCAGACGGACCATATTTTAGCATTTATTTAAAAGGAAAACTTAAGAACTGAAAATTAACCTTGCATATCCTTAAATCATAACCTTTGAAATCATCGCTGCAAGTTGGATTATGTTTTTATGGGTTGCAACTGCATTTTTATTTAACATTTATTCAGCATTTATTCAGAAAAAGAAAAACTGAAACTAAAATTTTTTTTGTTAAATGAAATTATCACCTCTGATGATATAAAGTAAGTTTTCTTGATAAGAGAAACAAAAAAAGAATACATAAGAAACCAAACCTAGCGTAGCTAACTTTGCTTGATTTTTTTTTTTTTTTTAAATATTCGCTTCAGGTTAGATAAGGTAGAGCTTACTAAGTTTGAATTACCTTTATTTACAATAGTAATAAATAAAACCTTATGTAGCATAACGTTAGCTAATAATCTATGAGATGATCACAGCAGGGTAGATTTGTTGGTTTTATTGGGTTGGAATCTTTTTCCATGCTTATCATACAAAAGAAGAATATGAAATCCAATCCGACCTAGCCTAGCATTATCTAAAACTCTTTCAAATTATTAGCCCAAGTAAAATAATGTTCCACAAACTATAAAGAATACATTGATAAGATTTTTACTAATGGTAGCTTGAAGGTGGGGAATTTTTCACCTCATATATCAGTATTTGATTATTTTCCCCGTTCCTCACTGGGACTGTTTTGGACATTGTCCGTACTCGTGCACACATTCATATATCTATCTATCTATCTATCTATCTATCTATCTATCTATCTATCTATATATATATATATATATATATATATATATATATATATATATATATATATATGTTTTCTTTCTCACCCCTAAGACGGGAAATGTTACCGGGTCATCATCGTGACTCACAAAAGCTGTGTCCGTTTGTGCATTTCATGGCCCTGAATATTTGTCACTTTTTATGTCCGGGACTGTCATCGGCAGTGCCAAACCGACAGGCATAGACCGTTCCTCATGTCTCGTGACTGTCACCTTATGTTATGGCATAATGTCCTCAAAGTCGATTATGCTAATGGCCGGAGCACATTCTGCATTGCTGATGCGTAAAGCATTATTGTGTTGTAGAGTATAAAGGACTATAAATGTATTGTGATATATATATATATATATATATATATATATATATATATATATATATATATATATATATATATATATATATATATATATATTAGAAAATCACAACAAACTTGAAGTTCATATATGCAGAAACCACAAGGAAAAGGAAAGAGCGCTTTCGTGATTGTGATGACGGATTTCGCCTCTCTGACCCTTGGAGAAATTGTTATAGTCTCTGTGATCAGCAGAGCTCTATAAGAGTTTGGTTGGAAGGTGATTGTATTAGCTCCTTACTTCCAGCTTGACGGTACGACCCCTTGAGTACGATGCCTTGACTAATGACCTAACCTTAAACGGTCAAGTCACAAAGGCCAGGCCTTCAGGCTATAGGGTAGCCCCGTTATGCTTAATGGGTAATGGGTGTAAACATTTGGGTGTTTATTCTTCGTTTGTGTAGTTGACTGTGTTCATATACGAGAGAGAGAGAGAGAGAGAGAGAGAGAGAGAGAGAGAGAGAGAGAGAGAGAGAGAGAGAGAGAGAGGATGATTACCAGCATGGTTACTAGCCATTCATCACAGCAATTAGCACAGCCATGTCGGCCCAAATGTAACAAGGGGGCCCAACAGTTTAACGCTATACCTCGCCAATTACCTTTTCCGGTATTTTGGGAGCCTATTTCCCGCTATCATATATATATATATATATATATATATATATATATATATATATATATATATATATATATATATATATATGTTACGACTATCATGATCGAAACTAAAAGGCATGAAAACAAACATACGAAGCAAGTTCTCTGTCGTCTGGTATTACTGAAATTATTACAATTATGTTGGAATGACATACATATTCGTGTTATATTAATTGCCAATTTTGTTATTTTAGTA
This sequence comes from Panulirus ornatus, assembly GCF_036320965.1. NCBI lineage: Eukaryota > Metazoa > Arthropoda > Malacostraca > Decapoda > Palinuridae > Panulirus > Panulirus ornatus. The sequence goes on from NC_092237.1 coordinate 4,817,666, forward strand.
TACAATTTTTGCTCATATTATTTTAATAATATACAGTTATAGTCGCGCTTTTTGTTTAGCTTGAAAATTATTCTGGGCTGCCGGCAACTACTTCCGACTAGGCTTCTCTGGTACTGTGATGTTATCCTGTCAGACTAATGCTGGTGGTAATTTGGCGTCATGCAAGGTTGTCTGGTACGCGCTTTCATTAAGCACAAGTCTTAAACTTCGTTGGCAGCGGTCCTCGCCGTAAACGTTCTCCATTATGCACATTACACAGAGGTATTTGTGGAGAGGCTGGGCGGGTAATAGCGCATTGTGCTAATGTTAAGTCTAAGCTCACCTCTTCGTGTGGGTAATTGTGTAAGGTGGCAGGTGTTTGCGTGCTGGTTGCCGTGTGCCCTATGTATATGGTTGAAGGTCGAAAGCTGTGCTGTCACATACCCAGTGGTCGTACAGTCGTGCTCAAGGATAGTCTAGTCGTGCTCAAGGATCGTGTCGCCGCTGTCGTCCCGTCGTGCGGGAGTAATTTATGTACATAGGTAGTCTGGCCTTTCTTATGGAGCTTCTCGTAGAAACCAAAACTAAGAATTCATGGTCGCAACAGCTCATGTGCAGTCTGCGCTGCCAACTGCGCAGGGACAGGTCACTCCCGGAACGTTTCCGTGTTGTGTACTCTTCCTTGCGAATGGGTTAGGTTAGGTTACAATGTTTCCTCACGATGCGCAGAGGAGATGCGTAGTGATTGATGAAATTGGGCCGTAATTTATTATTGGTGAATTTATTAATCAAGTTTAGCTCAGGTTAAGTTACATTTACGGTAAGGAGGGTGCCACCATCTCATGTTAATAACTTATGCATGACTGAATGACTTTTGTTTGGCTATTTATATTAAGTTTTGGGCTGCCATATATGTGTTAAGTATATTTCTATGTGCATAGTGATAAGCTGGAATATAGATGTTCAGACGGAGCAGTGGAATGTGGTTTTGGTTCTTATGGCCGACTTGGAAACACCTCCCGACATCTCACCTAATTTATGGTGAAGTGTCTGTGAATTAGATAAGAGTGAAAAAAAGATATGAATATATGGATCAAAGGATCACGAAAACTGTTCTAAAGATTCACTCCCAAACAGCCAGAGGGAATTAAACTTCATCCTAGATTTAATTATAAAGTTGGAGCGACAGTTGGAGTCTTGGCTGCGTCAGGTGAAGACGTCAAAAATGTACCTTGATGTAAAGTTTTGGTGCCTGAAGCGACGTGTGTGTGTGTATGTGTGTGTGTGTGTGTGTGTGTGTGTGTGTGTGTGTGTGTGTGTGTGTGTGAGTGAGCGCGCACCCACTGTGCCGGTATGTGTGCGCGTGTACTTTGGAATTGTTAGGGTGAGGGAATGCTTGAATAAAAGGAAAAGAACAAGAATTGTGAGAAAAATAAAGTTATAAGACGGATGGTGGGAGGCAAGACTGGTGGCGTGTAGCCAAGAGTCAAGAGACTCACGGTGACACCTGGCACTACCCAGCCTCCTGACACAGCTGGAGTGTCATGACACCTGAGGCAGGTGATGCCTGGCACTACCCAGCCCCCTGACACACCTTGAGTGTCACAACATCCTTTGGATGCGGACGGCGTGTGTCGGAGGGGTAAAGTGCGTCCCGATGTATACATGCGGCAGAGGGTAATGTTGGCCACCTTTAGCCTCGGCCAAGAATGTTACGAGTCATAGTTACGAAACTTGATAGGAGAGGCTTTCTGATAGGTGCCATAACTTCATATTACGTAAATTATTAACGTTTGCATCACATCCCACACTTAGTGTGATCATGGACTTCCCAATACCTTTTATAAAGAATATGTTCTCGTTCGTACCGGAACAGCCAGTCGTCATATTGTTCACCGGAGAACAAGTATTACACTATGTCCCCCCTCCCTGATTTTTGCCTGAGGTCTTCGTCCTTGACTGGAGTTAGACAACAGCGTTGCATCAGGAGGTCTATTGAGCCTGGTAGCATGGAAGTGCATAAAGATATTAGATTCCTGCACGCACACATTCTTGGAAGTCTGTGTCTTGGGTAGAGGTAAAGACCGGGAGGCGGGTGTAATCACCGGCCAGTGATAACGTAAGGTGTAATCCGTGGCCATGATCCGGGCTTGTGCGTGGTGTATATATAATGGGCGGCCTGCGTGCCTCGGGTTAATCTATAAGCAACAAACACGAGCGTCTTTGTGTGTGTGTGCTCGAGGATGGCGCCCGGTGTCGCCGTCAGCCTTTGGACTCTCCCCCCCTCGAGCACGGAGGAACAACCCTTGTGTACGACCTGACGACCCTTGGGTACGGTGATCTGGCCATTTCGTCTGATCCTTAATGTTCAGGTTACACGCCTGGCCGCTACACACACACACACACACACACACACACACACACGGGTCGTGCTCTAGGTTTCGAGGCTGAACCTTGATATGATTATGTGGTGGGGTTGTTGAGGCTTGTTTGGTAGTGGGTCTACCCTGCAAAGGACAGTGGCACGTGTCACGTCTTCCCTCCAACACCAGGCCAATTCATGGGTGGCCCAGATTACTATGCTGGTGGGGCAGGTGGGTAAGATGGTTAGGGTTGAGGGATGATGGCGGGAGTTGCTGGGGATGGTGATGGTGGTGATGGTGGTGGTGGGGGCTAATGGTGTTGGAGACTTGTTGGATGACTCGTCTCGTGTTGACGATGATGATGATGATGGTGATGGTGTTGTTGGGGGTGTGGTGTAGGATTCCATTATGGCTGGGTGTGAGTGGGGTTAAGGAGCGGTTGTTGTAATGGTATTCCAGGGATTAACGTGCGTTTTTTTTTTTTCTACGTATGGGAACAACGCTGTAGCGATGATGATGCTCGATGGAAGGAAACCATGGGCAATGTTTCCTCATATCTCTCCTGTGGGTGTGGAGACCGAGAACCGAGGCGATCACATCTCCAGGGAACGCCTTCTGGGTGTAGGGAATAGAAAAAAAAAAAGATAGGATGAAAGACTTACCGTTTTGTGAGGTGATCGTGTGTCGCTGGTGTTGTGGCAGCGAGCCAGGCGACGTCCCATACATCAGGCGGTGGAGGAGGCGAACTCTCGTGTTGGTATGATTGATACATCACGTACCTTCAGGCGGGACGGACGGACGGACGGACGGCCCACTGATATATGTGCTGCTTATTGCCCGGACGGGTGTGTGTGTGTGTGTGTGTGTATCTCAGTCTCGTTGGTTGGTTTTGGGTCCCCTTCTTCTACCCCTAGGGAGGAAGGAGAGGGGTTCGAATCCTCTCCTGTTCATTGTGTGTCCTGAAGCTCAGCGCCAGAATTACTTCACCATCGCATCTGCATTTTTCTCTTCTCAGTTTTCCAGCCAACTTACCGTACCTTAACGAAATGCTTAAACGTAAGCGAAACGAAGCAGAGCGGCCGAGTTCCGATGTCGTAACTCCAACCACTTCGTAAGTTATATTGGTCGTAAACTGAGGGTTAATGATGGTTGCTGTCGGGGGTGACTCTCTCGTCCCTCGACCTGAGGGAGAGATGTAGGAGGGAGGGCGACTGGCTGTCGGAGGAGGAGGTGGTGGTGATGGTGGTGACTACGAGAATTGGCCGAAGTTATGGTAGGACGAGGTTGTGACGTATTAGGACGTAGTTGGGATGCATGAGGACATGATCATGTGTGAGGACGAGGTTGTGACGTATGAGGACGTGGTTGGGATGTATGAGGAAATGATCATGACGTGTGAGGACGTGGCTGGGACGTATGAGGATGTGATCGTAAGGCTGCTGGTACATGACCAAATACGACCAGTGTTGAGGTGAGCCTTAAGCTGGACACACACACACACACACACACACACACACACACACACACACACACACACACACACACACACATTCCCCCCTCACACCCGCCCACACATCCCCCTTCTCGCCCACACATATATCCCACACACACATCATTCCCCTCGGCCCCCCCACTCACGCTCATACACACATCCAACCCTCACGCCCACACTCACATTGCTTTAGACACCATAGTTCTCCACACCCAGCTGCTGCAGCAGTGAGCGAGATGTCTGTAGACGTAGCACTTTACGTCACCTCATTACTGCATGTGCCAGCTCCGTGTATCAATCGGGTGCCGTTCCTTCGTGAGCTCCATGTTTTGAGCCTGTCTGGCCACCGCAGAATGACTCGGGCTGTAGAAAACCGGGTATATGTAAAAGACATCGAGGATGTAGAAACCAGACATGAGGAGACAGGTGTAGGACGCAGGCAGCAGGCACAAGGGCATCTAGGGAGTAGAAAACAGGTATAGACGTACAGAAACCGGGTATAGAGAGAGAGAGAGACATTTAGGATGAAGAGGTCATACTTAGAGAGAGACCTGAAGGGTGTAGATGCCGGGTTGAGAGACGAGGAGATTCAAAAGTTTGCTTTGCATACAATGGCTTTGGAGGGTGGGCGACCCACACTACGGAAGTGGAGGCAAAGTGACCCGACGGAAGACTGGGGTGGGGGAGTGGGGGGATTTGGGGAGATATGGCTGTTTGCCTCCCCTCTTACACTGTGTGGGGGGAGGGGAGGGAAGCTGGAGATGGGGCTGGGGGTGTAGGGGAGGTGATGAATGGCTCTGGGAGGAAGGGAATGCTGGTAATATGAAGGGGCGAGGCCGATATATATATACATATCACCATGGGAAGGCAAAGTGCAGCACTTGACACCAGCGCCACCAGGCACCGTCCTCAAGAACTAACATTTCGCTTCATACGCCTTACTTAACGTTTACGTTCGCCGCAATTAAAGCCAAGTGAGTGTTGGGTAGATGTGTGGGCAGGGGGTGGGTCGGTGGGTTCCAAGAAGCCCTGGGTTGTTGGCCAGTGGGCCTCCGGTTGTAAGTTGTGGGGTTGTGTGCTGCGCATTCGCTCCCGTTCATTACACATGTAATTTCTGTACCCTCATTGCTCCTCCCTCCAGACACACACACACACGCAGGCATGCACGCACGTAGGCACGCATGGCGCATTGCTGGATAAAATGGAAGTTTGGGGGGAGGGAGTTAGGGAGTGTTAATTTCTTGACCTGGTTAGGGGGTTGGTTGTTAGGGGTTAGGGTGTGGGATGTGCATGACGTGTTTATGTGTGTGTGTGTGTGTGTGTGTGTGTGTGTGTGTGTGTGTGTGTGAGCGAGTGTCCGGGAAAGCATGTTGATTGCCGTCATGAAAGTGAAGGTTATATTTGTGTGTGTGTGTGTTTACGTTTTTTAAATATGATTCGTCACATTTTAGATTAATTTTGATTTCATTTTCATATTTATTTTTAAGTTTTAATTTCATTTGATTTTTTTTTCGTTGTCTTCCACGTGATGGCCTCAGTTGCCCTGCATACCCCCGTCTGCTGTTGTGTAATTTCTACAATATTGCACCATGAACTCATTCTTTATGATGATTTAATTATGTGTTCTATGTTTTTTTCCTTAGAATTGTGGTTTGCATGTGCTGGAGAGGGCGCTGTCTGACGGTACGGTCGTTGAGCACGACGGTACGACCCTTGAGCTTGACGTCACGACCCTTGAGCTTGACGTCACGACCCTTGGCCATAATGGCCTGCCGTTTGGCTCGACTGTTAAGGGTCAAGCCAAAGGCCAGGGTCACTTTACCCGAGGATCATGTCGTGCTCATTGGACGAGCCGTCGTGGAGAAGGGCCGTACCGTCGTGCTCAAGGGTCATACCTATTGGTTGAGAGGATTCGTAGAGGTGGTTTTATAAGGAAGGTGGATGAGTGGAATAGTTAGGTACTATATTAAAAGAGTGAATGTTGACGGTATACAGAACTTTGGAAATTCGTATGACGGAGCGAGTTTAATAAGTTGGTGCCCAGCGAGCGTAGAACTTCATCCCCGGGCATCACAAATAAGGCAATGACACACCCACGCTAAATGCTGTCCAGCTCGTTAAGTCCCCCTTCCCGGGTAGTTTGTCCAGATGGTGACGGATGTTGTTGAGAGGTTGGCTCTCGTGGAGAGAGAGAGAGAGAGAGAGAGAGAGAGAGAGAGAGAGAGAGAGAGAGAGAGAGAGAGAGAGAGACCTACTGCGAAGTGATAAGGTGAGAGATCCATTATAGATGACACACTATCGCTTGCGAGATAACATCCCCTTCCCGTTGCAGGTGAGTGGGAGTGAATGGGCGGCTGGAGGAATGGGCGGCATATCCACCCACCCACCCGGCTGCCATGGGTTGGGAGGCGTGTGGGCGGCGGACTAGTACTCAGGGTGTAAGGGAGTAGGAAGCAGTCCACGCCTCCCCCAGACTGGAGCTGCAGGTGAGTTAGATCATTATCTCCCCTGCTGGTGCTGCTGGGGGAGGGGGAAGCCGCTGAGTGATCACCGCGGAAGGTGGAGCCCCTCGGTGCTCTGTCGGCTTCACTTTGTGGCAACTTGGGCCTCACGGGAGGTGACTTAAGGGCTTCAGGTTGAGGGATCTTCGGTTTCAACTTGAGGCAACTTTTGGGTGTCACTCTGAGGTAAGCTGGGGCGCTTCACTTTAAAGTGGTTCGGGGTTTCTCTTTACGACAACTTGGGGCTTAACTTAAGGGTAACTTTACAAGAGAGGAGCATTTTCAACAATGGCCTTTCTAAAAAGAGCTTCAGACCTGCCACATCTCTCTCGAGGTTTTTCTGTTTAAGTGTCAAGTTGAAATTACTTCCAGTGGACACAAGAAACTGGCGTTAACGAATGGTTGGGCTGGTGATTGACGCATGTGCCTCGGTCGTTACATAGGTCCGGGGGCTTTGGGCTGTTAGCCAGGGACTAATGATAGTGATGTGGTGTTGTATTCAAGGGGGAGGAAGAGTTGACTGCTACTGGTACTAACCTTTCCTGTGATGCCTCAGAAGTGTAGAGCCCCTTTCGTCCCCAACTGCAATGGCTAAATAACTGTATTTCGGTATGTCTCAGGTCATTTTTGGTCAGGACTGTATAACCCCCCCCCCCCCCCTGGGAATGATGGCCTCTGACGTCTAGGGGTCAGGTCAGAGGTCAGACCATCATTCATCCCGGAATATATCGTCGTGCTGAAGGAGGTTAGATATTTGGAGAAGATCCCGTAAAGGTCCACAGAGTATTGTAGTCTTGCGTCAGCACACCCTGCAACCCACCCCAGGGCCTCTTGTGTTACCCCTCTGGCGACCGTCTGGTGAACCAGCTGTTGTAGTCATTAGTATTTGTAGTATTTTTTTTTTGTTAATATCGAGGGCTTCAGGGAGGAACAGACGTCCTAATCGAGGCCGGAGGTTTCATATGAAAAAGTTTTTTCAAGAGATGTTGTTCTTTATTATCTCCGCCCTCTTTTATGTGGGGGAAATGATAAAAATAGGTGAGGGTTGAAGACATAAAGGAAACTCCCCACCTCCTTCCTCAGCACCCCATCGCTCCCTCCACTTACCTCTTGAGAATATGTATGTATATATATATATATATATATATATATATATATATATATATATATATATATATATATATATATACATATATATATGTATTTATACAATCAGACAATTTTTGATGTTTGTTGATTGCTGTATCGTATGGATGTATTATTTTTTAATTGAATGAAATCTACAGCGTTTTAAACCTCCAGATCATGTTGATGTTGATTGGATAGTGTTTAAAGTTTTCTTTTTTTTTCATTGTTTGGTGTGCGTGGTGGGGCAGTGGTAGCCTGGTTGGGGAGAGGCAGTCGTGTCTCTGGGTGGGGAGGTGGGAGGTAAGGGGTGGGGGGGTGGCTTTTACTGCGGTCGTTAGGCTGTGGAATTACGGAGGGGAATGGAGGAGATTACCGTCTTTTTCTTTTTTTTCCCCGTCTCCCTACACCTCGTCTTTTCCCCCTGTCTTCTCTCCCTTCTCTCCCTACTTATTAGGATCACGCTGCTGTATGAGGGTCGACGCCTGTGAGGTAGCGTAGGTGCGCGGGTCTTCTGCTGGGGTGGCTGGGGTGATGGGGAAGGGTTGAGGGGAGGGAGGAGGTTACTCCTTCCTGGGCGACCGTTATTACCGTCTGAACCCGACGTCTTGTCTTGTGGGACGCCGCCGGCCGGCCCAACACGGGTGTTACCACCACGTCTCGCTCAATCAGCGTTCGCTGGAGTCTTCACGATAGGCTACGAACGGGGAGTGGAATGAGTTTTGTTTAACCCCCCCTCGACGTTACGACCCATTTGGGCACGACGGTACGACCTTTAAGGGTATGGTCTGGTCTTTTCGCCTGCCACTTATGGGTTGTGCTGAGGTCGTACCATGTTGTTCAAGTGGTTGAGGTCGTAGTTTTAATGCTTAGGTCTTCCATCAGTGGATTTTAGTTAGTTTGAAAGCTTAAAGAATTTTGTTTCATTTATTTATTTTATTTTTCGGCTTTTGGATAAAAGAAGGATTTATTTACACCACGTTCTGCATCAGTAGTTTTATTTTTGTTGTTATATTCTACCTCAGAGTTTGCTTAGATATTAGGATTTTTCTCTGATGACCAAGTTTACATATGGTCCGTTCACAGTGTCCATCGGAAAGGCAGACTCCCATGAGTCTGTGTATATAGCCTGAATCGGACAACGTGTCCAGTGGCATGTTGGCGGAACCATCAGGTTTTCCCTCGCGTTGTAAGATGGTCGAGGGTTCTGCTTGTATTAATTAACCTTTGGGTCCAAAATGTTGTCCTCGTGTTCTCCCTTGATTGACTTGGAAGTGAACCAAGGTTGTTATGAGGTACTTCTTAACTTAATGCTAATTTATGAGTCCCATCGTGATTTCTGAGCCTAACTCGGCCGGTCTCGCTTCTCTCTCTCTCTCTCTCTCTCTCTCTCTCTCTCTCTCTCTCTCTCTCTCTCTCTCTCTCTCTCTCCCCGCCTTTCTCAACCCTCCCAGGGAGCCCCCTCCCCTCGGCCTCCACCCTCCCTCTCCCCGTCCCCCCATTCTCGCCACTTCTCCCTCCCCCATTAGGCAACACAGGCAGGCTATTATATGTTGTCACCCAGCATTACCCTCGGGGGGTGTTGAATGTGTGCCGTGTGGCGGCTGGGGGTCTCCCCCGCTTACTCTGACGTTTACTTAAAAAAAAAAAAAGAAGCGCGCGCGCACACACACACACACACACACACACACACACACACACACACACACACACACACGTGAGGCCATGCCAGACGAGAATCAGATTTTTCTGGCATTGTGGCGAACGTTCAGAAATCTCTCCCAAATGGTTTGCTGTAGGCTTCCTCTCCACATCGGATGTAGGTTTGAGGCTTTGTGTAGACGTGGTTTGAAATTGTCTGTCCATTGAGTTGTGAGGAATGCGTGATGATCCATCGTATTAACCATGATTTCGTTTCTGACCTTTGACAGTACTCTGCCCGGCACTGAGAGCAAGGTAGGCCATTCGTTGTGTGGTCACAGCAGTGCCAACACTTGGTGTTTGGTGACAGTGCCAACGCCCAGTGTGTGGTGTCAGGTATTGCTAACACCCGGTGTGCGATGCCCCAATGGTGCCAGCACCCAATGTATGGTGCCACAGCGATGCCGACAGCCAGTGTGTTGTGCCACAGAGGTATGTTATTTTGCAGCGTTAGGTTCCACGGCGATGTCAACACCCGGTGTGTTTGGTGTAGTGCCACCACTCAGGTGCTCATGAGTGATGCTGATACCCAATGTGTCGTGCCAGAGTGTAGTCCTCACTCCTGTTGCCCGTGCGAGGCATCCAGTTCTCCGGTGTCGTGGGACCAGTACATCAGCCTGGTTTTCGAAGGCCCGTCGGTGAGTCGCCCGTGAGACTGCCATCAGCTTCGTGCGCCCCGCACGTATACTGCCCGCCCGCTTGCTCTGGGGAAACGGCCTCACCTGACGCGTGGACGACCGGAGGGCTTGCACTGAGTAACCCAACGACTGTCGCTCTGACGACGCTTCCTGAAGTCCACCCTCCCCCCTTAATGGTCTCCCTCCCCTTCCCCTGACGTACCTTAATGGTCTCCCCCCCTTCCCCTGACGTACCTTAATGGTCTCCCTCCCCTTCCCCTGACGTACCTTAATGGTCTCCCCCCCTTCCCCTGACGTACCTTAATGGTCTCCCCTTCTCCTGACGTACCTTAATGGTCTCCCCTTCCCCTGACGTACCTTAATGGTATTCCCTTCCTCCGCCTTTCTTCAGTGGCCTTCTCTCCCCTCTCGCTCTAATTACCTTGCCGTGTTCGCTACCGTCTCACCCTGTAGCCCAGTTCTTCCCTCACTGCTTGCCTTCAGTATTCTCCCTGCTACACTCTTTACTCCTTATCCCACGCTTTCCCTTACTTTCCCTCTTCTCCCCTCCTTTTTTTCCCCCTCCGTAATTCTTCTACACCACCCATCTCTTTCCACTCCTCCCCCTTCCCTATCTTCCCAGCAGTCCCCCTGGGGTTGGCTTCATATCCTCCCTGGCAGGGAGACCTTCAGTCTTCGGGTCCCAGATAATGGGTCGTCTTGAAGGGTTCACGTCTTGCCTTTGTTGTCGCTACGTCAGCGGGGAAAGATGTTTATTTAATGCAGTGTATCGGGCACTGCAGTGCACCGTATCCTGCAGTGTAACAGATGCCATACAGTGTTTCCTTCACAACAGAGTTTATTTAGAGGACTTGAGATATCTGTAGACCAGTGTGTAGAAGCTGGACTGGCTATATAGAAAAAGGGGAGAGTATTCTACGCATCTCACATGTGTAGGAAAGACAGAGGTACCGTAACGGTTAGTCCTCGTGTGGCTGGATCTCACCATTAAAACTTTGGGAAGGAGCAGCCATGAGCCTGCCCCGCCGCGCCTCCAGGCGTTTAGGGTGTGGGACACACGTGGACAGCCGAGCTGACGAGACCGTTCTCGATTAACTGTACCTGCAGAATAGAGAGTAAGGGAAGCAACATAACACCAGAGAGATAGGGAACTTGGGTTTGAACCAAGGTCCTAGCCTGGTCCTAGCCTGGTCCTAGCCTGGGTTTGAAGAGGTCCGAACCTGGGTTTGAACTGGGTTCCAAACATGGGTTTCAATTCGGTCCGAACTTGGGTTTGACGGTTCAGAGCCTTGGGATCAGCCCTGGGGATGACGCGAGGCAGAAGGTTGGGCGATGATCGTGTTTTCCTGGCAGGCCTTGGCTGGCTGGCTAGCTGGCTCGAGCAGTTCTTGGCACCCCGGGACATAACCTCCCTACCCCTACACACACACACACACACACACACACACACACACACACACACACACACCCTGCTCTATACACTTGTTTTTTCACTCTCAGTTACACCGTACCCGAAGATCGTCCCGTCGTGCTGAATGGTCGTCCCGTCGTGCTGAATGGTCGTACCGCCGTGCAGGAGGGTCGTCCCGTCGTGGTCAAGAGGTGTATGTATGGTAGTGATGCATCCCCCTCCCTGCGGTCATCCCCAGGCGAAGGGGGAGCGGGGAGGGGCGGTCACGTGAGGTGGTAACCTGATCTGATCACTCGTTTCTCTCTAGTGGGCAGAGGGAGGGTCGTAGGGGGTGATGGGGTGAGTCGTAGGGGGGTTAGGGAGTGATTTGTAGGGGGATTAGTCTTTGATCTCTCAGGGCAGGCATCCGGTAGTTATGTAAAAGATTTGGTTTTGGAAGCGTTAGGATTTTTTTGAGTAATCTGGATGAGAGTTACGTAAAAGATTTGGTTTTGGAAGCGTTAGGATGTTTTTTGAGTAATTTGGGTGGGAGTTACGTAAAAGATTTGGTTTTTGAGAGGCGGTAGTTTTTTGTTTTTTTTTGGAGTGATTTACAAGTTTGGATGGGAACCAAACCATATTTTTAAGGAGTGAGGGTCTAGCGTTAGGGTAGAAGTAAGAGGTCACGATTTAGGTAATTGGAGGAACGGGCTAAAATCTTGGGAGGTGTGGGAGGACTCTGAAATGGGTTGTGAGGTGAAGATAATTTTGTTTCTTCTAATGGCCCTGGGCTATAACGGGCGAACCATTGCAGCAACTTGAGCCTGAGGAGGAGTGACTGTCGACAGGCACTGAAGTGCTGGCATACTGCGCATTCATCCAATGCTTAGGTTTGTAGTAACGGTAGTGTACCTCCTTGGTTGAAGGAGGAGATGAGGTGGGGCTATGGTGGAAAAAGGGTAGGGGGAAGTTTTTGGCCATCTGTGGGAGGATGGTGTCCTGCAGCTGGTGTTAGTATA